>NC_086447.1:524515648-524838565 GCF_028390025.1 Pseudophryne corroboree | reverse complement strand
GCCTATCGCCCCCAGACACCCATTGGCTGGTTTCACAGGAGTCTGGGGGTGGGCTTATTGAAGTTAAGTATGTTTCTGTGTTCAGTGCTGCGGCAGCTGCTGACCCCCGAGAAAGGAAGGTCTGACCTATATACGATCACGAAAACCAGACTTTGTGCTTGTATATGGTTGTGCAC
This sequence comes from Pseudophryne corroboree, assembly GCF_028390025.1. Taxonomy (NCBI): domain Eukaryota; kingdom Metazoa; phylum Chordata; class Amphibia; order Anura; family Myobatrachidae; genus Pseudophryne; species Pseudophryne corroboree. The sequence continues at coordinate 524,838,389 of NC_086447.1, read as the reverse complement.
ACATGCACAGTGTGGTGATAATCGCTCATTGCGTGACAATTTGCATTTGCAACTGATGATGAATGAGGCCCACAGATTTGTCCGCTGATAACATATGTATCAATATTCTGTTTTAATCTTTTGTATAAATTAACATATTCCTGATCTAGATTGACAATACCTCCAGACTGCTGGGCCACACTGCTTAACCATTTTATAAACAGCTGGAGTTATGGAAAACTGGACTTTTGTTGGGCATGAGAGAATTCTTTTCTATTGTCTTTTAATTTCTGTTGAAATGTATAACTTGTGCATTATACATTCCCTTTGTGCTCCTGGTTTAATTTACCATACATTTGACTTACATTCTGTAATTAATGCAATGCAAGATGGACAGATATGAACTGATTTACTGTGAAATTAATTATATAATTAATCTACATACAGTATATGAACTCAGTAAACTTCTCGAATTAAAAAATAAATCCTAGTGTTTTATAATATGAAATCAACTATCATATGGTTGTCTCATTATACCACTAGGGATTATTGAAGACTAGTCCATAAAACTTAGATCACATAACAATGTTTTGATGGGGCTCAGGGTTGCCATCAGAATTTATGTGGCCTGGGACAAAAAAAAAGAGAGTTATGGTAAACTTACCATGGTTAACTCTTTCTGCAAGGTACACTGGGTTCCACAGGGAATACATTGGGGTGTAGAGTGGGATCTTGTATACAAAGGCACCATCAAGCAAAGCTTTGACTGTCCGAGGATGCATTGGGGCCTCCTCTAAAACCCCGCCTCTAGGCACTGTGAGCTCAGTTTTGTTAACCAGTCCAATGCAGGAGCAGGTAAAAGAGAAGAAAGATTTTAGTCACATAGAACCACAATCTCACGACAGGAGAGGGTACCAGTGGCTAATGCCATACAACCCAAAGAAGCTAGGTGCGTCAGGGTGGGTGGAACTCAGTCTACCTTGCAAAAAGAGAGTTAACCATGGTAAGTCTACCATGACTCTCCTTTTCTGCAGCAGGGTACACTATGTTCCACAGGGAATACACCGGAATGTCCTAAAGCAGTTCCTTAATGGAGGGGATGTGCCTTAGCGGGTAAGAGAACCCGGTGTCCAAAGGAAGCATCCTGGCAGGCAGAAGTATCAAAGGCATAGAACCTAATGAACGTGTTCACTGAGGACCATGTAGCCGCCTTGCACAATTGTTCTGGGGACGTGCCACGGCGGGCTGCCCAAGAAGGTCCAACAGAGTAGAATGGGCTTTAACTGCAGCAGGAGCTGGGAGCCCAGCCTGCTCATAGGCTTGTGCAATCACCATTCTAATCCATCAGGCCAAGGTTTGCTTATTCGCAGGCCAGCCACGTTTGTGAAAACCAAAAAAACAAAAAGGGAGTCTGACCTCCTGAGGGAGGCAGTCCTCTCCACATATATACAGAGAGCCCTAACCACATCCAAAGAGCATTCTTTGGGAGACAAATCCGAAGAAACAAAAGCCGGAAACACAATCTCTTGGTCAAGGTGAAAAGATGACACCACCTTAGGCAAATAACCTGGGCGAGTTCGTAGCCTGGTCCCGGTGGAATATGAGAGGGTGGACGACAGGACAATGCACCTAAGTCTGACACCCATCTTGCAGAGGCAATAGTCAGCAAAAACAGGACCTTGGCTGTGAGCCATGTATGGTCCACCGATTCTAGAGGTCCAAATGGAGATTCTTGCAGAGCATTCAGCACAACAGATAAATCCCATGGAGCTGCAGGAGACACATAGGGAAGATGAATCCGAATGACGCCCTGAATGAACATCTGAACATCAGGTATAGAGGCAATCTTTCTCTGAAACCAAAGTGACAAAGCAGATATATGAACCTTGAGGGAGACCAGACGAAGACCTAGGTCCAGGCCCCTTTGCAGAAAAGCCAGTATTCTGGAAGTTCTGAATCTATGGACATTGTAATTCGGCTCAGCACACCAGGTAGTAAGGATTGCAAACCCAGGAAGTAAAAATTCCAAACCCTGTAATAAATACGGGTGGAGGCTGGTTTACGGGCTTTCAGCATAACTTGAATAACTGCCTCCGAGAATCTTTTGGCTCTCAGGAGTGATGCTTCAAGAGCCACGTAGTCAAAACCCGTCTGGCCAGGTCTGGGTAGAGACAAGGGCCCTGTACGAGGAGGTCTGGTCATTGGGGAAGTAGAAGGGGATGTTCCATTGATAGACCCTGTAGGCCTGAAAACCAATTCCTTCTGGGCCACCACGCTGGGACAACTAGAAGCCGCATCCCTCCTTCCTGTTTGAACTTCCGTAGAACTATAGGCAGCAGTGAAACTGGAGGGAACACGTACAGCAGCCTAAAGTTCCATGGAATTGCCAGTGCATCCACGAATGCTGCCTGAGTATCCCTTGTCCTTGACCCAAAGACTAGAACCTTGTGATTGTGTCAAAACGCCATGAGGTCTACGTCCAGTAGACCCCACCTGCCCACTAGAAGTTGAAAGACTTCCGGATGAAGACTCCACTCTCTGGCATGTACATCCTATTGACTGAGGTAGTCCACTTCCCAGTTCAGGACCCCCGGAATGAACGCTGCCGATATAATCGGCAGATAACATTTTGCCCAACCAAGGATTTTTGACACTTCCTTCATAGCCATGCAGCTTTGGGTGTCACTGTCATGGCAATGGGATTTTTGACACTTCCTTCATAGCCATGCGGCTTCGGGTGTCACTGTCGTGGTGATGTCTGACCGTACCTGAACTGGTCTGTTCCGTACCAGGGGCAGGGCGAGTGATAATGCATTGAACACCGCCCTCAGCCCCAGGATGTTTATTGGGAGGGGTGACTCTTCCTTGGACCACCAACCTTGAAAAGAGTGTTGTTCCAACACCGTTCCCCATCCCCTCAGACTGGAATCCGTTGTTAGGGGGACCCAGTCGTGGATCCCGAAGGGACGGCCCCTGCTACATTGCTGGTCCTGGAGCCACCAGGTCAGCAACAAATGAACCTCCGGAGTCAACAGGATCCTTTGGGATCTGATCTGATGAGGCAGGCCATCTCATTTGGCAAGAATTAATCATTGCAGAGGACGGGAATGAAATTGAGCGTACTCCACCATGTTGAACGTCGACACCATCAGGCCAAGTACTTGCATCGCCGAGTGAATTGACACTCTGGGGTGACAGATGAAGTGTCTTATCCTGTCCTGGATTTTCAGGACCTTGTCTGGAGACAGGAACAGTCTTTGACTGTTTGTGTCCAGAAGCGCCCCTAGGTGCACCATGTTCTTAGCTGGGACCAGCAAGAACTTCTTCCAATTGATCAGCCATCCGTGGGCTTGTAAGCAACTCACCTGCGCCTTCAACAGATATGAAGGGAGTAACATAGTGCAGAACTGGTGATGGGGACGTCTCTTGAAGGAGACAGCATACCCATGAGAGACAACTTCCAGTACCCAAGCATCTGAAGTGGTCTTTAACCAGACCTGGGTGAACTGTAGAAGTCAGCTTCCCAATCTGGGGTCCCCCAGGGGGAGGCCTGTCCTATCAATCAGCAGGCTTGTCGTGTTTTGAAGCAGGCTGATGGACTGCCAAGGACTGTTTCGTCTTGGGCTTGGTGGTGTTGGTAGCACAAGACTGTCTGGGGTAAGACTGGCCCTTAGCTTTCCCTTGAGGTCAAAAGGAACAAAAAGTGATAGTCTTCACCTTCTGTGTAGAAGGATTAGTAGGAGGAAGAAAAGCAGTCTTAGCAGCTCCTAATTAACATACGATTTTATTTAGGTCCTCTCCAAATAAAATGTCCCAGATGAAGGGAAGTACCTCCAAGGTCTTCTTGGAGTCCAGATCCACTTTCCACGACCTTAACCACAGTATATGGTGAGCCAGGATAGATGTGGATGATGCTCTGGCTGCCATTACCCCTGCCTCAGAGGACTCCTCCTGAATATAATAAGCGGCGGTGCATATGTGAGACAGGTATTGTCTGGCCTTGTCAGAAATATCCTCAGGCAGCACATCCTCTAACACCTGAACCCACGCCTCAATACCCTTTGCGGCCCAAGAGGCAGCTATAGTGGGCCTATAAATGGCCCCTGCAAGGGAATATATAGATTTCAGGCAACCCTCCAAATGCTTATCTGTCAGTTCTTTCAGTAAAGTGAGAGTGGTGATACCCGGTGGTGGGTTCTCCCACTTTCTACATAACTCTGCAGGGAGGTTCTTACCTGGGGTAGACCAGGGTTCCTTCCTGAGGTCCACGAGATGATTAGAATGGGGTAATAAAGTTTTAACCACCTTCTGTTGCTTAAACATATCAGTTTTCTTGGCCACTGTACTGGAATCCTCATCCTTAGAGAGTTGTAGGATCTGCTTAATAGCATTCACCAGGGCAGGGACATCAAACTGGAAGGCAGAATCCTCATCTGTAATACATGATTCAGAGTCTGACAGGACCGTATGCTCCCCCTCCTCATCATATGAAACATCAGAGGTTAGTGGATTGTGAAGAGGAAGCAGCCCGCTTAGAGGACCCAGAGACACGAGAGTGGCCTGTGGTAGATTTTTGTCTAACCAAAGACTGATTTAACTGTTGCAGCTGGGTAGACAAACTTTCCGCCCAAGGCGGATTTACTATAAGGACAACTTGTGGTTGCAGTGGCACCAGAGGTCCCATAGGGGGGGCTAAATGGTCCACCAGAGTCCACAGGATGGTAGTGAACATAGCCCAAGGTATCTCCATTGTAGGTACAGGAGCTGCAGGCTGACTGGGAGGTGTATGGCATTTAGTACAGAGACCATCACACAATATTTCCCCCTCAGGTAAACCTCTGGAGCATGTCTTTCAAATTACAGGAGCTTCCAGAGTTTTACTGCCCTTGTTGTTAGACATTATAATAAAGCAAAAACCAGGCTATTAGTACGATGAAGCCAGACAGAGTACACAACTTACGGACAAAGTACACAAACAGCATCAGAATACACATATTTGTGAACTAAATCCTGATGTACGTGACTGAGACACAGTAAAATATCCGTATAGCGCATACGCGCATGCGGGGGGGGGGGGGGGGTTTCTGAGTACCCAGAAACTCCCCATAGCCACCGATCCATCGGCACTGCTGAATGATTTTTTTTCTGTGTGTGTACGGAGGAGCTGCCCCTCGTAACGTGGCGGCAGTAGCTCCCTCCGAGTGCTTACACTGTCATGCTGCTGCTGGGTGCCTGCCTGTAGGGGAAGCTGCAGCGAAAGCGTGCAACAGCTGCAGCTCCTCTCAGGCAGTATGTGGGCCGGGATGGGCCACTACTACTAGTAGCGGGCCAGGTGCGGCAGTCATGGTCTGCCCTTCATGCCCGCTCCTGCTGCCTGTGTCACGCCTTCCTCTCCCCCAGCAGCTTCTCCTTAGTGCCCGAGAGGAATGATGGTTCCCTCCACTGCTGCTGTCATTGATGTGTGGGGCATCTCATACCACTGTCACCTCCGCCCGAGGTCCCTGAGCCAGGTTAACTAGATGTGCTCATGCACCTTGCTGGCACACACAGTGAAGGGTATAAGTTGGGCCTCTGCTTCTGCTGCTGCAGCCTATAACAAATGCCGTGCCCCCAGCCACTGGGATCTCACACGTAGCACAGTTTGCGGGATGAGGACGGGACACAGGGAGGGAGCCGAGCAGCAGGTGCAGCTACAGGATGTGCCCGGAGCACAGCAGATGATGCGTAGTGAAAAGTAGTGTGGCAGGTGGGAGTGGGTTGTTCTCCTGTGTGGCGGCAGTCAGTGGGTGCGTGCTGCTCCCCAGGGCTCCTGTCAGCACACAGCAGTGGCTGTGGGATAGAGTGCTGGAAGCAGCAGGTGTTGGGGGAGCCGTGTGCCCCGGAGCCTCCTCTCTCCCTCTGCCCCTAACACCAGCAGCAGCCTGATCTCTGCCGTTGGCCAGTCAGTCATGGGGCTTTATGAGGAGCTGGATGAGGGCAGGCAGAGGCTGTCTCCACTCTCCAGTATTCACAGTAATTCAATTTGCAACAGCCAGGTGAAGGATGGAGGAGAAGGAGAGGCTAGCAGTCTACATGCTACTACTGTACTACTGTATTACAAGCTACTACCGTAGCAGTTTCTGTGAGTAGCATGTGGGAGGGTGGCTGTGATTCCTGGTAATGGTGTGTGTATGTATGGCATGTAAGTATTCTGTGTGCAATGCATGTATACTGTGTATGTATGGCATATACTGTATGTATGTATGTATGTATGCATGCATGCATGCTGTGTGCATGTACAGTATGTACGTATGCTTGGTGCATGTACAGTATGTATTTATGTATGCATATACAGTATGTATGTATGTATGTATGTATGCTGTGTGCATGTATACTGTGTATGTATGCCATGTATGTACAGTATGCTGTCTGCATATATACTATGTATGTATGTATGGCATGTACTGTATGTATGCTGTGTGCATGTATACTGTGTGTGTATATGTATGCTGCGTGCATGTATACTGTATGTGTGTATGCATCCCAATGTATGTGTGTGTGTGTGTGTGTGTGTGTGTGTGTGTGTGTGTGTGTGTGTGTGTGTGTGTGTGTGTGTGTGTACGGTGGTCGGCACTCCTCTTGATATACACAATGATACTCAGATGCCCTCTGTATTTAATTGTAATCCCAGTAAAAAAGGCAGGGATCTGTAGCCCCGAAATGTTGGTATGCTGTGAACTTGCATCATTTTATATATATATATATATATATATATATATATTTATACACAATTTTATATATATATATATATATATATATATATATAGAGAGAGAGAGAGATAGCATGGACCGGCACTCCCACAAGTAAAGGTAGCTGCCTTGGTGCCCTCTGATAAGGATTAGGTAGAGTAGAAGCAATAAGCATTCAGCGGCACTCAGAGACTTTTCAATAACAAATGGTGTATTAAAAATCACAGCATATTTTTCCAACGTTTCGGGACTGACAGGTCCCTTTGTCTAGGTGAGTAACACACACACACACATCATATGCACACAAACACACACATCATATACACACAAACACACACATAGCATACACACAGCATATAGTATACACACAAACACACACACAGCATATACCCCCTCCTCCCACCAAACAAAAACATGAGAACAGTGAGTACTTCACCTGCCAGCATAATAACTAAGCCCCCCAGCAAATGACTCACACATCTGGATGCTCAGCTGCAGAGGCCAGGCAGTCACTGCCTCACCCATCCATCTCTTTCCCAAAGCCACATGGGAGATCTGCCTGGTAGGAGCTGCCTCTGCAGCTAGCTCCCACCCCTATATGTTGTATAGGTATTAGCAACAGAAGGGGTCAGGGTAGGAGACAGCGGTGGTCAGGAGATGCTGGGCTTCAAAAAGGGGGAAAGCTGTACGTGAAAGTAATTAAAACAGATCATTGACAAGTGCCGCCATCAGCGCCCCCTACCCTGCAGCGCTATATGTGGTGCCCCCTCCGCAAACACCTAGTTACGGCCCTGTGTATAATGCTTACTTGTTTATCTGATGCAAATTAGAGATGTGCACCGTAAATTTTTCGGGTTTTGTGTTTTGGTTTTGGGTTCGGTTCCGTGGCCGTGTTTTGGGTTCGAACACGTTTTGGCAAAACCTCACCTAATTTTTTTTGTCGGATTCGGGTGTGTTTTGGATTCGGGTGTTTTTTTCAAAAAACCCTAAAAAACAGCTTAAATCATAGAATTTGGGGGTCATTTTGATCCCAAAGTATTATTAACCTCAATAACCATAATTTCCACTCATTTTCAGTCTATTCTGAACACCTCAAACCTCACAATATTATTTTTAGTCCTAAAATTTGCACCGAGGTCGCTGGATGACTAAGCTCAGCGACCCAAGTGGCCGACACAAACACCTGGCCCATCTAGGAGTGGCACTGCAGTGTCACGCAGGATGGCCCTTCCAAAAAACACTCCCCAAACAGCACATGACGCAAAGAAAAAAAGAGGCGCAATGAGGTAGCTGTGTGAGTAAGCTAAGCGACCCTAGTGGCCGACACAAACACCTGGCCCATCTAGGAGTGGCACTGCAGTGTCAGGCCGGATGGCCCTTCCAAAAAATACTCCCCCAAACAGCACATGACGCAAATAAGAAAAAAAAGAGGCTCAATGAGGTAGCTGTGTGACTAAGATAAGTGACCCTAGTGGCCGACACAAACACCTGGCCCATCTAGGAGTGGCACTGCAGTGCCACGCAGGATGGCCCTTCCAAAAAACACTCCCCAAAAAGCGCATGACGCAAAGAAAAAAAGAGGCGCAATGAGGTAGCTGTGTGAGTAAGCTAAGCGACCCTAGAGGCCGACACAAACACCTGGCCCATCTAGGAGTGGCACTGCAGTGTCAGGCCGGATGGCCCTTCCAAAAAATACTCCCCAAACAGCACATGACGCAAAGAAGAAAAAAAAGAGGCGCAATGAGGTAGCTGTGTGACTAAGATAAGTGACCCTAGTGGCCGACACAAACACCTGGCCCATCTAGGAGTGGCACTGCAGTGTCACGCAGGATGGCCCTTCCAAAAAACACTCCCCAAACAGCACATAACGCAAAGAAAAATGAAAGAAAAAAGAGGTGCAAGATGGAATTGTCCTTGGGCCCTCCCACCCACCCTTATGTTGTATAAACAGGACATGCACACTTTAACCAACCCATCATTTCAGTGACAGGGTCTGCCACACGACTGAAATAAATGACGGGTTGGTTTGGACCCCCACCAAAAAAGAAGCAATTAATCTCTCCTTGCACAAACTGGCTCTACAGAGGCAAGATGTCCACCTCATCATCATCCTCCGATTCATCACCGTGTACATCCCCCTCCTCACAGATTATCAATTCGTCCCCACTGGAATCCACCATCACAGCTCCCTGTGTACTTTGTGGAGGCAATTGCTGCTGGTGAATGTCTCCATGGAGGAATTGATTATAATTCATTTTAATGAACATCATCTTCTCCACATTTTCTGGAAGTAACCTCGTACGCCGATTGCTGACAAGGTGAGCGGCGGCACTAAACACTCTTTCGGAGTACACACTTGTGGGAAGGCAACTTAGGTAGAATAAAGCCAGTTTGTGCAAGGGCCTCCAAATTGCCTCTTTTTCCTGCCAGTATACGTACGGACTGTCTGACGTGCCTACTTGGATGCGGTCACTCATATAATCCTCCACCATTCTTTCAATGGTGAGAGAATCATATGCAGTGACAGTAGACGACATGTCCGTAATCGTTGTCAGGTCCTTCAGTCCGGACCAGATGTCAGCATCAGCAGTCGCTCCAGACTGCCCTGCATCACCGCCAGCGGGTGGGCTCGGAATTCTGAGCCTTTTCCTCGCACCCCCAGTTGCGGGAGAATGTGAAGGAGGAGATGTTGACAGGTCGCGTTCCGCTTGACTTGACAATTTTCTCACCAGCAGTTCTTTGAACCCCTGCAGACTTGTGTCTGCCGGATAGAGAGATACAACGTAGGTTTTAAATCTAGGATCGAGCACGGTGGCCAAAATGTAGTGCTCTGATTTCAACAGATTGACCACCCATGAATCCTTGTTAAGCGAATTAAGGGCTCCATCCACAAGTCCCACATGCCTAGCGGAATCGCTCAGTGTTAGCTCCTCCTTCAATGTCTCCAGCTTCTTCTGCAAAAGCCTGATGAGGGGAATGACCTGACTCAGGCTGGCAGTGTCTGAACTGACTTCACGTGTGGCAAGTTCAAAAGGTTGCAGAACCTTGCACAACGTTGAAATCATTCTCCACTGCGCTTGAGACAGTTGCATTCCACCTCCTATATCGTGGTCAGTTGTATAGGCTTGAATGGCCTTTTGCTGCTCCTCCAACCTCTGAAGCATATAGAGGGTTGAATTCCACCTCGTTACCACTTCTTGCTTCAGATGATGGCAGGGCAGGGTTAGGCGTTTTTGGTGTTGCTCCAGTCTTCTGTACGTGGTGCCTGTACGCCGAAAGTGTCCCGCAATTCTTCTGGCCACCGACAGCATCTCTTGCATGCCCCTCTCGTTTTTTAAATAATTCTGCACCACCAAATTCAAGGTATGTGCAAAACATGGGACGTGCTGGAATTTGCCCATATTTAATGCACACACAATATTGCTGGCGTTGTCCGATGCCACAAATCCACAGGAGAGTCCAATTGGGGTAAGCCATTCTGCAATGATCTTCCTCAGTTGCCGTAAGAGGTTTTCAGCTGTGTGCGTATTCTGGAAAGCGGTGATACAAAGCGTAGCCTGCCTAGGAAAGAGTTGGCGTTTGCGAGATGCTGCTACTGGTGCCGCCGCTGCTGTTCTTGCGGCGGGAGTCCATACATCTACCCAGTGGGCTGTCACAGTCATATAGTCCTGAGTCTGCCCTGCTCCACTTGTCCACATGTCCGTGGTTAAGTGGACATTGGGTACAACTGCATTTTTTAGGACACTGGTGAGTCTTTTTCTGAGGTCTGTGTACATTTTCGGTATTGCCTGCCTAGAGAAATGGAACCTAGATGGTATTTGGTACCGGGGACACAGTACCTCAATCAAGTCTATAGTTGGCTCTGCAGTAATGATGGATACCGGAACCACGTTTCTCATCGCCCAGGATGCCAAGGCCTCAGTTATCCACTTTGCAGCAGGATGACTGCTGTGATATTTCATCTTCCTCGCAAAGGACTGTTGGACAGTCAATTGCTTGGTGGAAGTAGTAAAAGTCGTCTTACGACTTCCCCTCTGGGATGACCATCGACTCCCAGCAGCAACAACAGCAGCGCCAGCAGCAGTAGGCGTTACACGCAAGGATGCATTGGAGGAATCCCAGGCAGGAGAGGACTCGTCAGAATTGCCAGTGACATGGCCTGCAGGACTATTGGCATTCTTGGGTAAGGAGGAAATTGACACTGAGGGAGTTGGTGGGGTGGTTTGCGTGAGCTTGGTTACAAGAGGAAGGGATTTACTGGTCAGTGGACTGCTTCCGCTGTCGCCCAAAGTTTTTGAACTTGTCACTGACTTATGATGAATGCGCTGCAGGTGACGTATAAGGGAGGATGTTCCGAGGTGGTTAACGTCCTTACCCCTACTTATTACAGCTTGACAAAGGCAACACACGGCTTGACAAATGTTGTCCGCATTTCTGTTGAAATACTTCCACACCGAAGAGCTGATTTTTTTGGTATTTTCACAAGGCATGTCAATGGCCATATTCCTCCCACGGACAACAGGTGTCTCCCCGGGTGCCTGACTTAAACAAACCACCTCACCATCAGAATCCTCCTTGTCAATTTCCTCCCCAGCGCCAGCAACACCCATATCCTCCTCATCCTGGTGTACTTCAACACTGACATCTTCAATCTGACTATCAGGAACTGGACTGCGGGTGCTCCTTCCAGCACTTGCAGGGGGCGTGCAAATGGTGGAAGGCGCATGCTCTTCACGTCCAGTGTTGGGAAGGTCAGGCATCGCAACCGACACAATTGGACTCTCCTTGTGGATTTGTGATTTCGAAGAACGCACAGTTCTTTGCTGTGCTTTTGCCAGCTTAAGTCTTTTCATTTTTCTAGCGAGAGGCTGAGTGCTTCCATCCTCATGTGAAGCTGAACCACTAGCCATGAACATAGGCCAGGGCCTCAGCCGTTCCTTGCCACTCCGTGTGGTAAATGGCATATTGGCAAGTTTACGCTTCTCCTCCGATGATTTTATTTTAGATTTTTGAGTCCTTTTTTTACTGATATTTTGTGTTTTGGATTTTACATGCTCTGTACTATGACATTGGGCATCGGCCTTGGCAGACGACGTTGATGGAATTTCATCGTCTCGGCCATGACTAGTGGCAGCAGCTTCAGCACGAGGTGGAAGTGGATCTTGATCTTTCCCTATTTTTGGAACCTCAACATTTTTGTTCTCCATATTTTAATAGGCACAACTAAAAGGCACCTCAGGTAAACAATGGAGATGGATGGATACTAGTATACTTATGGATGACGAGTGACTGACGACACAGAGGTAGCTACAGCCGTGGACTACCGTACTGCGTCTGCTAGTATAGAGATGATAATGATATAAAAAATATATATATATCACTACTGCAGGTATATATAATATAATGACGGACCTGCTGGACACTGTCAGCAGACTCCTAAACTACTAGTATGAAGAAGATAGAAAAAAAAAACCCACCACAGGTAGGTATACAATTATGGACGAGCACTGACGACACAGAGGTAGCTACAGCCGTGGACTACCGTACTGCGTCTGCTAGTATAGAGATGATAATGATATAAAAAATATATATATATCACTACTGCAGGTATATATAATATAATGACGGACCTGCTGGACACTGTCAGCAGACTCCTAAACTACTAGTATGAAGAAGATAGAAAAAAAAACCCCACCACAGGTAGGTATACAATTATGGACGAGCACTGACGACACAGAGGTAGCTACAGCCATGGACTACCGTACTGCATCTGCTAGTATAGAGATGATAATGATATAAAAATATATATATATCACTACTGCAGGTATATATAATATAATGACGGACCTGCTGGACACTGTCAGCAGACTCCTAAACTACTAGTATGAAGAAGATAGAAAAAAAAACCCCACCACAGGTAGGTATACAATTATGGACGAGCACTGACGACACAGAGGTAGCCACAGCCGTGGACTACCGCACTGCGTCTGCTAATATAGAGATGATAAAGATGATAGAGATGAACAAAAAAAATATAACACTACTGCAGGTAAATATTTATATAATATAATGAATGACGGACCTGCTGGACACTGTCAGCAGAATGCGTTTATAGAATTAAAAAAAAAACACCACAGGAGTGTTTAACTCTTTCAGGCAGACAATATACTGGTGGTCACTGGTCAGTCACACTGGCAGCAAAAGTGTGCACTGTACTCCTGCTATAACTGCACCCCAGTCTCCCCCACAATTCAGCTGTGTGAGCAGTGAGCACTCAGCACAGTCAGATATACATATAGATGATATTATCATGCAGCACACTGAGGCTGAGCACAGATATGGTATGTGACTGTGTATCGTTTTTTTTCAGGCAGAGAACGGATTATATTAAATAATAAATAAAACTGGTGGTGGTCACTAGTAACTATCAGCAAAACTCTGCACTCTGAGTACTCCCTAATGCTCCCCAAAATTACTAAGTAATCAACTCAAGTGTCTCTATCTATTCTAACGGAGAGGACGCCAGCCACGTCCTCTCCCTATCAATCTCAATGCACGTGTGAAAATGGCAGCGACGCGCGGCTCCTTATATAGAATCCGAGTCTCGCGATAGAATACGAGCCTCGCGAGAATCCGACAGCGGGATGATGACGTTCGGGCGCACTCGAGTTAGCCGAGCAAGGCGGGAAGGTTCGAACCTGCCTCGGACCCGTGTAAAAAGGCTGAAGTTCGGGGGGGTTCGGATTCCGAGGAACCGAACCCGCTCATCTCTAATGCAAATGTTTAAGACTTACAAAGTTTTCATAAATATTATAGAACAAATATTGAAATCTTCAAAAATAGTATAAGAGTAATGCAATTTTTTTCATAATTTCTGTGCATTATAGGCATTTCTAAACAATAATGATAATGATAAACTATATACCAAGGGCTTTTTAAGAGAGGAGAGGTTCCATGTGCAGGCTCTGTGTGGGCCCCCTCCTATGTGGCAGTAAGTAGACTGGCTTTATTCCAGAGTCTACTGCACATGCGCACGTCTCGGGGACCATGGCGCCTGCGCCTTGTTCTTGGGTATATCGCAATTTTATTTATGTGCAAATCACTGGGAAATGCCCCATATTCAGAATGGTTCTCCTTCTCCTGTTCCTGCGGTGATGGTGCGGTCACTGTGACCACTGACATTACTCTCAAAATCACGCCCCAGACTGCCATGCGAATGGCAATCTGGGGTGCATGCTTTTAAACTAAAAGTGCTAGGAAGGGAACATGCCCAAATCTCACCCCTTTCCCCTACACAGACACACACACAAATATAATGTGGGGGAAAAAATATTTTTGTAAACACCACAAATTGGCGCAAGGGAATGCTGCCTATGGAAACTATTGACTCAACAGGATAACACCCCTAATCCAAAATGAATACCATATATATCGAACAAGATATAGTCAATGGCTTCCCTTGGCGCATGGGAAACAACTATATAATAATAATTTTACTTTCCTAAACAGGATTGTTGATTTAAACTTTTTCTGCGTACCCCCACTCACGCTGTTATAGAGTGAGCTAAACACTTAAAGGTATCTTTATCCTTTCCTATGTGGGATTCAAAGTCTTAGGGTAATCCTATATATCGTACCCCAACTCACACAACAATGGAAATCTGGACTCCTATCAAGGTTTCTTTCAGCTGTCGTCTCAAAGTGGTTCCTGAAGTATCCTTCCCATATAGTGGTCTCGTTTAGCATAGAAAATAAAAGAAGGGGTATCCAATGTGCAGTGTTTCCTTTTATCACATACCATATATAGCAAGCAATTAATAAAGATAAACCACTTCCGTGCCTCAATTCCCCCTGGTTAGCTCCAATGTGTCCAGTATCTTTATAATTATATGTGCATTATCGGTATATGGGCCTTTCACCAATTAACCAGAATTGAATCTACGTACCCCTAACTCACACAGTGAATGTTGGGGTGAATCCTGTAACGGTATCTTTTAAATTGTGCACAATGCATCTGATGGGCGTACCCCAACTCACAGGTAAGTATGTAGGCTGAGTCCCATCAAGGTATCTTTTACTCGTTCTTTCCTTCACAACTGATTTCCATGGAGACCTTTTAAGCAAGACCTTTCAAAAGGAAACTCTTGGGCTCCAAAAAATGATCCAAATTTTTATTCCTCAAAAAAATACATCAAAGTCCCAAACATGCACTCATGTGCAGAAAAATTGTGTAAACCACAGTTTATTTAAGACAACAGGAGTCTCTTAAAAAGTCACAAAAACAAGAAAAAAACAATAAAAATCGTTTAAAACATGAATTCATAGAAAATTAGTCCATAAAATACATCTGTCATAAAAATGGCTACTCACACAGCAGTCTGTCGACGCGTTTCGGTCTCTTGGACCTTTTTCAAGACATGACCTGCTGTGTGGGGAGCCAGATATTTATAGTACTAGTAGCCAATTATGTCCAAACAGGAAATCAATAGATAGGAAATGACCTAATCCTGTAGTCACCACAAAATATATATTTAAAAAGAGATTAATTCATCAAATTCATACATCCAGTGTTGATATATCAGTCCTTATATATCCTTAATATAAACCCAAAATTAGCATATTAATTTAAACTTTCATACTTGATTTTAGTACCGCAAAGGATTCTGGATAATGTAGTGCTGAGCCTAAATTGAGTCATCGATGTTTATTTCAACGGTAACTACTCGTGAAATAGGATGACCTTAAGGATCTTAACAGGATGTTTTAATAGTGTTGTTACAACTTCATGGCAAGAACAAGAAAGCTTTGGAAAAGAATATATTTCAATTCATTCTGCTCCGATGTTAAAACGGAACTGGAAGTGTCCATTAGTCACCATCCGTTACTAGGAATGCCGGGAAATGTAGTTCCGTGTCCGTAGTTTGCGCATGCGCATTATGAGCATACTTGTCGTCATCATACAGGAGACTCGTGATGGAAATCCGTGTGTTATTCACGCCTGCGCCTCCCTGAAGGGTCTTCATTGTTTGAAGAGATGAATCATGGGAAATGTAGTCCTCAGGAATCGGACATCTCCGCTATTATTTCTCTACATAATACACTGGGATGAATTCAAATGTATTGATCGGAGGTCTATTCATAACAGTCTTAGAGAGTACCCTAAGGATTCATATAACCGATCATATTCCATCATAGGGTTCATATGAAAAAACGAAATAAAAACAAAGTGTCATTACTGATAATTTAACACTGATAGTCATATTCACAAAAACCACTACAACTCAAAATCAGAATTAAGACCTTTCGGAATTAATGTCTTACACTGATATATTAATTTCATCTCTGCTTTTGCTAATGCTATCGCTGTATTTTTATTTCTAAGGATAGACTTAATCACCTTAAGGCCGTAAAATCCGGTTATCTCTAGTGGGGAACAATTATGATGTTCCTTGAAATGTGCGGACAATGCATGTGTGGTTAACCCCTTCCGCACATTTCTAAAATGTTCCCCCAAATGGATCTTTAAGGGACGTGACGTGCGGCCAATATAAAAAAGACCGCAACTACAGCCTATGGCATATATCACGTTCTTGGTATAACATGTAATTAACTCTGAGATTTTAATGGTAAAATTATTAATGCAGACCGCATTGATCTTAGTGTTGCCTTTCGTGTTGCTACACCCTACACAGTTCAAGCATCTGTAAAATCCTTTAGATAACACTCTCGAATGGGCTACAGGTGCTGGTTGTGCACTTGCTACCAACTTTGATTTAATATTTGGAGCTTTACGGTAAATATGAACAGGTTTGTCAGGCACAAGTGTGCCAATTAATGGATCTTTTTTTAAAAGGTACCAATGCCTCTTAAAGATGTTTTCTATCTGCTTATGATGTATCCCATATTCAGTGATGAAGGCCCAATCCGATTTACTTTCTAGTGTGGGTTGTCTGATTTTCTTAATTCATAATTCCTGACGTGGCACTAAATCTGTCGCAGTTTTTGCTCTTTCTACACTTTGTTTAGAATAGCCACTTGCTGTAAATCTCTCCTCCAATCCTTTTGCTTGAGTCTGAAATATCGCATCATTAGTGCAATTTCTCTTCAGTCGTTTAAACTGTCCGCCAGGAATTGATTGAAGCCAATTATGGTGATGACAACTGTCCGCTGGGATGTAACACTGGGTGACTAATGGACACTTCCGGTTCCGTTTTAACATCGGAGCAGAATGAATTGAAATATCTCTTTTTAAATATATATTTTGTGGTGACTACAGGATTAGGTCATTTCCTGTCTATTGATTTCCTGTTTGGACATAATTGGCTACTAGTACTATAAATATCTGGCTCCCCACACAGCAGGTCATGTCTTGAAAAAGGTCCAAGAGACCGAAACGCGTCGACAGACTGCCGTGTGAGTAGCCATTTTTATGACAGATGTATTTTATGGACTAATTTTCTATGAATTCATGTTTTAAATGATTTTTATTGTTTTGTTTTTGTGACTTTTTTAAGAGACTCATGTTGTCTTAAATAAACTGTGGTTTACACAATTTTTCTGCACATGAGTGCATGTTTGGGACTTTGATGTATTTTTTTGAGGAATAAAAATTTGGATAATTTTTTGGAGCCCAAGAGTTTCCTTTTGAAAGGTCTTGCTTAAAAGGTCTCCATGGAAATCAGTTGTGAAGGAAAGAACGAGTAAAAGATACCTTGATGGGACTCAGCCTACATACTTACCTGTGAGTTGGGGAACGCCCATCAGATGCATTGTGCACAATTTAAAAGATACCGTTACAGGATTCACCCCAACATTCATTGTGTGAGTTAGGGGTACACAGATTCAATTCTGGTTAATTGGTGAAGGGCCCATATACCGATAATGCACATATAATTATAAAGATACTGGACACATTGGAGCTAACCAGGGGGAATTGAGGCACGGAAGTGGTTTATCTTTATTAATTGCTTGCTATATATGGTATGTGATAAAAGGAAACACTGCACATTGGATACCCCTTCTTTTATTTTCTATGCTAAACGAGACCACTATATGGGAAGGATACTTCAGGAACCACTTTGAGACGACAGCTGAAAGAAACCTTGATAGGAGTCCAGATTTCCATTGCTGTGTGAGTTGGGGTACGATATATAGGATTACCCTAAGACTTTGAATCCCACATAGGAAAGGATAAAGATACCTTTAAGTGTTTAGCTCACTCTATAACAGCGTGAGTGGGGGTACGCAGAAAAAGTTTAAATCAACAATCCTGTTTAGGAAAGTAAAATTATTATTATATAGTTGTTTCCCATGCGCCAAGGGAAGCCATTGACTATATCTTGTTCGATATATACACACACAAATATGCTGATCACTGCATGTGCAAAGGGGGCAATCCTAATACTCACCCACAACTCACTACTGGCTGTTAGGGGAGATTGAAGGGCAAGGCTGTTGCAGCTCCCCTTGTCCCACGTTGCAGGAAGGCTGTCTTCATGCAAGTATAGGGGGTGAACGGATGGGCTGAGCATGGAAGCTGCTGGAAGATTAGCTTCAAGCAGCAGCTCCTTTGACATGGCCGCATCAGATGGGTTCACACATGAACACTTTGCATGACCTGGAAGCAAACTGTTTATGAAGAGTGTAATCTTTCCCAGATAACCTACCTAAAATAAATTATCCACAGTATTAAAATTTAAGATCTTTTAGAATGAAAATAATGAATCAAACACATATTTCTCCTGTGATTTTGACATACACCTGCAGAAGCATTTTCTGTAAACCGCTCCAGCATTTAGCCATTGTTACTATCTTGGGAATTATTTACAAGGTCTTAGTAGATACACCTCTAAATTAAACAAAAATGCTGACTCAGGATTAAACTGTAGTTTATTGTTACTTGCAAGTTCAGTACTTGTAATGGTGCAGATCTGTAAAAGTTTATAGTAGCATTGTGGTTTGACACTGTTGCGTACATTGACATGTTGTTACAGTATGTGTGATGATTAATTTAATAGCAGTGCACTTTGCCACAGTATGTGCATTTTCAAGAACACCAATCAATATTAAATCTTATTTGCTGTGAATAGCTGGGTTTTTAAATCATACAGCAATATATACAGTTTATACAAATTGGCTGGTTTAGTTTAACATTCTACTTTTAACATTAATGGAAACATATTAAAAATAAGTCCAGTGGCTGAAATTACTTCCATCTAAGGTTTAAATATTGGTCATCAAAGGTTAAAGTATTGGCCAAGGGGGATGAATACATATTAAAGTATGGCATTTACATTTTTTCCATATGTCATTTATCATCTTCCTGTTTAGGGCAGCTCTATGAGTATTATTATTATTATTATTATTATTATTATTATTATTAATTATAATAATAATAATAAAATCCTTTTATTTGAAAAGAAAAGAAAAGAAAAAGACCTCGAGCTGTGAGGTAAGGGTAAATCAGGGATGGAGGCTGAATATTCTTTTAGGGAACTGTGGGCCTGATTCAGAGGGGACCTTAAATACTACAGGGACTCCATCTTTGTACACAGGAGTATTGTGAAAATATGCTAATGCTACAGCCACTGGAATTTGTTAAGAGATGTC
This sequence comes from Pseudophryne corroboree, assembly GCF_028390025.1. Classification (NCBI taxonomy): domain Eukaryota; kingdom Metazoa; phylum Chordata; class Amphibia; order Anura; family Myobatrachidae; genus Pseudophryne; species Pseudophryne corroboree. The sequence continues at coordinate 524,819,072 of NC_086447.1, read as the reverse complement.
CTCCGGCAGTGTCTCTAATCTGCCACTTGCATATAAACACACACCATCGGTCACACATCAGTTGCACCATCAAACATCTGACCAACCCTATGGTTGCTCAGAATGTCCATTGGAACTGAGCCATCAAGGCTATAGCATCTGCATAAACAGATGCAGTCGCTGGCTCAGGCACATCTACAAAAAACTTGCAACATGGCTGTGTTTGACTAGCCACACCCCGTTATCTCCCATAAATGCACACTGGCAATCACGCTATGCTGAGACTGTGGTAATCAGTCACTATGCATGTGCAGTGCTGTACGATAAAAAATAGCTCAACTGCACAAACATCGGCATATCGTCCGCCTCTGAATCTTGCCCTGTGTACCACTTGTTAGCATGTGGACACAATATTGATATTACTTCCATTCTCTTTCTATCATTTTGAATTTAGAAGCTTGGTTTTTGTTTACTAAGTTTCTATCATACGAGCTTATCAAAGGCACTTTGTCTTTGATTTATTCTGTTTGTGCATGTGAAGTTTGTTTTTGGTATTTTTTTTTCATTGCTTCCTCCTCCACAGTCTACATTTCATGCTTATCTGTACTAAACAAGAGGTTGTTTTGGATAATACTAGCTAAATTGGTTGTTCTTATAAATCTGTTGCTTGGTGTAAATACTCTGGAGGTGGATTCAAACAAGCTAGTAATAAAAGCCATTTGAAAACATTTCTTCTCTAGTGCAGTGCTATTTTACCTCTGTGTCGGGCTGTGAATTAAAATCAGAGAGCATGCAATCATCTCACAGACAATATGTCACACGAACAGTGCAGCTTAAAAAACAGAATCCATAATCTAAATGCTCAAAAAGAAGAAATCGGAGAAACATATTGAGGAACCAACTGTGCAATCAGTAACAAACAGCATGTTTACTCATCTCTTCATTAAGTAGAACGCTTCTACATGTGAGTTGTGAATAAACTACTGAAGATCCTTGTGTCTTTAGACATGACATGACTTCCCAATTGCTTCTATACTTCTTTGGTCTTACATAGAGACAGCTGTTCTGCATCTGATTACTGGTTATTAGTGTACACACAGTGACAGCTTACATGTCAATGTCAGAGACACTGGAAAGTGTCACCTAACTTCTTTACAGCTATGGACCTGTTTCTGATTTGTAAGGAATTGCACAGGGATTCAACTGTGCAAGTGTGTATAAATAAACTGCAAATGAAGCAGGAGACATCTGTAGGAGATAGACACCTCCTGCATGCATCTGCAAGATCTGAGTACTGAGCCTGAGGACCCAGCATCGGCTCACCATCATGACCTTTGATTGTGACTCACAATGGTAGCAGACCTTGGTTATTCTCTGTAAGTAGACTGGCTGTAGAATCCAGACTGCCGGGTCCAGGAAGACACCTTCGTTTTTAATCATAGAATTAATAAAATCACATAAATGTCCTTTCCCATTTTTTCAATCATGAAAGTGTATACATTTAACTTAGAATATGGGAGGTGCTCCTGGGTATAAGGTAGAACATATATAGCCAGAAAAAGGAAGTATTCCCTGTCATGGGCTCACTCGGACCACTGTGATTCAATATTTACTGAAAGTCATATAACATTTCTGGTATATGACCAATAATAGTAAAACTTAACTTTAATAATTCTCATAAAACAAATGCAAAAATACAGTGCAAGTGAAAGAATGTGAAAAAATAATAAATATGTGAAATAACATGTTAAGCCACTGTAGAATTTATCACTATCTCTAGTGTTCAACATGTATCCACATAGGTTGCAATAATTCAAAATCTTTTACAGATACAAATGTATCTATTTATTACTCTGTGTAGATTCTGTAACCTATTCGGCACAAGGTTTGAGTGTCTATTATCTCTTCAAAATTATTCTAATGTGGTGCTCGCAGTGTGCGCATCACTGTCTCAAAATGCACCTTCTATTCATACTAAGATACTACAAAACCTTATTGCCTACTGCAGCCAGACATAACTCTTTCTCAATGTCACGATATATTATGATGTTTAATTCCCCTATATACCATTCCTGTTCAGCAATGACATCATAATTATCATAAATATTGTTATGGTGTCATGAAATATTCCCTTTATTTTAATCTGAATGTAATCCTGATAATTGTGGCCACCTAGTCTATATACATAGATCAATCAGTATATAGAGATGGCTCATATTATATCACATTCCAATGTGTCAGGGGTATATAGATTCATGTGACATAATAGTATTATGTAGCTAGAGTCCACATTACTGTCCTCCTGCGTCAATTGGCATACAGTTGTTTTATTGCATATGGACACTCTATATTGTTTGCTTAGTTGTCACTTGCTGTCACCTTATCACAGTATTATAAGTGTCACCTCTCCCATCTCTGGGATAATTAGCATGTGCTGGCGATATATATTACAAGGGGACCATCTCCCAACTAGACGGTCCCCTTGATGTACTTTATTACAGTATTCTTACATTTTATATAACATCAACCACCTACTTCAAATTCCAATCAGGCATGAGTGGGGGATGATGGGGGAGACAGTGTAATTTTAAGTGCAGTGTCTAACATCTGCCTGCGACAGTTATGGCTGGGGAGGAGGCACATACTAACTGTAGAGGGTATTTCTGATTTCCGCAGAAAATGTCAGAGTGCTGGTCTGGCTGTATAATCCTAGCAGGGTGTCAGTGACTAGATAGCTGCCAGGTGTGATTTTAAGTGCAGCACAGATGGGGCAATGGTAAGCAGTACTGCCTCACAGCACTCACAGCAATGGTTCAATTCCCACCATGGTCCTAACTGTGTGGAGATTGTATATTCTCCCCCTACTTGCATGAGTTTCCTCCGGGTGCTCTGGTTTCTTCCCACAATCCAAAAATATACTGATAGATTAATTGGCTCCCAACAAAATGAATCCTAGCATGAATATGTACATGTGACAGGGAATATAGGTGGTCATTCTGAGTTGTTCACTCGCTAGCTGCTTTTAGCAGCATTGCAAACGCTAGGCTGCCTCCCTCTAGGAGTGTATCTTAGCTTAGCAGAATAGCGAACGAAAGATTAGCAGAATTGCTACTAAATAATTCCTTGCAGTTTCTGAGTAGCTCCAGACCTACTCCTAGGTTGCGATCAGCTCGGTCCGTTTAGTTCCTGGTTTGACGTCACAAACACGCCCTGCGTTCGGCCAGCCACTCCCCTGTTTCTCCAGCCACTCCTGCGTTTTTACCTGGCACAACTGTGTTTTTTAGCACACTCCCTGAAAACGCCATGTTGCCGCCCAGAAACACCCACTTCCTGTCAATCACACTATGATGACTCGAGCGTTGAAAAAACGTCTCTCGAGCCTGTGTAAATCTACTAAGTTTTGTGTTAAATAACTAAGCGCATGCACGCTGCGTACCATGTGCATTTTCTATCTAATCGCTCCGTTGCGAAAAATGGCAACGAGCGAATAACTCGGAATGACCACCATAGATTGTAAGCACCACTGAGGAAGGGACTGATGTGAATGGCCAAATATTCTCTGTAAAGCGCTGCGGAATATGTGTGTGCTATATAAATAACTGGTAATACATAATAATCAATACACTAGTACAATTACCATCCACCTGCTATAATCGGCTAGGGGCAGATTTGGGAGCATACACTGACTAGGGGACAGCAGGACCTGTCTGCTACAATTGGCGGGGGGGCACACTGAGGGTTGTTTGAGGAAGGGGTGCCAAATCGGTGACTTGCTTAGGGCCCCATGAGGTCTAACTCCGCCTCTGGTTACAACCACAAAGCTCAGAGTCATTATGTGGCCTTTTCTCACCTCTGATATGAGAACTCCAGGACCAGGCTTACCACCCTTCCGTCTAAGAACATCAGGTCCTCCTCCAGGCTGAAAACCTCAAGATAAGCAGCGAGCTATGGGGGAAGAGCACTAGGAGCAGGCTCAGTAGTGACATTTTCGTCAGACTTAAATGTGCTCCCCACATTCTCATACCACCCTGTTCTATCCCATGAGACCAGGACATTTATAATTTTAGCAAAATAATATTATCCTAATTTTCTCCCTTCCATTTGTTTCCTGCACATGTTTGAATTTCATGTTTTTTTTTCTTTTTCTCCCCTCCACCCCACTATGTGCTATTCCTTTAATATTTACCTCCACTGTTTGCACACCCTACCAGTGTGACCTCCACAGTGCACAGTGGCCTTGGATGGTTCCTCCTCTGGCAAATGTGGATCTTTCTATACAGGGTATATCATACTACTACTACTACTACTACTACTACCAGGGTCGGACAGGCCCACAGGCGTACAGGGGAAACCACCGGTGGGCCCCACTGCCTGCCCCCCCCTCCTCCTCTAGTGATCAGGTTCCAGACTGTGTTCTTGAATTATACATTATACATATGTTACCTTATACTGCACAGGACTATGATGTATTCTCTATAGTGGATTGCCAATATTTATCTTGTACATTATCATGCACGCACTAGCAGTATTTCTATATTTGTCAAGGGGCCCATCCCATGCACTTACTAATGGTTAAGCAAACCAATGTAGCAGCTGGTCACACCCCCACTGGAGACTGACCACACCCCTAAACATGGGCCCCTACTACTGCATTCCCCGGTGGGCCCTTCATGCCCCAGTCCGACACTGACTACTACTACTACTACTACTACTACTACTACTACAGAAGTGTCAGTTTTCCCATGAATGCACTGGGCCCTTGTATGGCTCACCTCCTACAGTGTAACCTTCATAGTGCACCCAAGATGGCTGCCTCATCTGGTACGCTTGTGGATGGAATGAAAAGACATAGACCTGGTGGTTTCTCTGAGCATTTAGACGTTACAACCACCCCATTTTATGTCATCTGTCATCTCATCTAGGGGTAGACTACTCCACCCAGGGTAATCCTATGTAGTGCGCCCAAGATGGCTGCCTCGCCTGATACCTTGTGAGGGTGGAATACACAAGCCTTGGAAGTTGTTATCAAAAATACCTACACCAATTCCTGCATTATGCTTATGTGTGTTCAAGGTTTTCTTTTAGGTCTTGTCAGTTGCAGTTTTACTTAAATCTTCTGAATTATGGGGTTAATTCCAAGTTGATCGCAGCAGGATTTTTGTTCGCAATTGGGCAAAACCATGTGCACTGCAGGGGAGGCAGATATAACATGTGCAGAGAGAGTTAGATTTGGGTGGGGTGTGTTCAATCTGCAATCTAATTTGCAGTGTAAAAATAAAGCAGCCAGTATTTATCCTGCACAGAAATAAAATAACCCACCCAAATCTAACTCTCTCTGCAAATGTTATATCTGCCTCCCCTGCAGTGCACATGGTTTTGCCCAATTGCTATCAAAAATCCTGCTGCGATCAACTTGGAATTACCCCCCATGTGCATTGTTTTTGATGTCTGTAAACAGCCTTGAGGCCTGTTGGAGAAAGAGAGCTATATAAATAAATTAATAATAATAATTATAATAGTAATAATAATAATAATAATAATAATAATAATTATTATTATTATTATTATTAACACATTGACAACTCATGATATATTGTAGAGTATCCTGCCCTACACAGTATCTGAGGTACTTACTTTCAAATCTTTTTACATTTACTGTTCTACAAAGAGTGCTTAACATTCAACTTTGTGTGATTAAATGTTAAATATATGTTATCTACATTTTAAGTAACACATTTGTATGCAGGTTAGATTATTCAAACAGGGTGTGTGCAGTAACGATTAGATAAAAAGTAGATAATTAGAATGCATGTGCTACTTGGAAGGAACACAAACTTGTCAAACACATAGACCTACACATTTTTCTGAGATTATAGTTCTTGTCAAGTATATCACATTGATCCACTGATCCACTACTGTTTATGTAAATGTGAATCCTTTGCTGCTAATAAAAAAAAAAAAAAAAAGGAAAACCAAAGCAACTACTCACTTTATTTATACACCATGGCTGTCTCTGTCAGGTGGCTATTCACAGTGTTGGTCTAGCTGACTGGGGTTTTGCTTCTGGTCCATTTATGCTGGAACAATGTTTAGATGCACCCGGCTCTCTACACTGCATCACAGCTAAATGCAGTTGCACATACAAACAGGTGCTGCTTAACAATGTATATAGGCATAATAAATGGACCGAAAGTGAATACCCGGTAAACCAGCCCAACGCAGGCTATTCTCACTGGGCCTGATTCAAAAGTGGATGCAGTTGCATTAGCTATTGTGATTTGTTTCAGCTGCGATAACATGCAAATGCTATTTTCAGCAATTCCCTTGTGCATCAGGGTTCCATATAGAGTATAAACACTGAGACACCTGATTTCAATGTTTATGGCAACTGCTTGGGGAGATCAGACCTCACAATCACCACCCTGGGATTAGAGATGAGCGGGTTCGGTTTCTTTGAATCCGAACCCGCACGAACTTCACTTTTTTTTTCACGGGTCCGAGCGACTCGGATCTTCCCGCCTTGCTCGGTTAACCCGAGCGCGCCCGAACGTCATTATGACGCTGTCGGATTCTCGCGAGACTCGGATTCTATATAAGGAGCCGCGCGTCGCCGCCATTTTCACACGTGCATTGAGATTGATAGGGAGAGGACGTGGCTGGCGTCCTCTCCATTAGAATAGATTAGAAGAGAGAGAGAGAGAGAGAGATTGTGCAGACAGAGTTTACCACAGTGACCAGTGCAGTTGTTGTTAAGTTAACTTTTATTTAATATATCCGTTCTCTGCTATATCCGTTCTCTGCCTGAAAAAAACGATACACAGCAGTCACACAGTGTGACTCAGTCTGTGTGCACTCAGCTCAGCCCAGTGTGCTGCACATCAATGTATAAAAGCTTATAATAATTGTGGGGGAGACTGGGGAGCACTGCAGGTTGTTATAGCAGGAGCCAGGAGTACATAATATTATATTAATTTAAAATTAAACAGTGCACACTTTTGCTGCAGGAGTGCCACTGCCAGTGTGACTAGTGGTGACCAGTGCCTGACCACCAGTATAGTAGTATATTGTTGTATACTATCTCTTTATCAACCAGTCTATATTAGCAGCAGACACAGTACAGTGCGGTAGTTCACGACTGTGGCTACCTCTGTGTCGGCAGTCGGCACTCGGCAGGCAGTCCGTCCATCCATAATTGTATAATTATATACCACCTAACCGTGGTATTTTTTTTTCTTTCTTTATACCGTCGTCATAGTCATACTAGTTGTTACGAGTATACTACTATCTCTTTATCAACCAGTGTACAGTGCGGTAGTTCACGGCTGTGGCTACCTCTGTGTCGGCAGTCGGCAGGCAGTCCGTCCATCCATAATTGTATTATTATAATATATACCACCTAACCGTGGTTTTTTTTTCATTCTTTATACCGTCATAGTGTCATACTAGTTGTTACGAGTATACTACTATCTCTTTATCAACCAGTGTACAGTGCGGTAGTTCACGGCTGTGGCTACCTCTGTGTCGGCAGTCGGCAGGCAGTCCGTCCATCCATAATTGTATTATAATATATACCACCTAACCGTGGTTTTTTTTCATTCTTTATACCGTCATAGTGTCATACTAGTTGTTACGAGTATACTACTATCTCTTTATCAACCAGTGTACAGTGCGGTAGTTCACGGCTGTGGCTACCTCTGTGTCGGCAGTCGGCAGGCAGTCCGTCCATCCATAATTGTATTATAATATATACCACCTAACCGTGGTTTTTTTTTCATTCTTTATACCGTCATAGTCAGTCATACTAGTTGTTACGAGTATACTACTATCTCTTTATCAACCAGTGTACAGTGCGGTAGTTCACGGCTGTGGCTACCTCTGTGTCGGCACTCGGCAGGCAGTCCGTCCATCCATAATTGTATTATAATATATACCACCTAACCGTGGTTTTTTTTTCATTCTTTATACCGTCATAGTGTCATACTAGTTGTTACGAGTATACTACTATCTCTTTATCAACCAGTGTACAGTGCGGTAGTTCACGGCTGTGGCTACCTCTGTGTCGGCAGTCGGCAGGCAGTCCGTCCATCCATAATTGTATTATAATATATACCACCTAACCGTGGTTTTTTTTTCATTCTTTATACCGTCATAGTGTCATACTAGTTGTTACGAGTATACTACTATCTCTTTATCAACCAGTGTACAGTGCGGTAGTTCACGGCTGTGGCTACCTCTGTGTCGGCAGTCGGCAGGCAGTCCGTCCATCCATAATTGTATTATAATATATACCACCTAACCGTGGTTTTTTTTTCATTCTTTATACCGTCATAGTCAGTCATACTAGTTGTTACGAGTATACTACTATCTCTTTATCAACCAGTGTACAGTGCGGTAGTTCACGGCTGTGGCTACCTCTGTGTCGGAACTCGGCAGGCAGTCCGTCCATCCATAATTGTATTACAATATATACCACCTAACCGTGGTTTTTTTTTTCATTCTTTATACCGTCATAGTCAGTCATACTAGTTGTTACGAGTATACTACTATCTCTTTATCAACCAGTGTACAGTGCGGTAGTTCACGGCTGTGGCTACCTCTGTGTCGGAACTCGGCAGGCAGTCCGTCCATCCATAATTGTATTACAATATATACCACCTAACCGTGGTTTTTTTTTCATTCTTTATACCGTCATAGTCAGTCATACTAGTTGTTACGAGTATACTACTATCTCTTTATCAACCAGTGTACAGTGCGGTAGTTCACGGCTGTGGCTACCTCTGTGTCGGCACTCGGCAGGCAGTCCGTCCATCCATAATTGTATTACAATATATACCACCTAACCGTGGTTTTTTTATACCACCTAACCGTGGCAGTCCGTCCATAATTGTATACTAGTATCCAATCCATCCATCTCCATTGTTTACCTGAGGTGCCTTTTAGTTCTGCCTATAAAATATGGAGAACAAAAAAGTTGAGGTTCCAAAATTAGGGAAAGATCAAGATCCACTTCCACCTCGTGCTGAAGCTGCTGCCACTAGTCATGGCCGAGACGATGAAATGCCAGCAACGTCGTCTGCCAAGGCCGATGCCCAATGTCATAGTACAGAGCATGTCAAATCCAAAACACCAAATATCAGAAAAAAAAGGACTCCAAAACCTAAAATAAAATTGTCGGAGGAGAAGCGTAAACTTGCCAATATGCCATTTACCACACGGAGTGGCAAGGAACGGCTGAGGCCCTGGCCTATGTTCATGGCTAGTGGTTCAGCTTCACATGAGGATGGAAGCACTCAGCCTCTCGCTAGAAAACTGAAAAGACTCAAGCTGGCAAAAGCACCGCAAAGAACTGTGCGTTCTTTGAAATCCCAAATCCACAAGGAGAGTCCAATTGTGTCGGTTGCGATGCCTGACCTTCCCAACACTGGACGTGAAGAGCATGCGCCTTCCACTATTTGCATGCCCCCTGCAAGTGCTGGAAGGAGCACCCGCAGTCCAGTTCCTGATAGTCAGATTGAAGATGTCAGTGTTGAAGTACACCAGGATGAGGAGGATATGGGTGTTGCTGGCGCTGGGGAGGAAATTGACCAGAAGGATTCTGATGGTGAGGTGGTTTGTTTAAGTCAGGCACCCGGGGAGACACCTGTTGTCCGTGGGAGGAATATGGCCGTTGACATGCCAGGTGAAAATACCAAAAAAATCAGCTCTTCGGTGTGGAGGTATTTCACCAGAAATGCGGACAACAGGTGTCAAGCCGTGTGTTCCCTTTGTCAAGCTGTAATAAGTAGGGGTAAGGACGTTAACCACCTCGGAACATCCTCCCTTATACGTCACCTGCAGCGCATTCATAATAAGTCAGTGACAAGTTCAAAAACTTTGGGTGACAGCGGAAGCAGTCCACTGACCAGTAAATCCCTTCCTCTTGTAACCAAGCTCACGCAAACCACCCCACCAACTCCCTCAGTGTCAATTTCCTCCTTCCCCAGGAATGCCAATAGTCCTGCAGGCCATGTCACTGGCAAGTCTTACGAGTCCTCTCCTGCCTGGGATTCCTCCGATGCATCCTTGCGTGTAACGCCTACTGCTGCTGGCGCTGCTGTTGTTGCCGCTGGGAGTCGATGGTCATCCCAGAGGGGAAGTCGTAAGCCCACTTGTACTACTTCCAGTAAGCAATTGACTGTTCAACAGTCCTTTGCGAGGAAGATGAAATATCACAGCAGTCATCCTACTGCAAAGCGGATAACTGAGTCCTTGACAACTATGTTGGTGTTAGACGTGCGTCCGGTATCCGCCGTTAGTTCACAGGGAACTAGACAATTTATTGAGGCAGTGTGCCCCCGTTACCAAATACCATCTAGGTTCCACTTCTCTAGGCAGGCGATACCGAGAATGTACACGGACGTCAGAAAAAGACTCACCAGTCTCCTAAAAAATGCAGTTGTACCCAATGTCCACTTAACCACGGACATGTGGACAAGTGGAGCAGGGCAGGGTCAGGACTATATGACTGTGACAGCCCACTGGGTAGATGTATGGACTCCCGCCGCAAGAACAGCAGCGGCGGCACCAGTAGCAGCATCTCGCAAACGCCAACTCTTTCCTAGGCAGGCTACGCTTTGTATCACCGCTTTCCAGAATACGCACACAGCTGAAAACCTCTTACGGCAACTGAGGAAGATCATCGCGGAATGGCTTACCCCAATTGGACTCTCCTGTGGATTTGTGGCATCGGACAACGCCAGCAATATTGTGTGTGCATTAAATATGGGCAAATTCCAGCACGTCCCATGTTTTGCACATACCTTGAATTTGGTGGTGCAGAATTTTTTAAAAAACGACAGGGGCGTGCAAGAGATGCTGTCGGTGGCCAGAAAAATTGCGGGACACTTTCGGCGTACAGGCACCACGTACAGAAGACTGGAGCACCACCAAAAACTACTGAACCTGCCCTGCCATCATCTGAAGCAAGAAGTGGTAACGAGGTGGAATTCAACCCTCTATATGCTTCAGAGGTTGGAGGAGCAGCAAAAGGCCATTCAAGCCTATACAATTGAGCACGATATAGGAGATGGAATGCACCTGTCTCAAGTGCAGTGGAGAATGATTTCAACGTTGTGCAAGGTTCTGATGCCCTTTGAACTTGCCACACGTGAAGTCAGTTCAGACACTGCCAGCCTGAGTCAGGTCATTCCCCTCATCAGGCTTTTGCAGAAGAAGCTGGAGGCATTGAAGAAGGAGCTAACACAGAGCGATTCCGCTAGGCATGTGGGACTTGTGGATGCAGCCCTTAATTCGCTTAACAAGGATTCACGGGTGGTCAATCTGTTGAAATCAGAGCACTACATTTTGGCCACCGTGCTCGATCCTAGATTTAAAGCCTACCTTGGATCTCTCTTTCCGGCAGACACAGGTCTGCTGGGGTTGAAAGACCTGCTGGTGACAAAATTGTCAAGTCAAGCGGAACGCGACCTGTCAACATCTCCTCCTTCACATTCTCCCGCAACTGGGGGTGCGAGGAAAAGGCTCAGAATTCCGAGCCCACCCGCTGGCGGTGATGCAGGGCAGTCTGGAGCGACTGCTGATGCTGACATCTGGTCCGGACTGAAGGACCTGCCAACGATTACGGACATGTCGTCTACTGTCACTGCATATGATTCTCTCAACATTGATAGAATGGTGGAGGATTATATGAGTGACCGCATCCAAGTAGGCACGTCACACAGTCCGTACTTATACTGGCAGGAAAAAGAGGCAATTTGGAGGCCCTTGCACAAACTGGCTTTATTCTACCTAAGTTGCCCTCCCACAAGTGTGTACTCCGAAAGAGTGTTTAGTGCCGCCGCTCACCTTGTCAGCAATCGGCGTACGAGGTTACATCCAGAAAATGTGGAGAAGATGATGTTCATTAAAATGAATTATAATCAATTCCTCCGCGGAGACATTGACCAGCAGCAATTGCCTCCACAAAGTACACAGGGAGCTGAGATGGTGGATTCCAGTGGGGACGAATTGATAATCTGTGAGGAGGGGGATGTACACGGTGATATATCGGAGGGTGAAGATGAGGTGGACATCTTGCCTCTGTAGAGCCAGCTTGTGCAAGGAGAGATTAATTGCTTCTTTTTTGGGGGGGTCCAAACCAACCCGTCATATCAGTCACAGTCGTGTGGCAGACCCTGTCACTGAAATGATGGGTTGGTTAAAGTGTGCATGTCCTGTTTTGTTTATACAACATAAGGGTGGGTGGGAGGGCCCAAGGATAATTCCATCTTGCACCTCTTTTTTCTTTTCTTTTTCTTTGCATCATGTGCTGATTGGGGAGGGTTTTTTGGAAGGGACATCCTGCGTGACACTGCAGTGCCACTCCTAGATGGGCCCGGTGTTTGTGTCGGCCACTAGGGTCGCTAATCTTACTCACACAGCTACCTCATTGCGCCTCTTTTTTTCTTTGCGTCATGTGCTGTTTGGGGAGGGTTTTTTGGAAGGGACATCCTGCGTGACACTGCAGTGCCACTCCTAGATGGGCCCGGTGTTTGTGTCGGCCACTAGGGTCGCTAATCTTACTCACACAGTCAGCTACCTCATTGCGCCTCTTTTTTTCTTTGCGTCATGTGCTGTTTGGGGAGGGTTTTTTGGAAGGGCCATCCTGCGTGACACTGCAGTGCCACTCCTAGATGGGCCCGGTGTTTGTGTCGGCCACTAGGGTCGCTAATCTTACTCACACAGCTACCTCATTGCGCCTCTTTTTTTCTTTGCGTCATGTGCTGTTTGGGGAGGGTTTTTTGGAAGGGCCATCCTGCGTGACACTGCAGTGCCACTCCTAGATGGGCCCGGTGTTTGTGTCGGCCACTAGGGTCGCTAATCTTACTCACACAGCTACCTCATTGCGCCTCTTTTTTTCTTTGCGTTATGTGCTGTTTGGGGAGGGTTTTTTGGAAGGGACATCCTGCATGACACTGCAGTGCCACTCCTAGATGGGCCCGGTGTTTGTGTCGGCCACTAGGGTCGCTTATCTTACTCACACAGCGACCTCGGTGCAAATTTTAGGACTAAAAATAATATTGTGAGGTGTGAGGTATTCAGAATAGACTGAAAATGAGTGTAAATTATGGTTTTTGAGGTTAATAATACTTTGGGATCAAAATGACCCCCAAATTCTATGATTTAAGCTGTTTTTTAGTGTTTTTGGAAAAAAACACCCGAATCCAAAACGCACCCGAATCCGACAAAAATAATTCGGTGAGGTTTTGCCAAAACGCGTTCGAACCCAAAACACGGCCGCGGAACCGAACCCAAAACCAAAACACAAAACCCGAAAAATTTCAGGCGCTCATCTCTACCTGGGATGCCCATGGTTGTGCTTCGCCAGCTCTACTACAAGTAACTCCATACAACACAGCAGCTTCTGCATACACTCAGTGGAATGCATGTGTCATAGGGGTTTTCAGGACTTTTCACACATGCACAGTCGCAAAGAATCCTTCAAGTGTGCAAAAATCAGCACTGTATCCATCTCTGATTCAGGCCCACTATCTTTAATAAATACTGGGGAATGGTCAGCGCACTCCTATGGGGAGGGGTACAGTGGTGTAGGTTGGTGTAGGCTGGGGAAAGGAGAAGATTGGGGAGGTAAAGGTAAGGATAGGAAAATTAGTGTGAGTGCAGCGGTTTCCCTGCGGTCATGTGGTCTGGGGCTTTCATGCAGTACACTGCATGAAAGCCCCGGATCACGTGACCGTAGGGAAACTGGAAGTAGTGAAACGGGACCTGAGGACAGCGGAGACCAGCAGCTGCTGCACTCATGTGGTGACCCAACCGAGACACACCAATAGGAGGAATGGGACACCACAGGATAAAGAGACAGAAGCTGAGCTGGCACAGGCGTGCCGAACGCACCCCCGGTGGTAAGTATAACATCAAGCCCGCAATCCTGTCTCCTAACCAGTGGTCGTTCACACATTACAAACAATCAGAAGGGTTTGTCTGGCAGGACGCCACACTAGTCATTTACCCGCAGGACACATTGATTCCTTTTACATATTGAGACATTCAAAACCATTGCGAAGGGACATACAGTAGGTTCAGTTTAGAACCTATGGTAAAGGTGTACCCTAAAAGTACACCTGACATTAACCCTAACAAGGGGACCATCATATTCAGAGGCGGATTGGCCATAGGGCTTACAGGGAAGATCCCCGGTGGGCCGACGCACCCGTGGGGCCTGTTTTGTTTGAGGATATGTGGTCCTAATTATAGACAAAATTTCTTTGCCACTTAGCCTGTGATTGCAGATGATCTAGTGAATGCTCTGTCTGCCTGCTTGGCTGACATATAAGATTGAGTGAATAGTGATTGGGATACTGTTGGTGTAATAAGCAAGAAAATATATCTTTCTAAAAATTATATAGTTTCCCAAATTCTAAAGGTGTATCATATAATGTGCTCATAATATTTAATTATTTCCTTTTAACTTCCCCCTCGATGCTGGACATGCCCACTATCTGGAAAGTCTTGGGGAGGGGGTGCTGCTGCCATGGCTAGACCTTACACCTCTGGTGCTGCCCATGTGGGGCCACTAGTACAAATTTTTCCAGGGCCTCTTTTTGTTCCCAATCCGCCCCTGATCATATTACAGGTATACCAACAAGGAAAGTATACAGCAAAACGGTAGTCTGCATGACATACCTGATGACTTAGGCATTGCATATTTGCTGACACAAAGACATTAATTTCTTTTCAATCAATTTTAAAATAAAGACTGAGATTTTTCACCATCATTATCTCATGAGCATTTCTAAACACATCTAGCATTCCACTATTTTTTGTGAATACATAAACATCACTCATTTTCCTATCCTTTACCTTTACCTCCCCATTCCTCTCCTTTCCCCAGCCTACACCAACCTACCCCACTGTACCCCTCCCCATCTGAGTTCGCTGAGCATTCCCCAGTATTGATTACAAAACAAGGAGGTAGGACACCTCCAAGTAGAGCGGCACCAAAAAAAGCCTCCCCCCAACCTGTGAGTGCAGTCCTCCCCTCTACATTATCCACTATCTTTAATGGAAATGATTCCAAATATTATTTTTATATGGATTTTAACATGATTATTGAATAAAACCAGAGTATATTTTCTGATTAAGTGTTAATTTTTTACATATATTTTGTTAGTCCATAAGAACTTCCTTATTAGATATTCTGTTGCTGTGGTAAATTAGATTTTCTTTTAAATCATATGGACAGCTGGGTGTGTGTGCATCATGTACCTGAGGAAGAGGTGGCACCAGCATGCACTGTGGGAAGAAAGCAAGCCAGCAGAGGCAATGTGATGCGTTGGGCAATGTTTTGCTGAGAAACCTTAGGTCCTGGCATTCACGTGAATGTTACTTTGACATGTACCACCTACCTAATCATTTTTGCAGACCAAGTACACCCCTTCATGGCATCCGTAATCCCTGATAGCAGTGAATTATTTCTACAGGGTTATCTGCAGCTTAAACCTAACACCCCTACCCCCAGCGCAGCCTAAACTTCCCCCCATAGTCTAACCCTAACCTCCCTGCCCCCGCGGCTTACCTGCTCGGCGGCCCAGCGAACAGTGATCGGGATCCCGCCACTCGGGATTCTGGTGTCAGGATTGTGTCCCTAGTCGGGATGCAGATGCTGACATTCTGAGCAGTGTCAGGATTCCTGCATCAACAATTCGAGTGCCGGGATCCTGACCGAATCCCCAAATTTCTTCTTGAAAGTTCCTTTACAGTGCACTGAATAGTATTATTATTTGTTAATTAATGAAATATCTATCTTGAATTATAAATGGAGAGAAAAAGTTTTCAGTTAACCCTTATGTACTTTTATTTTCAACTCACTGCAGAACACAGTAACTGAAAGTCTTAAACTAGAAGAACAGCTGATGTTAAACATCTAGCTAAAACATCCTAGCAGGAGGTGTAATTGGAGTTCTGCTTTAATGCTCTGAAAGACATTTAAAAAATCAGCTTGGTATCCGATAACCCATAGGTACCTAGAATGAGCGCACATGCTTGTGTCCCTTAGTATCTGACATTGGAGGTGTCCTTGTGTTATTACACACATTTATTGGTACATAATGAGTACCAGTTTGGCATCACAGTCTGATCACTGCCCTTCCTATTTAAAGCATGAAGTGAACTCCCAGGATCATTATTGTGGGACTGTATTAGATTATAAATTTTTCAAAATGCTAAACCACAAATACTGTTCACAACTAGCAAAGCAAATGTGCAGTAGAAAGATTGTATTGCTACAATTTCATACTTTTGTGATATGACCTATTTGGAACAATTTGTGGAAAAATTTGCCACAACTTAGCTAATTTCTATTGCATTTTGTAGGCAACAGGACTTTTTTTTTACAGCTCCATAACGAAAAAAAAAAAAAAAAGCCAAACAATAAAATGTTGTCAGGGATAGTAGGGGCCAGAAATGCCTTAGAGGGGCATCACTTGTACTGCCCATTTCTTCAATGGCTGGGCCTGGTTATTAAGAAATACTGTACAGATTGTCAGCATACATTTTAGATCAAACCTACCTCGATTTGCTATTTGCAAGCTATTTTATCAGAGCAATTTATCATTGTTCTCATGCAGGGACAGTTCCTACAAAATGTATCTTGGTGATAGATAGACAATGTGTTGATCAACAGTCAATAGGCTGACACCATATGGTTGACATGCATTAGGTCGTCTGGTACCAAAGGTCAATATGTTCAAAAGGTTGACATGACAATGCTCTACACGTTTTCACATATTTTATCAATATTTGCTTGATTTACTATCCATGTGGATGTCTATTGTAAACAGTAACTAGTGGCGAGTGAAGCGAGCCACCTTGCCCAAAGTGTGAAATGAGCACACAAGACTAGAGATGTGCAGCGGGCATTTTTCGTGTTTTATGTTTTGGTTTTGGATTCGGGTCCGCGGTCGTGTTTTGGATTCGGATGCGTTTTGGCAAAACCACCCTTTCGGGTTTTGGATTCGGATGTGTTTTGGATTTGGGTGATTTTAAAAAATTTTTTTAAAACAGATAAAATCATAGCATTTGGGAGTAATTTTGATCCTATAGTATTATTAACCTCAATTACAATAATTTCCACTCATTTCCAGTCTATCCTGAACATCTCACACCTCACAATATTATTTTTAGTCCTAAAATTTGCACCGAGCTCACTGGATGACTAAGCTAAGCGACCCAAATGGGCGGCACAAACACCTGGCCCATCTAGGAGTGGCACTGCAGTGTCAGACAGGATGGCACTTAAAAAAATAGTCTCCAAACAGCACATAATGCAAATAATAAATAAAAAAAGAGGTGCAAGATGGAATTGTCCTTGGGCCCTCCCACCCACCCTTATGTTGTATAAACAGGACATGCACACTTTAACAAACCAATCATTTCAGCGACAGGGTCTGCCACACGACTGTGGCTGAAATGATTGGTTTGTTTGGGCCCCCACAAAAAAAGAAGAAATTAATCACCCCACCAAAAAAGAAGCAATTCATCTCTCCTTGCACAAACAGATCATCACAGATTATTGGGGGCAATTCCAAGTTGATCGCAGCAGGAAATTTTTTAGCAGTTGGGCAAAACCATGTGCACTGCAGGGGAGGGGGCAGATATAACATTTGCAGAGAGAGTTAGATTTGGGTGGGTTATTTTGTTTTTGTGCAGGGTAAATACTGGCTGCTTTATTTTTACACTGCAATTTAGAGTGCAGATTGAACTCACCACACCCAAATATATCTCTCTCTGCACATGTTATATCTGCCTCCCCTGCAGTGCACATGGTTTTGCCCAACTGCTAACAAAGTTCCTGCTGCGATCAACTCAGTATTACCCCCATTAATTTGTCCCCACTAGAATCCACAATGTGTACTTTCTGGAGGCAATTGCTGGTAAATGTCTCCATGGAGGAATTTATAATTCATTTTGATGAACATCATCTTCTCCACATTTTCTGGAAGTAACCTCCTACGCCGATCACTGACAAGGTGACTGTCTGCACTAAACACTCTTTCGGAGTACACACTGGAGGGGGGGCAACTTAGGTAAAATAAATCCAGTTTGTGCAAGGGCCTCCAAATTGCCTCTTTTTCCTGCCAGTATACATATGGACTGTCTGACATGCCTACAGTGATGCTGTCACCCATATAATCCTCCACCATTCGTTCAATGGCAACAGAATCATATGCAGTGACAGTAGACGACATGTCAGTAATCGTTGGCAGGTCCTTCAGTCCAGACCAGATGTCAGCACTTGCTCCTGATTGCCCTGCATCACCGAATAGAAAAGGAAAGCACCAAAAAAGCCAATGCGCAAACACCACAAGTGCAGCCCAGGTCAACTCAAAATGGCTCACCACACCATAACCAATACATATAATAGAAAAGAGAGAGACCCTGTGGCGCAGATATGGTATAAAATACAATACAGTCCCTTTTTTTTAGTTTCCCTTGCTAGGGATAGAAGATTTCTTCCAGGAATGTCGTCCTTCTCTCCAGGGGTTCACTCCAAATATTAGCCTCAAATAGGAGAGAAATATTCTTAGTGTAACACTGTGGGGTTTGAATGGGATACACTTAAATGTATGATGTTGCACTCACATTTTATGATAATTATATATGCCCATCATCCTCCATATGTCTGTTTCTCCTTCACCGCCAAATATGTGGCTCAAATAAAGAAAAATATTTAGTGCAACACTGTTTGTAAAAAACTAAAACCAGATTTATTACAGAATTGCACTCACATAGATAAAAGACAACAAAGCGTATAGAACCTCCTCAGATAGGGTAAGATGATTCTCACGACAGCTAGATTCGGCTGCATCACCGCCAGTGGGTGGTTTTGGAAATTTTATCCTTTTTCTGGCAGCTCCAGTGGCGGTAGAAAATGAAGGAGGAGCTGTTGGCGGGTCACATTCCGCTTGACTTGACAATTGTCTCACCAGCAGGTCTTTTAACATCTGCAGACTTGTGTCTGCCGGAAAGAGAGAAACAACGTAGGCTTTAAACCTAGGATCAAGCATGGTGGCCAAAATGTAGTGCTCTGATTTCAACAGATTGACCACCCGTGAATCCTGGTTAAGCGAATGAAGGGCTCCATCCACAAGTCACACATGCCTAGCGGAATCGCTCCATCTTAGCTCCTCCTTCAATCTCTGCAGCTGCTTCTGCAAAAGCCTGATGAGGGAAATGACCTGACTTAGGCTGGCAGTGTCTGAACTGACTTCATGTGTGG
Source organism: Pseudophryne corroboree (assembly GCF_028390025.1). NCBI lineage: Eukaryota > Metazoa > Chordata > Amphibia > Anura > Myobatrachidae > Pseudophryne > Pseudophryne corroboree. The sequence continues at coordinate 524,799,817 of NC_086447.1, read as the reverse complement.
CAAGTTCAAAGGGTTGGAGAACCTTGCAAAACATGGAAATCATTCTCCATTGCGCTTGAGTCAGGTGCATTCCCCCTCCTTTGCCTATATCGTAGGCGGATGTATAGGCTTGAATGGTCTTTTGCTGCTCCTCCATCCTCTGAAGCATATAGAGGGTTGAATTCCACCTCATTACCACCTCTTGCTTCAGGTGATGGCAGGGCAGGTTCAGGAGTGTTTGCTGACACTCCAGTCTTCGACACGCGGTGGCTGAATGTCGAAAGTTGCCCGCAATTTTTCAGTCCACTGACAGCATCTCCTGCACACCTCTGTCGTTTTTAAAAAAATTATGCACCACCAAATTAATTGTATGTGCAAAACATGGGACGTGCTGGAATTTGCCCACATGTAATGCACGCACAATATTGGTGGCGTTGTCCGATATCACAAATCCCCAGGAGAGTGTAAGTGGGGTAAGCCATTGTGCAATGATGTCCCTCAGTTTCCATAACAGGTTGTCAGCGGTGTGCTTCTTACGAAAAGCGGTGATACAAAGCGTAGCCTGCCTAGGAACGAGTTGGCATTTGCGAGATGCTGCTACTGGTGCCACCGCTGTTGTTGCTGCGGGAGGCAATACATCTACCCATTGGGCTGTCACAGTCATATAGTCCTTAGTCTGCCCTGCTCCACTTGTCCACATGTCCATGGTTAAGTGGACAGTGGGTACAACTGCATTTTTTAGGACACTGAGGACACTTTTTCTGACGTCCCTGTACATTCTCAGTATCGCCTGCCTACTGAAGTGGAACCTACCTACCTATGGGATTTGGTACCAGGGACACACTACCTCAAGCAATTCTCTAAATCCCTGTGAACTAACGGTGGATACCAGACGCACGTCTAACACCAACAGAGTTGTCAAGGCCTGAGTTATCCGCTTTGCAACAGGATGACTGCTGTGATATTTCATCTTCCTCGCAAAGGACTGTTGGACAGTCAATTGCTTAAAGGAAGTAGTACAAGTGGTCTTCCGACTTCCCCTCTGGGATGATGATTGACTCCCAGCAGCAACAACAGCAGCGCCAGCAGCAACAGCAGCAGTAGATGTTCCACTCAAGGATCCATCGGAGGAATCCAAGTTAGGAGAGGACTCGTCAGTCTTGCCAGTGACATGGCCTGCAGGACTATTGGCGTTCCTGTTTAAGGAGGAAATTGACATTGAGGGAGTTGCTGGTGTGGTTTGCAATTGCTTGGGTACAAGACGAAAAAGGTATTTAGTTGTCAGTGGACTGCTTCCGCTGTTACCCAAAGTTTTTGAACTTGTCAATGACTTCTGATAAATGCGCTCCAGGTGACGTATAAGGGAGGATGTTCCTAGGTGGTTAACGTCCTTACCCCCTACTTATTACGGCTTGACAAAGGCAACACACGGCTTGACACCTGTCCGCATTTCTGTTGAAATAATTCCACACCGAAGAGGTCATTTTTTTGGTATGTTGACCTGGCATGTCAATGGCCTTATTCATCCCACAGACAACAACTGTCTCCCCGGGTGCCTGATTTAAACAAACCACATCACTATCAGAATCCTCCGCGTCAACTTCCTCCTCAGCACCAGCAACACCCATATCCTCATCCTTGTGTACTTCAACAGTGATATTTTCAATTTCAATATCACAAAATGGACTGTGGGTGCTCCTTCCAGCACTTGCAGAGGGCGTGCAAATGGTGGAAGGAGCCATGTCTTCCCATCCAGTGTTGGGAAGGTCAGGCATCGCACCTGCCGACACATTTTGACTCTCCTTGGGGATTTGTGATTTAGAACGCACAGTTCTTTTCTGTGCTTTTGCCAGCTTAACTCTTTTCATTTTTCTAGTGGGAGGATGAGTGCTTCCATCGTCATGTGAAGCTGACCCACTAGTCATGAAGAACATAGGAGAGGGCCTTAGCCGTTCCTTGCTACTCCATGTCGTAAATGGCATATTGGCAAGTTTACGCTTCTCCTCAGACGATTTTAATTTAGATTTTTGGGTAATTTTACTGAATTTTTGCTTTTTGGATTTTACATACTCTCTACTATGACATTGGGCATTGGCCTTGTCAGATGACGTTGATGGCATTTCATCGTCTCTGCCATGACTAGTGGCAGCAGCTTCTGCACTAGGTGGAAGTGTATCTTGATCTTTCCCTATTTTACCCTCCAAATTTTTGTTCTCCATTTTTTAATGGGTGGAATTATATGCCAGTAATATATCTGTAATTAGATGGCAGTAATGTCTGGACTTAGATACCACTAGATATATACCAGATACCACTGTGACCGGAATGATGATGACCTATGCACAGTAACAGGACACTACCACAGCACCTTACAGCAGCAAGATGAACAAGACACTGAGCACTGACCAGTGATACTGAGCACTGATACTACTGAGAACTGACACTGAACAGCACGATGCAGCACAAGACACTGAGCACAGACAAGTGATACTGAGCACTGATGATACTACTGAGCAGTGATACTGAGCACTGATGACACTACTGAGCAGTGATACTGAGCACTGATACTACTGAGAACTGACACTCAGCAGCATGATGCAGCACAAGACACTGAGCACTGAGCACTGGCCAGTGATACTGAGCACTGATGATACTACTGAGCAGTGATACTGAGCACTGATGATACTGCTGAGCAGTGATACTGAGCACTGATACTACTGAGAACTGACTCTTAGCAGCACGATGCAGCACAAGACACTGGGCACTGACCAGTGATACTGAGCACTGATGGTACTACTGAGCAGTGATACTGAGAACTGACACTGAGCAGCACGATGCAGCACAAGACACTGAGCACTGAGCACTGACCAGTGATACTAAGCACTGATGATACTATTGAGCAGTGATACTGAGCACTGATACTACTGAGAACTGACACTGAGCAGCACGATGCAGCACAAGACACTGAGCACTGACCAGTGATACTGAGCACTGATGATACTACTGAGCAGTGATACTGAGCACTGATGATACTTCTGAGAACTGGGTGGTCTTTAGTATGCTGACTGACGGGATCCCGGCGCACAGTATACCGGTGCCGGAATCCCGACAGCCGGCATACCGACACTTATTCTCCCTCGTGGGGGTCCACGACCCCCCTGGAGGGAGAATAAAATAGCGTGGCGCGCGTAGCGTGCCACCGTACCCGTAGCGTGGCGAGCGCAGCGAGCCCACAAGGGGCTCATTTGCACTCGCCCTACTGTCGGTAAGCCGGCGGCCGGGCTCCTGGCGCAGGTATGCTGGTCGCCAGGAGTCCGACCGCCGGCATACCATACTCAACCCCTGAGAACTGACACTGAGCAGCACAATGCAGCACAAGACACTGTACTAATATGTGGAATACCATCTGCTGAAAAGTGAGTGTGGTACGTTTTATTGAACAGAGCTTGTCTCACGTGTCATGATCAGAAGTGTAAAAGATACCTTTACATGTATGGTGATATAAAATTCTAAGTGAGTTTTGGTACGTTTACTTGTGCTTATGAAGTGGTGGTGAGGAACTATCCCTATCTACTATCAAGAAACCCACACAATATAGGGCTCCTTTCGCCGGAGAATTCACAGAAATTGGTTATATAACAAACAGTACTACACATTCTGTGTTCATTTCTTGTTTTTGCATGTAAATACCCGGCAATTACTGGAACAATATAAAGAAACTAACAAAGGACTGCGAAGAATTCATGTGATGTATACTTTTTTCTTTATATACAAGTTTTTGTAAAGTAGCGCCTTTGATCTTTCCTCCATTTACTGTTTTCTACTGTACTAATATTAGTATTAGTGAGCAGCACAAAAGCACTCTGGTATTGTCACCGCCAAGATACCACTGTGACTGGAATGATGATGATCGATGCACAGTCACAGGACACTACTACCACAGCACCCTACAGCAGCAAGATGCAGCACAAGACACTGTACTAGTATTAGTAATGTATTACTGAGCAGCACAAGACAATGAGCACTGATACTGAGCACTGATTATACTACTGAGAACTGACACTGAGCAGCATGATGCAGCACAGGACACTGTACTAGTATTAGTATTAGAGATGAGCGCCTGAAATTTTTCGGGTTTTGTGTTTTGGTTTTGGGTTCGGTTCCGCGGCCGTGTTTTGGGTTCGAACGCGTTTTGGCAAAACCTCACCGAATTATTTTTGTCGGATTCGGGTGTGTTTTGGATTCGGGTGTTTTTTTCCAAAAACACTAAAAAAAAACAGCTTAAATCATAGAATTTGGGGGTCATTTTGATCCCAAAGTATTATTAACCTCAAAAACCATAATTTCCACTCATTTTCAGTCTATTCTGAATACCTCACACCTCACAATATTATTTTTAGTCCTAAAATTTGCACCGAGGTCGCTGTGTGAGTAAGATAAGCGACCCTAGTGGCCGACACAAACACCGGGCCCATCTAGGAGTGGCACTGCAGTGTCACGCAGGATGTCCCTTCCAAAAAACCCTCCCCAAACAGCACATGACGCAAAGAAAAAAAGAGGCGCAATGAGGTAGCTGTGTGAGTAAGATTAGCGACCCTAGTGGCCGACACAAACACCGGACCCATCTAGGAGTGGCACTGCAGTGTCACGCAGGATGGCCCTTCCAAAAAACCCTCCCCAAACAGCACATGACGCAAAGAAAAAAAGAGGCGCAATGAGGTAGCTGTGTGAGTAAGATTAGCGACCCTAGTGGCCGACACAAACACCGGGCCCATCTAGGAGTGGCACTGCAGTGTCACGCAGGATGTCCCTTCCAAAAAACCCTCCCCAAACAGCACATGACGCAAAGAAAAAAAGAGGCGCAATGAGGTAGCTGACTGTGTGAGTAAGATTAGCGACCCTAGTGGCCGTCACAAACACCGGGCCCATCTAGGAGTGGCACTGCAGTGTCACGCAGGATGTCCCTTCCAAAAAAACCCTCCCCAATCAGCACATGATGCAAAGAAAAAGAAAAGAAAAAAGAGGTGCAAGATGGAATTGTCCTTGGGCCCTCCCACCCACCCTTATGTTGTATAAACAAAACAGGACATGCACACTTTAACCAACCCATCATTTCAGTGACAGGGTCTGCCACACGACTGTGACTGATATGACGGGTTGGTTTGGACCCCCCCCAAAAAAGAAGCAATTAATCTCTCCTTGCACAAACTGGCTCTACAGAGGCAAGATGTCCACCTCATCTTCACCCTCCGATATATCACCGTGTACATCCCCCTCCTCACAGATTATCAATTCGTCCCCACTGGAATCCACCATCTCAGCTCCCTGTGTACTTTGTGGAGGCAATTGCTGCTGGTCAATGTCTCCGCGGAGGAATTGATTATAATTCATTTTAATGAACATCATCTTCTCCACATTTTCTGGATGTAACCTCGTACGCCGATTGCTGACAAGGTGAGCGGCGGCACTAAACACTCTTTCGGAGTACACACTTGTGGGAGGGCAACTTAGGTAGAATAAAGCCAGTTTGTGCAAGGGCCTCCAAATTGCCTCTTTTTCCTGCCAGTAAAAGTACGGACTGTGTGACGTGCCTACTTGGATGCGGTCACTCATATAATCCTCCACCATTCTATCAATGTTGAGAGAATCATATGCAGTGACAGTAGACGACATGTCCGTAATCGTTGTCAGGTCCTTCAGTCCGGACCAGATGTCAGCATCAGCAGTCGCTCCAGACTGCCCTGCATCACCGCCAGCGGGTGGGCTCGGAATTCTGAGCCTTTTCCTCGCACCCCCAGTTGCGGGAGAATGTGAAGGAGGAGATGTTGACAGGTCGCGTTCCGCTTGACTTGACAATTTTGTCACCAGCAGGTCTTTCAACCCCAGCAGACCTGTGTCTGCCGGAAAGAGAGATCCAAGGTAGGCTTTAAATCTAGGATCGAGCACGGTGGCCAAAATGTAGTGCTCTGATTTCAACAGATTGACCACCCGTGAATCCTTGTTAAGCGAATTAAGGGCTGCATCCACAAGTCCCACATGCCTAGCGGAATCGCTCCCTTTTAGCTCCTTCTTCAATGCCTCCAGCTTCTTCTGCAAAAGCCTGATGAGGGGAATGACCTGACTCAGGCTGGCAGTGTCTGAACTGACTTCACGTGTGGCAAGTTCAAAGGGCATCAGAACCTTGCACAACGTTGAAATCATTCTCCACTGCACTTGAGACAGGTGCATTCCATCTCCTATATCGTGCTCAATTGTATAGGCTGAATGGCCTTTTGCTGCTCCTCCAACCTCTGAAGCATATAGAGGGTTGAATTCCACCTCGTTACCACTTCTTGCTTCAGATGATGGCAGGGCAGGTTCAGTAGTTTTTGGTGGTGCTCCAGTCTTCTGTACGTGGCGCCTGTACGCCGAAAGTGTCCCGCAATTTTTCTGGCCACCGACAGCATCTCTTGCACGCCCCTGTCGTTTTTTAAAAAATTCTGCACCACCAAATTCAAGGTATGTGCAAAACATGGGACGTGCTGGAATTTGCCCATATTTAATGCACACACAATATTGCTGGCGTTGTCCGATGCCACAAATCCACAGGAGAGTCCAATTGGGGTAAGCCATTCCGCGATGATCTTCCTCAGTTGCCGTAAGAGGTTTTCAGCTGTGTGCGTATTCTGGAAAGCGGTGATACAAAGCGTAGCCTGCCTAGGAAAGAGTTGGCGTTTGCGAGATGCTGCTACTGGTGCCGCCGCTGCTGTTCTTGCGGCGGGAGTCCATACATCTACCCAGTGGGCTGTCACAGTCATATAGTCCTGACCCTGCCCTGCTCCACTTGTCCACATGTCCGTGGTTAAGTGGACATTGGGTACAACTGCATTTTTTAGGAGACTGGTGAGTCTTTTTCTGACGTCCGTGTACATTCTCGGTATCGCCTGCCTAGAGAAGTGGAACCTAGATGGTATTTGGTAACGGGGGCACACTGCCTCAATAAATTGTCTAGTTCCCTGTGAACTAACGGCGGATACCGGACGCACGTCTAACACCAACATAGTTGTCAAGGACTCAGTTATCCGCTTTGCAGTAGGATGACTGCTGTGATATTTCATCTTCCTCGCAAAGGACTGTTGAACAGTCAATTGCTTACTGGAAGTAGTACAAGTGGGCTTACGACTTCCCCTCTGGGATGACCATCGACTCCCAGCGGCAACAACAGCAGCGCCAGCAGCAGTAGGCGTTACACGCAAGGATGCATCGGAGGAATCCCAGGCAGGAGAGGACTCGTCAGACTTGCCAGTGACATGGCCTGCAGGACTATTGGCATTCCTGGGGAAGGAGGAAATTGACACTGAGGGAGTTGGTGGGGTGGTTTGCGTGAGCTTGGTTACAAGAGGAAGGGATTTACTGGTCAGTGGACTGCTTCCGCTGTCACCCAAAGTTTTTGAACTTGTCACTGACTTATTATGAATGCGCTGCAGGTGACGTATAAGGGAGGATGTTCCGAGGTGGTTAACGTCCTTACCCCTACTTATTACAGCTTGACAAAGGGAACACACGGCTTGACACCTGTTGTCCGCATTTCTGGTGAAATACCTCCACACCGAAGAGCTGATTTTTTTGGTATTTTCACCTGGCATGTCAACGGCCATATTCCTCCCACGGACAACAGGTGTCTCCCCGGGTGCCTGACTTAAACAAACCACCTCACCATCAGAATCCTCCTGGTCAATTTCCTCCCCAGCGCCAGCAACACCCATATCCTCCTCATCCTGGTGTACTTCAACACTGACATCTTCAATCTGACTATCAGGAACTGGACTGCGGGTGCTCCTTCCAGCACTTGCAGGGGGCGTGCAAATGGTGGAAGGCGCATGCTCTTCACGTCCAGTGTTGGGAAGGTCAGGCATCGCAACCGACACAATTGGACTCTCCTTGTGGATTTGGGATTTCAAAGAACGCACAGTTCTTTGCGGTGCTTTTGCCAGCTTGAGTCTTTTCAGTTTTCTAGCGAGAGGCTGAGTGCTTCCATCCTCATGTGAAGCTGAACCACTAGCCATGAACATAGGCCAGGGCCTCAGCCGTTCCTTGCCACTCCGTGTGGTAAATGGCATATTGGCAAGTTTACGCTTCTCCTCCGACAATTTTATTTTAGGTTTTGGAGTCCTTTTTTTACTGATATTTGGTGTTTTGGTTTTGACATGCTCTGTACTATGCCATTGGGCATCGGCCTTGGCAGACGACGTTGCTGGCATTTCATCGTCTCGGCCATGACTAGTGGCAGCAGCTTCAGCACGAGGTGGAAGTGGATCTTGATCTTTCCCTAATTTTGGAACCTCAACATTTTTGTTCTCCATATTTTAATAGGCACAACTAAAAGGCACCTCAGGTAAACAATGGAGATGGATGGATTGGATACTAGTATACAATTATGGACGGGCTGCCGAGTGCCGACACAGAGGTAGCCACAGCCGTGAACTACCGCACTGTACTGTGTCTGCTGCTAATATATAGACTGGTTGATAAAGAGATAGTATACTCGTAACTAGTATGTATGTATAAAGAAAGAAAAAAAAACCACGGTTAGGTCACTGGTATATACAATTATGGACGGGCTGCCGAGTGCCGACACAGAGGTAGCCACAGCCGTGAACTACCGCACTGTACTGTGTCTGCTGCTAATATATAGACTGGTTGATAAAGAGATAGTATACTCGTAACTAGTATGTATGTATAAAGAAAGAAAAAAAAACCACGGTTAGGTGGTATATACAATTATGGACGGGCTGCCGAGTGCCGACACAGAGGTAGCCACAGCCGTGAACTACCGCACTGTACTGTGTCTGCTGCTAATATATAGACTGGTTGATAAAGAGATAGTATACTCGTAACTAGTATGTATGTATAAAGAAAGAAAAAAAAACCACGGTTAGGTGGTATATACAATTATGGACGGGCTGCCGAGTGCCGACACAGAGGTAGCCACAGCCGTGAACTACCGCACTGTACTGTGTCTGCTGCTAATATATAGACTGGTTGATAAAGAGATAGTATACTCGTAACTAGTATGTATGTATAAAGAAAGAAAAAAAAACCACGGTTAGGTCACTGGTATATACAATTATGGACGGGCTGCCGAGTGCCGACACAGAGGTAGCCACAGCCGTGAACTACCGCACTGTACTGTGTCTGCTGCTAATATATAGACTGGTTGATAAAGAGATAGTATACTCGTAACTAGTATGTATGTATAAAGAAAGAAAAAAAAACCACGGTTAGGTGGTATATACAATTATGGACGGGCTGCCGAGTGCCGACACAGAGGTAGCCACAGCCGTGAACTACCGCACTGTACTGTGTCTGCTGCTAATATATAGACTGGTTGATAAAGAGATAGTATACTCGTAACTAGTATGTATGTATAAAGAAAGAAAAAAAAAACACGGTTAGGTGGTATATACAATTATGGACGGGCTGCCGAGTGCCGACACAGAGGTAGCCACAGCCGTGAACTACCGCACTGTACTGTGTCTGCTGCTAATATATAGACTGGTTGATAAAGAGATAGTATACTCGTAACTAGTATGTATGTATAAAGAAAGAAAAAAAAACCACGGTTAGGTGGTATATACAATTATGGACGGGCTGCCGAGTGCCGACACAGAGGTAGCCACAGCCGTGAACTACCGCACTGTACTGTGTCTGCTGCTAATATATAGACTGGTTGATAAAGAGATAGTATACTCGTAACTAGTATGTATGTATAAAGAAAGAAAAAAAAACCACGGTTAGGTCACTGGTATATACAATTATGGACGGGCTGCCGAGTGCCGACACAGAGGTAGCCACAGCCGTGAACTACCGCACTGTACTGTGTCTGCTGCTAATATAGACTGGTTGATAAAGAGATAGTATACTACTAATATTATATACTGGTGGTCAGGTCACTGGTCACTAGTCACACTGGCAGTGGCACTCCTGCAGCAAAAGTGTGCACTGTTTAATTTTAATATAATATTATGTACTCCTGGCTCCTGCTATAACCTATAACTGGCACTGCAGTAGTGCTCCCCAGTCTCCCCCACAATTATAAGCTGTGTGAGCTGAGCAGTCAGACAGATATATAATATATATAGATGATGCAGCACACTGGCCTGAGCCTGAGCAGTGCACACAGATATGGTATGTGACTGAGTCACTGTGTGCTGTGTATCGCTTTTTTCAGGCAGAGAACGGATTATAAATAAAAGTGGTGGTCACTGGTCACTATCAGCAAAACTCTGCACTGTACACTACTGAGTACTCCTAATGCTCCCCAAAATTAGTAAATCAAGTGTCTAAACGGAGAGGACGCCAGCCACGTCCTCTCCCTATCAATCTCAATGCACGTGTGAAAATGGCGGCGACGCGCGGCTCCTTATATAGAATCCGAGTCTCGCGATAGAATCCGAGCCTCGCGAGAATCCGACAGCGTCATGATGACGTTCGGGCGCGCTCTGGTTAACCGAGCAAGGCGGGAAGATCCGAGTCGCTCGGACCCGTGAAAAAAAACATGAAGTTCTGGCGGGTTCGGATTCAGAGAAACCGAACCCGCTCATCTCTAATTAGTATTAGTGAGCAGCACAAAAGCACTCTGGAATTGTCACCCCCCAGATACCACTGTGATTGGAATGATGATGACTGATGCACAGTCACAGGACACTACTACCACAGCACCCTACAGCAGCAAGATGCAGCACAAGACACTGTACTAGTATTAGTATTACTGAGCAGCACGATGCAGCACAAGACAATGAGCACTGATACTGAGCACTGATACTGAGAACTGACACTGAGAGAATGTAGCCACGTCCTGTCTGTACTCTCTACAATGCTCGAGAGAAAATGGCGGTGACGCGCGGCTCTTTATATGGAATCCGAATCCCACGAGAATCCGACAGCGGGATGATGACGTTTTGCCTCTTTCGGGTTTTCAGAGTCAGGCGGGAATAACCGAGCCGGGCTCGGAACTGTGTTTGACACGTGGAGTTCAGGAGGGTTCGGTTCTCGGCGAACCGAACCCGCTTATCTCTACACAAGGCTACTCATTTATACTGATGGTGGTCACAAAACATGATATATACAAGATTTGGTCCAATGTGTCGACCATTTATGTTGACTATTGTCATGATGACCTTTTGAACCTATTGATCTTTTTGTACCTGTCAACCTTAAGCACTGTCGGCCTTTCATCTGTCGATCTTTTATACAGTGTACACGTTGACCTAATGCATATTCAGTGTTGTCGAGAGAGGAGGGGAGAGGGTACAAATTACCCGGGCCCAGGTCTGATGGAGGGGCCCAGTGAGGGCCCTGGGCTTCCTCCCTCTTAACTGGCAGTAGCAGCTGCACCTCTTCTTCTCAGCCCTGCACACGCTAAACACTAGTGGGCTGTAGTGTGAACCATGGTGGCGCTTAAAATACATTTTTTTCTGTATTTTTTCTAAGGGTGCATGACCACACCTCCTGTGATTAGGCCACACCCCCTGAAAAGTACCTGGGCCCTGCCAGGCTCTCGACTGCCCTGTGCATATTGACCATTGTTGTTAACCAAAGGACTGTCGACCAAAATATTGTTGATCCATTTATCCACACCCCTCCAAAAAGCAGCTGACCTGGCACAGCCTATCAGTTAAACTTTTGCCACAAACTGTAAAGGCGAGAGTTTCCGCTGCCAGTTTCCATCCCAGAGTGTTACTGCACACACACAACCTTAGAAGATGCATGCACAGTGTGCACAAATGAATTGTTCTTTGCAGTAATCGGGGAAGCAGGCTAACACTGAAGATGGAGTTAGCTACCAGGGTCAAGCTTGATAAACAGCAAAATCGCAACATCCATATGAACTTTAAGGGGACTATAGTTGCTGGGTGGCGCAAACCAGTGATTTGTTGGCATTATACAATGAAGGACTGCTGGGAGCGCGCAGACATGCACCCTCTCCTGGCCGCTGTCGTGAAGAGGAGCGACGTCTCTTGCTGACTGCTGCTGCTTCCCTTCTCCATCCATCCTTTTTGGCTCCTATGACAGTGTGTGATGAGGCAGTAGTGGCAGTTGTTCTTCACAGGCCAGGCTAGCTGGGCATGTCCGATCTGGCTACACTGTATGGGATAATTAATTATACACTGAAAAACGTAGAGAGATTTATAATAACTAAATACTTTATTTATTTATTTATTTATGTATTTATTTATTTTAACATGTGGAATTTATTGTTTGAGACATTTATTGTATTCACTAAAGAATATAAAACTGTATTTTCTAACGTGAATTTTATCATGGCAAGCTTTGCATAACTAACATTTAAAATAAGAATTTACTCACCGGTAATTCTATTTCTCGTAGTCCGTAGTGGATGCTGGGACTCCGTAAGGACCATGGGGAATAGCGGCTCCGCAGGAGACTGGGCACAACTAAAAGAAAGCTTTAGACTAACTAGTGTGCACTGGCTTCTCCCACTATGACCCTCCTCCAGACCTCAGTTAGGATACTGTGCCCGGAAGAGCTGACACAATAAGGAAGGATTTTGAATCCCGGGTAAGACTCATACCAGCCACACCAATCACACCGTATAACTCGTGATACAATACCCAGTTAACAGTATGATAACAACTGAGCCTCTCAACAGATGGCTCAACAATAACCCTTTAGTTAAACAATAACTATATACAAGTATTGCAGACAATCCGCACTTGGGATGGGCGCCCAGCATCCACTACGGACTACGAGAAATAGAATTACCGGTGAGTAAATTCTTATTTTCTCTGACGTCCTAAGTGGATGCTGGGACTCCGTAAGGACCATGGGGATTATACCAAAGCTCCCAAACGGGCGGGAGAGTGCGGATGACTCTGCAGCACCGAATGGGCAAACTCTAGGTCCTCCTCAGCCAGGGTGTCAAACTTGTAGAATTTAGCAAACGTGTTTAACCCCGACCAAGTAGCTGCTCGGCAAAGTTGTAGAGCCGAGACCCCTCGGGCAGCCGCCCAAGAAGAGCCCACCTTCCTCGTGGAATGGGCTTTCACTGATTTAGGATGCGGCAGTCCAGCCGCAGAATGTGCAAGCTGAATCGTACTACAGATCCAGCGAGCAATAGTCTGCTTTGAAGCAGGTGCACCCAACTTGTTGGGCGCATACAGGATAAATAGCGAGTCAGTCTTTCTGACTCCAGCTGTCCTGGAAACATAAATTTTCAGGGCCCTGACTACGTCCAACAACTTGGAAGCCTCCAAGTCTTTTGTAGCTGCAGGCACCACGATAGGTTGGTTCAGATGAAAAGCTGATACCACCTTGGGGAGAAACTGGGGACGAGTCCTCAATTCTGCTCTATCCATATGGAAAATCAGATAAGGGCTTTACATGACAAAGCCGCCAATTCTGATACACGCCTGGCCGAAGCCAAGGCCAACAACATGACCACTTTCCACGTGAGATACTTCAATTCCACGGTTTTAAGTGGCTCAAACCAATGTGACTTTAGGAAATCCAACACCACGTTGAGATCCCAAGGTGCCACTGGAGGCACAAAAGGGGGCTGAATATGCAGCACTCCCTTAACAAAAGTTTGAACTTCAGGTAGTGAAGCCAGTTCTCTCTGGAAGAAAATCGATAGAGCCGAAATCTGGACCTTAATGGAACCCAATTTTAGGCCCATAGTCACCCCTGACTGTAGGAAGTGCAGGAAACGGCCCAGCTGAAATTCCTCCGTTGGGGCCTTCCTGGCCTCACACCATGCAACATATTTTCGCCATATGCGGTGATAATGGTTTGCGGTTACTTCTTTCCTAGCTTTAATCAGCGTAGGAATGACTTCCTCCGGAATGCCTTTTTCCTTCAGGATCCGGTGTTCAACCGCCATGCCGTCAAACGCAGCCGCGGTAAGTCTTGGAACAGACAGGGCCCCTGCTGCAGCAGGTCCTATCTGAGCAGCAGAGGCCATGGGTCCTCTGACATCATTTCTTGAAGTTCCGGGTACCAAGCTCTTCTTGGCCAATCCGGAACAATGAGTATAGTTCTTACTCCTCTTCTCCTTATTATCCTCAGTACCTTTGGTATGAGAGGAAGAGGAGGGAACACATAAACCAACCGGTACACCCACGGTGTCACTAGAGCGTCCACAGCTATCGCCTGCGGGTCTCTTGACCTGGCGCAATATCTTTCTAGCTTTTTGTTTAGGCGGGACGCCATCATGTCCACCTGTGGCCTTTCCCAACGGTTTACAATCAGTTGGAAGACTTCTGGATGAAGTCCCCACTCTCCTGGGTGGAGGTCGTGCCTGCTGAGGAAGTCTGCTTCCCAGTTGTCCACTCCCAGAATGAACACTGCTGACAGTGCTAACATGTGATTTTCCGCCCATCGGAAAATCCTTGTGGCTTCTGACATCGCCGTCCTGCTTCTCGTGCCGCCCTGTCGGTTTACATGGGCGACCGCCGTGATGTTGTCTGACTGGATCAGTACCGGCTGGTTTTGAAGCAGGGGTTTTGCCTGACTTAGGGCATTGTAATTGGCCCTCAGTTCCAGAATATTTATGTGTAGGGAAGTCTCCTGACTTGACCATAGTCCTTGGAACTTTCTTCCCTGTGTGACTGCCCCCCAGCCTCGAAGGCTGGCATCCGTGGTCACCAGGACCCAGTCCTGTATGCCGAATCTGCGGCCCTCTTGAAGATGAGCACTCTGCAGCCACCACAGCAGAGACACCCTTGTCCTTGGAGACAGGGTTATCAGCCGATGCATCTGAAGATGCGATCCGGACCACTTGTCCAACAGGTCCCACTGAAAGGTTCTTGCATGGAACCTGCCGAATGGAATTGCTTCGTAGGAAGCTATCATCTTTCCCAGGATCCGCGTGCAGTGATGCACCGACATCTGTTTTGGTTTTAGGAGGCCTCTGACTAGAGATGACAGCTCCTTGGCCTTCTCCTCCGGGAGAAACACTTCTTTCTGTTCTGTGTCCAGAACCATCCCCAGGAACAGTAGACGTGTCGTAGGGACCAGCTGTGACTTTGGAATATTTAGAATCCAGCCGTGCTGTTGTAGCACCTCCCAAAATAGTGCTACCCCGACCAACAACTGCTCCCTGGACCTCGCCTTTATCAGGAGATCGTCCAAGTACGGGATAATTAAAACTCCCTTCTTTCGAAGGAGTATCATCATTTCGGCCATTACCTTGGTAAAGACCCTCGGAGCCGTGGATAGACCGAACGGCAACGTCTGGAATTGGTAATGACAATCCTGTACCACAAATCTGAGGTACTCCTGGTGAGGATGGTAAATGGGGACATGCAGGTAAGCATCCTTGATGTCCAGTGATACCATGTAATCCCCCTCGTCCAGGCTTGCAATAACCGCCCTGAGCGATTCCATCTTGAACTTGAATTTTTTTATATACGTGTTCAAGGATTTCAAATTTAAAATGGGTCTCACCGAACCGTCTGGTTTCGGTACCACAAACATTGTGGAATAGTAACCCCGTTCTTGTTGAAGTAGGGGCACCTTTACTATCACCTGCTGGGAATACAGCTTGTGAATTGCCTCTATCACTGCCTCCCTGCCTGAGGGAGTTGTTGGCAAGGCAGATTTGAGGAAACGGCGGGGGGGAGACGTCTCGAATTCCAGCTTGTACCCCTGAGATACTACTTGAAAGATCTAGGGATCCACCCGTGAGCGAGCCCACTGATCGCTGAAATTTTTGAGACGGGCCCCCACCGTACCTGGCTCCGCCTGTGGAGCCCCAGCGTCATGCGGTGGACTTAGAGGAAGCGGGGGAGGACTTTTGCTCCTGGGAACTGGCTATATACTGCAGTTTTTTTCCTCTACCTCTGCCTCTGGGCAGAAAGGACGCGCCTTTAACCCGCTTGCTCTTATGGGGCCGAAAGGACTGTACCTGATAATACGGTGCTTTCTTTGGCTGTGAGGGAACATGGGGTAAAAATGCAGACTTCCCAGCAGTTGCTGTGGAAACTAGGTCAGAGAGACCATCCCCGAACAACT
This sequence comes from Pseudophryne corroboree, assembly GCF_028390025.1. NCBI lineage: Eukaryota > Metazoa > Chordata > Amphibia > Anura > Myobatrachidae > Pseudophryne > Pseudophryne corroboree. Next base: position 524,783,824 of record NC_086447.1, on the reverse strand, counting down.
CCTCACCTTTATAAGGCAAAACTTCCATGTGCCTTTTTGAGTCTGCATCACCTGTCCACTGCCGAGTCCATAACCCTCTCCTGGCAGAAATGGACATTGCACTTATTTTAGATGCCAGCCGGCAAATATCCCTCTGTGCATCTCTCATGTATAAGACTGCGTCTTTAATATGCTCTACGGTTAGCAATATAGTGTCCCTGTCTAGGGTATCAATATTTTCCGACAGGGAATCTGACCACGCAGCTGCAGCACTGCACATCCATGCTGAAGCAATAGCTGGTCTCAGTATAATACCTCTGTGTGTATATACAGACTTCAGGATAGCCTCCTGCTTTCTATCAGCAGGTTCCTTTAGGGCGGCCGTATCCGGAGACGGTAGTGCCACCTTCTTTGACAAGCGTGTAAGCGCTTTATCCACCCTAGGGGATGTTTCCCAACGTGACCTATCCTCTGGTGGGAAAGGGTACGTCATTAGTAACCTTTTAGAAATTACTAGTTTCTTATCGGGGGAAGCCCACGCTTCTTCACACACTTCATTTAACTCCTCAGATGGAGGAAAAACTACTGGTAGTTTTTTCTCTCCAAACATAATACCCTTTTTTGTGGTACCGGGGGTAACATCAGAAATGTGCAACACATTTTTCATTGCCTCAATCATGTAACGTGTGGCCCTATTGGAAGTTACATTAGTCTCATCGTCGTCGACACTGGAGTCAGTATCCGTGTCGACATCTGTGTCTGCCATCTGAGGTAGCGGGCGTTTTAGAGCCCCTGATGGCTTTTGAGACACCTGGGCAGGCACAGGCTGAGAAGTCGGCTGTCCCATATTTGGTATGTCGTCAAACCTTTTATGTAAGGAGTCGACACTGTCACGCAGTTCCTTCCACATAACCATCCACTCATGTGTCGGCCCCGCAGGGGGTGACATCACATTTATAGGCATCTGCTCCGCCTCCACATAAGCCTCCTCATCAAACATGTCTACACAGCCGTACCGACACACCGCATACACACAGGGAATGCTCTGACAGAGGACAGGACCCCACAAAGCCCTTTGGGGAGACAGAGAGAGAATATGCCAGCACACACCAGAGCGCTATATAACACAGGGATCCCACTATAAATGAGTGTTTTTTCCCTTATAGCTGCTTATATTATATATACTGCGCCTAAATTTAGTGCCCCCCCTCTCTTTTTACCCGTATGTAGCTTGACACTGCAGGGGAGAGTTAGGGAGCGTCCTTCCAGCGGAGCTGTGAGGGAAAAATGGCGCCAGTGTGCTGAGGGAGATAGCCCCGCCCCTTTTCCGGTGGACTTCTCCCGCTTTTTCTGGAATTCTGGCAGGGGTATTTTTACACCTATATAGCCTTCCTGACTATATATGGTGTAGATTTGCCAGCCAAGGTGTATTATATTGACCTCAGGGCGCCCCCCCCCAGCGCCCTGCACCCATCAGTGACTGGAGTGTGAGGTGTGCATGAGGAGCAATGGCGCACAGCTGCAGTGCTGTGCGCTACCTTGTTGAAGACAGAAGTCTTCTGCCGACGATTTTCCGGAACACTTCTTGCTTCTGGCTCTGTAAGGGGGCCGGCGGCGCGGCTCCGGGACCGAACGATCGAGGTCGGGTCCTGTGTTCGATCCCTCTGGAGCTAATGGTGTCCAGTAGCCTAAGAAGCCCAAGCTACCTCCAGTCAGGTAGGTTCGCTTCTTCTCCCCTTAATCCCTCGCTGCAGTGAGTCTGTTGCCAGCAGATCTCACTGTAAAATAAAAAACCTAAAATATACTTTCTTTCTAGGAGCTCAGGAGAGCCCCTAGTGTGCATCCAGCTCAGCCGGGCACAAGATTCTAACTGAGGTCTGGAGGAGGGTCATAGTGGGAGGAGCCAGTGCACACCAGTTAGTCTAAAGCTTTCTTTTAGTTGTGCCCAGTCTCCTGCGGAGCCGCTATTCCCCATGGTCCTTACGGAGTCCCAGCATCCACTTAGGACGTCAGAGAAAACAATTTTGTATATTATTGCTTTGCTCTTTTTTTTAAGTTATTAGCTTATTTAAATAATAATAAGCTTATAAATTAAAAACAACAATATATAAAGTGATTGCAATAGTCATGCAAATCAGCAAAGTTAACCATGATAAATTCCCCATCTCAAAATTCAGCTTTTCCCTAGAGTGCAAAGTAAAGGGGCTGTGTCATGTGGCCACAAGCCTAGTGACATCTAGCCATGCCCTTAGTGACATGTAACCATGCCCATTTTTTGGCACCCGTGAAGAGTACCTGTAAAGAAAAAAAATTCTACTTGGACCCCTGAACACAAGTGACTAAGTACTACGGTATGCATGTACCATAGGGTTTTTATGGACTTTTTACTAGAGATGTGTGATGGGCACTTTTCGTGTTTTGGTTTTGGATCTGGATCCCTGCTCGTGTTTTGGATCTGGATTGGTTTTTGCCAAAACCACCCTTTTGTGTTTTGGTTTTGGTTTTGGATCTGGATGAGTTTTGAAAAAAAACATAAAAACAGCTAAAATCACAGAATTTGGGGGTAATGTTGAGCCTATGGTATTATTAACCTCAATAACATTAATTTACACCCATTTACTGTCTATTCTGAACACCTCACACCTCACAATATTGTTTTTAGGCCTAAATGTTTTACCGAGGTAGCTGTATGACCAAGCTAAGTGACACAAGTGTGCGGCACAAAAACCTGATCCATCTAGGAGTAGCACTGCAGTAGTAGACAGGTTGGCACTTAAAAAAAATAGTCCCCAAACAGCACATCATGCAAAGAAGTAAGAGAGGTGTAATGTGGTAGCTGTATGACTAAGCTAAGTGACAAAAGTGTGCGGCACAAACACCTGGCCCATCTAGGAGTGGCACTGCAGTGGCAGACAGGATGGCACTTAAATAGTCCCCAAACAGCACATCATGCAAAGAAGTAAAAGATGTGCAATGAGGTAGCTGTATGAGTAAGCTAAGTGACACAAGTGTGCGGCACAAACACCTGGCACATCTAGGAGTGGCACTGCAGTCCCACTGCACTAATGGCAGATACCAGATGCATGTCTAACACCAACATATCTGTCAAGGCCTCAGTTATCCGCTTTGCAACAGGATGACTGCTGTCATATTTAATCTTCCTCGCAAAGGACTGTTGGACAGATGTTTGCTTAGTTGAAGTGGAACAAGTAGTCTTCGGACTTCCCCTTTGGTATGACAATCAACTCCCAGCAGCAACAACAACAGCAGCAGCAGCAGCAGCAGCAGCAGCAGCAGTAGTAGAAGGAAGTGGTTCTTGATCTTTCCCTATTTTATCCTCCAAATTTTTGTTCTCCATTATTTTTCTGGAGTTATATAACAAAATGCAGCACAGGAGAGTGTACCTCTACACCACGCAGGGCTATCCCTGTAAAAATAATTTGGATTAAAAATTAAAAACCCCTTTATTTGGAGTAAAAAATATACAGCACCACTGAACTTATATGGCAGCACCACTGGACTGGACATATACGGCAGTACCACTGGAAATATAGAAAAAAGAAACAGGGATCAGTTTTTATGGGTGCACTCACTCCCATAAATACAAAATACTATTGTTAATATAGTGTCATTAAACTTTTTTTATATATATGAGTTGACACTCAATCATAGTACATTACCAATACCCATATGGAATGAATCAACTTTATTAGTATCCCATATGAAGTATTTTGACCTCTAAATGAGGCCTCAACAGTGAAATATAAAAACAATAAAATTATAGTTGGAGGTGATATAGAATGGGAGTGAGTGCACCCATAAAAACTGATCCCTGTTTCTTTTTTCTTCTTTCTTGCATATATTTTTGGATCAGTGGGTAGCACCAGTCTACAGATATATGTGTGTATGGTACACAAAATTAAGAGACTATATCCCTGAAATTTACAGTTATGAGAATAGGTCTGGTGCGGGACTTCCTTTACCACTGGAAATATACAGCAGTACCACTGGACATATATGGCAGTATCACTGGACATATACGGCAGTATCACTGGACTTATATGGCAGTATCACTGTACTGGGCATATACGGCAGTACCACTGGATTTATACAGCAGTACCACTGGACATATACACCAGTATCTCTGGATTTATATGGCAGTATCACTGGACTTGATTTATACACCAGTACCACTGGATTTATACGGCAGTACCACTGGACTTATACGGCAGTGTCACTAGACTTATAAGGCAGTATTACTGGACTTATATGGCAGTACCACTGGACTGGATTTATACAGCAGTATCACTGTATTTATACGGCAGTACCACTGGACATATACGGCAGTACCACTGGACATATATGGCAGTACCACTGGACATATAGGCATTATCACTGGTCTTATTTGGCATTATCACTTGACTGGATTTATAGGCAGTACCACTGGACTTTTATGGCAGTATCACTGGACTTATACGGCAGTACCACTAGACTGGATTTATATAGCAGTACCACAGGACTGGATTTTTATGGCAGTATCACTTTATTTATATGGCAGAACCACTAGAATGCATTTATACGCCTGTATCACTGGACTTATACGGCAGTACCACTGGACATATACGCACAGCCAGCCATAACCAATATGATTCCCTAGGCAAGATTTTGGCTGGTGCCCCCTAGCACCGCTGCTAGTTCCGCCTCTGACTCTGCACCCCTTTCCCAGAACTATCACCCATAGCAGTCCTCATTTTTGTTGCTCTTACCCCTGGTATTTTAAATAGGAACAGTGCACACATTCGGTGCACAGCCCAAAAAGTGGCGTGTTCTTGCTGGGAAATAGTACCCCCAATTCAAATTACAGCACACTGTAGTGCAACTTTATTCACATTTTATCATGCGATAGTGTCCCTTATTCACATTGCATCACACAGTAGTACCACTTTACCTTATAAATGTTACTCCTCACAGTAGACCGATATTCATATTACATCACACTTAAATTCTCATTCACATTACACCACACCATATTGCTCTTATTCACATCAGACCACCCAGCAGTGCCCTTCCTATATGTTATGCCACACAGTAGAGCACCTTATACACATAATGTCACATATTAGTAATGCATTTATACACATAATACCACACAGTAATGCCCATTAAATATATGACACACATTATAAATATCCTTATAAACATAATGCACCTTACACATTATGCCAACCTTTATTAACGCCCTTATACACATAATGTCCCATACAAATATGCCCCACATAATTAATGCTCTTATACACAAAATGACACACATAATATCCCTTACACATATGCTGCACATGATTAATCTCCCTATACACATAATGACACACCTATTGCCCCTTACACATATGCCACACATTAATAATGCATTTATATACATGACACACATAATGCCCCTTACACATATGCTGAACATTATTAATGCATTTATACACATGACACACATATTGCTCCTTACACATATGCCAAACACTATTGCACAACCAACCTACCACACACAGCACTCTCATGGCCGCTAACACTGTGTCCTTTACTTGGATACAGATGTGTCCTGATGCATCTTGCCTTAATACGCATGCAGCAGGAGATGCCTGGCATGAGTCAGCTGGCAGCTCTGCTAAAGTCAGGTGCCTTTTTTGCATTGCTATGTGGCTAGGATGCACAAGCAGCTTCTGCTGAATAAAATGATATGCAGCATGCCCATATTTTGTGTGCAACTGTTACTGTAGCTGCATATGAAGTGCTACATTACAGAGATTTCCAGGAATACACTGTAACGTAGCATTTTGTGTGCAGATACAGCTGCAGACACACACAGAATATAGGCATGTTGCATATCATTTTAATCAGCAGAAGCTACTTGTGCCCCTAGGCATGCCAAATGCCCTAGGCATTGGCCTAGTTTGTCTATGCTTAGGGCCGGCTCTGCATATACTGTATGGCAGTATTACTGGACTTATACAGCAGTGCCACTGGACTGGATTTATACGGCAGTATCACTGGACTTATACGGCAGTATCACTGGACATATACAGCAGTACCACTGGACTGGATTTATACGGCAGTATAACTGGACTTATACGGCAGTTTCATTGGACATGTACGGCAGTATCACTGGACTTATACAGCAGTACCACTGGACTTATACAGCAGCACAGGTTCACCCCCACTGGACTGATGCAGCACAACACAGCACCATTGGACTGGACTTATACAGCAGCACTGGACATATGGCAGCAGAGAACACCACCACTGTGACTGGACTGATGCAGCACAAGACACCACCACTGGACTGATTCAGCAGAAGACAGCACTAGAGTGACACACATAAGACAGAGAAGGTCGCCACACCACTTTCATTGCACAGACAGACACTGAGGAGAGAGATACGTCCTCTCGCTATACTCTCCAGGACTGGAGTGAAAATGGCGGTGATGCGCAGCTCCTTATATGGAATCCAAAACCCACAAGAATCTGACAGCGGGATGATAACATTTTGCCTCGTTCTGGTTTCCGAGTCTGGCGGGAAGTCCCGAGCCAGATTTGAATCCGGGCTCGGCACGTGATGTTCGGTAGGGTTTGGTTTTCAGAGAACCGAACCCGCTCATCTCTACTTTTTACCTTTTTACCCATGCATGATAGCAACAATCGCTCAACTGTGCAAACATTGGCCCTCATTCCGAGTTGTTCGCTCGCTAGCTGCTTTTAGCAGCATTGTACATGCTAGGCCGCCGCCCTCTGGGAGTGTATCTTAGCTTAGCAGAATAGCGAACGAAAGATTAGCAGGACTGTTACTAAATATTTTCTTGCAGTTTCTGTTTAGCTCCAGACCTACTTCTAGATTGCGATCAGCTCGGTCCGTTTAGTTCCTGGTTTGACGTCACAAACACGCCCTGCGTTCGGCCAGCCACTCCCCCGTTTCTCCAGACACTCCCACGTTTTTCCCTGACACGCCTGCGTTTTTAAGCACACTCCCGGAAAACGCTCAGTTACCACCCAGAAACGTCCCTTTCCTGTCAATCACTCGCCGATCAGCAGTGCGACTGAAAAGCGCAGCAGGATCCACAGCAAATCTACTAAGTTTTGTGTAAAATAACTTAGCGCATGCACGCTGCGTACCATGCACATGCGCATTTAGCAACAAATCGCAGCATAGCGAAAATCGGCAACGAGCGAACAACTCGGAATGACCACCATTGGCATTGTGTTCACCTTTGTATCAAGCCCAAAGTGTGGATTAGAAGGCAGTATGAGTACAGTAGACAAGTTAGTTATGACATCATTTTAAGGGCTGCCAGGAATGTGATTACAGCTACAAAATTTTAATAAGCAGGAAGAGCCATGTAGCATATGTCACTTACATTTGTACTGAGTTAGATCAGCTCTAGTCAGCATTTTATGCAATAATAGTGATAATGTAATTTATTTGGCATTTATTCTTATAAAATCAATAATTTATGTCTATCGCAGCAATATGTTTCAAGTACTGTGGCTAGTTAATAAAATAACTACAGGATTCTTCAAATGCAGAAACTTGTCAAAAGTGAACGAGACAAGGGAACTGAATCTGAATTTGTATTCTGATGAGATTTAGCAAGGAAAATTTTCCATTATCTTTATGAGAATATGCATATGTCAAAAGAGATGCTTATTTTCTACTTCAACATTATAAATCTAATTTGTTTACAACAGACCTGATTTAAGTAAACTGATGCTTTTGAGTTTCTTCTATACTTTACTGTACCATCCAGAATCAGGATAATGAACTCTAGAAATGTGCTCTCTACACTGTGGATGATGGACTAGCAGCAAAGTGTACTTACACAAACAGTACCTAATTACCAGTCATACTGTACATGTCAATTGCCATCCACGGTACTGTATATTAGAGATGAGCGGGTTCGGTTTCTCTGAAACCGAACCCGCACGAACTTCATGTTTTTTTCACGGGTCCGAGCAGACTCGGATCCTCCCGCCTTGCTCGGTTAACCCGAGCGCGCCCGAACGTCATCATGACGCTGTCGGATTCTCGCGAGACTCGGATTCTATATAAGGAGCCGCGCGTCGCCGCCATTTTCACACGTGCATTGAGATTGATAGGGAGAGGACGTGGCTGGCGTCCTCTCCATTAGAAATTAGATTAGAAGAGAGAGAGAGATTGTGCAGAGTCAGACAGAGTTTACCACAGTGACCAGTGCAGTTGTTGTTAGTTAACTTTTATTTATTTTAATATATATCCGTTCTCTGCTATATCCGTTCTCTGCCTGAAAAAAAACGATACACAGCAGCAGCCAGTCACACAGTGTGACTCAGTCTGTGTGCACTCAGCTCAGCCCAGTGTGCTGCACATCAATGTATAAAAGGCAAAGCTTATAATAATTGTGGGGGAGACTGGGGAGCACTGCAGGTTGTTATAGCAGGAGCCCCCAGGAGTACATAATATTATATTAATTTAAAATTAAACAGTGCACACTTTTGCTGCAGGAGTGCCACTGCCAGTGTGACTAGTGGTGACCAGTGCCTGACCACCAGTATAGTAGTATATTCATTGTTGTATGTATTGTATACTATCTCTTTATCAACCAGTCTATATTAGCAGCAGACACAGTACAGTGCGGTAGTTCACGGCTGTGGCTACCTCTGTGTCGGCAGTCGGAACTCGGCAGGCAGTCCGTCCATCCATAATTGTATTACAATATATACCACCTAACCGTGGTATTTTTTTTTCTTTCTTTATACCGTCATAGTGTCATACTAGTTGTTACGAGTATACTACTATCTCTTTATCAACCAGTGTACAGTGCGGTAGTTCACGGCTGTGGCTACCTCTGTGTCGGCAGTCGGCAGGCAGTCCGTCCATCCATAATTGTATTATTATTATAATATATACCACCTAACCGTGGTTTTTTTTCCATTCTTTATACCGTCGTCATAGTGTCATACTAGTTGTTACGAGTATACTACTATCTCTTTATCAACCAGTGTACAGTGCGGTAGTTCACGGCTGTGGCTACCTCTGTGTCGGCAGTCGGCAGGCAGTCCGTCCATCCATAATTGTATTATTATTATAATATATACCACCTAACCGTGGTTTTTTTTCCATTCTTTATACCGTCGTCATAGTGTCATACTAGTTGTTACGAGTATACTACTATCTCTTTATCAACCAGTGTACAGTGCGGTAGTTCACGGCTGTGGCTACCTCTGTGTCGGCAGTCGGCAGGCAGTCCGTCCATCCATAATTGTATTATTATTATAATATATACCACCTAACCGTGGTTTTTTTTCCATTCTTTATACCGTCGTCATAGTGTCATACTAGTTGTTACGAGTATACTACTATCTCTTTATCAACCAGTGTACAGTGCGGTAGTTCACGGCTGTGGCTACCTCTGTGTCGGCAGTCGGCAGGCAGTCCGTCCATCCATAATTGTATTATTATTATAATATATACCACCTAACCGTGGTTTTTTTTCCATTCTTTATACCGTCGTCATAGTGTCATACTAGTTGTTACGAGTATACTACTATCTCTTTATCAACCAGTGTACAGTGCGGTAGTTCACGGCTGTGGCTACCTCTGTGTCGGCAGTCGGCAGGCAGTCCGTCCATCCATAATTGTATTATTATTATAATATATACCACCTAACCGTGGTTTTTTTTCCATTCTTTATACCGTCGTCATAGTGTCATACTAGTTGTTACGAGTATACTACTATCTCTTTATCAACCAGTGTACAGTGCGGTAGTTCACGGCTGTGGCTACCTCTGTGTCGGCAGTCGGCAGGCAGTCCGTCCATCCATAATTGTATTATTATTATAATATATACCACCTAACCGTGGTTTTTTTATACCACCTAACCGTGGCAGTCCGTCCATAATTGTATACTAGTAAACTATCCAATCCATCCATCTCCATTGTTTACCTGAGGTGCCTTTTAGTTCTGCCTATAAAATATGGAGAACAAAAAAGTTGAGGTTCCAAAATTAGGGAAAGATCAAGATCCACTTCCACCTCGTGCTGAAGCTGCTGCCACTAGTCATGGCCGAGACGATGAAATGCCAGCAACGTCGTCTGCCAAGGCCGATGCCCAATGTCATAGTACAGAGCATGTCAAATCCAAAACACCAAATATCAGAAAAAAAAGGACTCCAAAACCTAAAATAAAATTGTCGGAGGAGAAGCGTAAACTTGCCAATATGCCATTTACCACACGGAGTGGCAAGGAACGGCTGAGGCCCTGGCCTATGTTCATGGCTAGTGGTTCAGCTTCACATGAGGATGGAAGCACTCAGCCTCTCGCTAGAAAACTGAAAAGACTCAAGCTGGCAAAAGCACCGCAAAGAACTGTGCGTTCTTTGAAATCCCAAATCCACAAGGAGAGTCCAATTGTGTCGTTTGCGATGCCTGACCTTCCCAACACTGGACGTGAAGAGCATGCGCCTTCCACTATTTGCATGCCCCCTGCAAGTGCTGGAAGGAGCACCCGCAGTCCAGTTCCTGATAGTCAGATTGAAGATGTCAGTGTTGAAGTACACCAGGATGAGGAGGATATGGGTGTTGCTGGCGCTGGGGAGGAAATTGACCAGGAGGATTCTGATGGTGAGGTGGTTTGTTTAAGTCAGGCACCCGGGGAGACACCTGTTGTCCGTGGGAGGAATATGGCCGTTGACATGCCAGGTGAAAATACCAAAAAAATCAGCTCTTCGGTGTGGAGGTATTTCACCAGAAATGCGGACAACAGGTGTCAAGCCGTGTGTTCCCTTTGTCAAGCTGTAATAAGTAGGGGTAAGGACGTTAACCACCTCGGAACATCCTCCCTTATACGTCACCTGCAGCGCATTCATAATAAGTCAGTGACAAGTTCAAAAACTTTGGGTGACAGCGGAAGCAGTCCACTGACCAGTAAATCCCTTCCTCTTGTAACCAAGCTCACGCAAACCACCCCACCAACTCCCTCAGTGTCAATTTCCTCCTTCCCCAGGAATGCCAATAGTCCTGCAGGCCATGTCACTGGCAAGTCTGACGAGTCCTTTCCTGCCTGGGATTCCTCCGATGCATCCTTGCGTGTAACGCCTACTGCTGCTGGCGCTGCTGTTGTTGCCGCTGGGAGTCGATGGTCATCCCAGAGGGGAAGTCGTAAGCCCACTTGTACTACTTCCAGTAAGCAATTGACTGTTCAACAGTCCTTTGCGAGGAAGATGAAATATCACAGCAGTCATCCTACTGCAAAGCGGATAACTGAGTCCTTGACAACTATGTTGGTGTTAGACGTGCGTCCGGTATCCGCCGTTAGTTCACAGGGAACTAGACAATTTATTGAGGCAGTGTGCCCCCGTTACCAAATACCATCTAGGTTCCACTTCTCTAGGCAGGCGATACCGAGAATGTACACGGACGTCAGAAAAAGACTCACCAGTGTCCTAAAAAATGCAGTTGTACCCAATGTCCACTTAACCACGGACATGTGGACAAGTGGAGCAGGGCAGGGTCAGGACTATATGACTGTGACAGCCCACTGGGTAGATGTATGGACTCCCGCCGCAAGAACAGCAGCGGCGGCACCAGTAGCAGCATCTCGCAAACGCCAACTCTTTCCTAGGCAGGCTACGCTTTGTATCACCGCTTTCCAGAATACGCACACAGCTGAAAACCTCTTACGGCAACTGAGGAAGATCATCGCGGAATGGCTTACCCCAATTGGACTCTCCTGTGGATTTGTGGCATCGGACAACGCCAGCAATATTGTGTGTGCATTAAATATGGGCAAATTCCAGCACGTCCCATGTTTTGCACATACCTTGAATTTGGTGGTGCAGAATTTTTTAAAAAACGACAGGGGCGTGCAAGAGATGCTGTCGGTGGCCAGAAAAATTGCGGGACACTTTCGGCGTACAGGCACCACGTACAGAAGACTGGAGCACCACCAAAAACTACTGAACCTGCCCTGCCATCATCTGAAGCAAGAAGTGGTAACGAGGTGGAATTCAACCCTCTATATGCTTCAGAGGTTGGAGGAGCAGCAAAAGGCCATTCAAGCCTATACAATTGAGCACGATATAGGAGATGGAATGCACCTGTCTCAAGTGCAGTGGAGAATGATTTCAACGTTGTGCAAGGTTCTGATGCCCTTTGAACTTGCCACACGTGAAGTCAGTTCAGACACTGCCAGCCTGAGTCAGGTCATTCCCCTCATCAGGCTTTTGCAGAAGAAGCTGGAGGCATTGAAGAAGGAGCTAACACGGAGCGATTCCGCTAGGCATGTGGGACTTGTGGATGCAGCCCTTAATTCGCTTAACAAGGATTCACGGGTGGTCAATCTGTTGAAATCAGAGCACTACATTTTGGCCACCGTGCTCGATCCTAGATTTAAAGCCTACCTTGGATCTCTCTTTCCGGCAGACACAGGTCTGCTGGGGTTGAAAGACCTGCTGGTGACAAAATTGTCAAGTCAAGCGGAACGCGACCTGTCAACATCTCCTCCTTCACATTCTCCCGCAACTGGGGGTGCGAGGAAAAGGCTCAGAATTCCGAGCCCACCCGCTGGCGGTGATGCAGGGCAGTCTGGAGCGACTGCTGATGCTGACATCTGGTCCGGACTGAAGGACCTGACAACGATTACGGACATGTCGTCTACTGTCACTGCATATGATTCTCTCAACATTGATAGAATGGTGGAGGATTATATGAGTGACCGCATCCAAGTAGGCACGTCACACAGTCCGTACTTATACTGGCAGGAAAAAGAGGCAATTTGGAGGCCCTTGCACAAACTGGCTTTATTCTACCTAAGTTGCCCTCCCACAAGTGTGTACTCCGAAAGAGTGTTTAGTGCCGCCGCTCACCTTGTCAGCAATCGGCGTACGAGGTTACATCCAGAAAATGTGGAGAAGATGATGTTCATTAAAATGAATTATAATCAATTCCTCCGCGGAGACATTGACCAGCAGCAATTGCCTCCACAAAGTACACAGGGAGCTGAGATGGTGGATTCCAGTGGGGACGAATTGATAATCTGTGAGGAGGGGGATGTACACGGTGATATATCGGAGGGTGAAGATGAGGTGGACATCTTGCCTCTGTAGAGCCAGTTTGTGCAAGGAGAGATTAATTGCTTCTTTTTTGGGGGGGGTCCAAACCAACCCGTCATATCAGTCACAGTCGTGTGGCAGACCCTGTCACTGAAATGATGGGTTGGTTAAAGTGTGCATGTCCTGTTTTGTTTATACAACATAAGGGTGGGTGGGAGGGCCCAAGGATAATTCCATCTTGCACCTCTTTTTTCTTTTCTTTTTCTTTGCATCATGTGCTGATTGGGGAGGGTTTTTTGGAAGGGACATCCTGCGTGACACTGCAGTGCCACTCCTAGATGGGCCCGGTGTTTGTGTCGGCCACTAGGGTCGCTAATCTTACTCACACAGCTACCTCATTGCGCCTCTTTTTTTCTTTGCGTCATGTGCTGTTTGGGGAGGGTTTTTTGGAAGGGACATCCTGCGTGACACTGCAGTGCCACTCCTAGATGTGCCCGGTGTTTGTGTCGGCCACTAGGGTCGCTAATCTTACTCACACAGTCAGCTACCTCATTGCGCCTCTTTTTTTCTTTGCGTCATGTGCTGTTTGGGGAGGGTTTTTTGGAAGGGCCATCCTGCGTGACACTGCAGTGCCACTCCTAGATGGGCCCGGTGTTTGTGTCGGCCACTAGGGTCGCTAATCTTACTCACACAGCTACCTCATTGCGCCTCTTTTTTTCTTTGCGTCATGTGCTGTTTGGGGAGGGTTTTTTGGAAGGGCCATCCTGCGTGACACTGCAGTGCCACTCCTAGATGGGCCCGGTGTTTGTGTCGGCCACTAGGGTCGCTAATCTTACTCACACAGCTACCTCATTGCGCCTCTTTTTTTCTTTGCGTCATGTGCTGTTTGGGGAGGGTTTTTTGGAAGGGACATCCTGCGTGACACTGCAGTGCCACTCCTAGATGGGCCCGGTGTTTGTGTCGGCCACTAGGGTCGCTTATCTTACTCACACAGCGACCTCGGTGCAAATTTTAGGACTAAAAATAATATTGTGAGGTGTGATGTGTTCAGAATAGGCTGAAAATGAGTGTAAATTATGTTTTTTGAGGTTAATAATACTTTGGGATCAAAATTACCCCCAAATTCTATGATTTAAGCTGTTTTTTAGGGTTTTTTGAAAAAAACACCCGAATCCAAAACACACCCGAATCCGACAAAAATAATTCGGTGAGGTTTTGCCAAAACGCGTTCGAACCCAAAACACGGCCGCGGAACCGAACCCAAAACCAAAACACAAAACCCGAAAAATTTCAGGCGCTCATCTCTACTGTATATAGACTGTTGCAGAAACCAACCATGGCACAGTTGTACTACCAAACTGCTTTGTTGCAGCTGTGTACGTCACAGACCAGAAATACCTGGCCACATGACCTTCAGCATGCTGGAGATGAGTTAGAAAAGAAATGGTGCCTTTTTCATAAGACTGGTAGTGGTACCATTCTTCAAAGAAAGAGAAGCAAAGTGTATGTTCGTCAATTTATTTTACTAGACCCCTTTCTTCACTGCAATGGGGGAAGTGAATTGTTCCATTATAAGAGCAGCAGTCAGTATTGCAGGTCACACCAGTATGAATAATTTTTTATTATATCGTTCATACAGTTGTACACACTACAGGACCATGGAGGCACACAATATCATTTGCCTGCCCAATCTGCTAAATAAATTAGAGGCTAATGCACCAAGCAGAGAAAAGGGTGGAGGAGTGGATCAATGGGGAAGTTGCCCATAGCAAACAGCATATATCTATCATTTAATAGAGTGTACTTGATAAATGCTTCCTCAAAGCTGATTGGTTGATATGGGCAACTTCTTTACTCGTCCCCTTCTCCACTCTTTTCACTGCTCGATACATCAACCACTTACCGTTTTATTGAATGCAACATGATTTAGGGCTAATTTATTATTATTATTATTATTATTATTATTAATAATAATAATAATAATAATAATAATAATTTTATTTATATAGCGCTCTTTCTACAACAGGACTCAAGGTGCTTAACAGATAGAATAAACATAATATAGTACAGAAACAGAGAAGTACAGAAAAGCTTTTCATAAAATACAGAGAGCATGACAATACTAAAGGGACATTATGGAAATACTTGAGTACACAGGAAAGTTAGAAGTCTGTTTATGAAGGAATCTAGAGTGGGAGGGCCTCTCGAACTGTGAGGGAAAATGAGTTTCATAGGATGAAGCCGTATGGCTAAAAGATTGATCCTGAGATGAATTACAGGAGATTCTAGGTACTGCTAAAAGTCCTTCATCTATATATCGTAGTAATCAAGTGGGACAGTATGGAATCTGAAGCTGCTTCAGGTACCTTGGGCCCTGGTCATGTACTGCTTTAAAAGTCAGTAAGCCAATCTTGAAGATGATTCGCCATCTTACAGGCAGCCAGTGAAGGGAGTCGAGAATGGGTGTTATGTGGCCAGAACGGGGCTGGTCGGTTAACAGTCTGACAGCTGTGTTTTGTACCAGCTGTAAGCATTCAATTCTTTTGTTGGGAGACCAAGGTAGAGGGCATTACAGTAGTCTAATCGTGATGATACAAATGTATTTATGATTTTTGGCAGATCTTCCGAGGGAAATTATTGGTAAACCAACAGCAAGGCACGTGGAGCTGTAACTATCAGAGATGTAAAATGACAGGACTTTAATCCACTGGTCGATTTGCTCTGGAAAATGAAAGGACATTGTACTACTATAATATGAATTACTATGAAACAAGGATCTACTTTGTGTAGCTAATATGGAGAAATTATATTTAGCAACTTTATGTTTGAAAGTTATTGTTTATTAAAGCATATGTTTTTGTAGATATTCTTGGTTTTTAAAGGGCACTTTTTTACATTTAACTTAGCTACAGTAATAAAATCAAACCACTTACCTCTAGTTTGTAAAGGATTGACTGTAATAAATTGAATATAACTGTTGGCTACAGTTCAAAATCTTGTCCATCTTATATGATAGTACAGTACTATATACAAGCGCACAAAAACTACCTTTCATCCTTGTCATCATCACATCATTTTTGGTTTTCAAATGCCCATCTGGATGGTTTATATTTCAACATGTTCAGTTATCATAAATATTTTTTACCTGACTGTCTGTTCACTGTCATAATAATGCATGAAACTATATAGACAAATAGATTTTTTAAGTATAGTAAAGGATTTATAGTCACAGCTGAGTTTTGTTCCATTCATCATTCTGCGAGGAAAGTGCAAATGGAGCTTGGAAAAGGGATCATTGTATGAGTACAGAGTATCTGCTTAGCTTTGTGCAGTGTGCACTGTTTATTAAATGATCCGGCATTTACCACACCACTGTATGAATGAAGTGCAGTTCAGTCATTGCTACAAAGGCACCTTTTTACAATACAGTAATATAGTTCTATCGATACCACCTACATGCAGATAGCGAAATTCCACCACAAAATTATGGGCACCATAGCACTTATGCACTGTGAATATACATATATAAATATGTCCTGTTTATCACATCTTGCATGCTGATGTATACACAGAGTGCAGGCATCCCACCTAATTGTGCCTGTACTGTCCTTGGGGGGAAGGGGGGTACTGAAGAGTCCTGCATAGAATAATCTGAAAAATAACCGCAGGTAATAGATAAGTATTAAATGTATCGGGTAATATGATGGAAGTACAGAATATACAGGTGATGCTCCCCAGACTAAGTAAAATTTTGAATAGCAAAAAACAAGGCACTCCATAATTGGGGAACTCATTTAAAATGTAATGTTATACTATTGGTAATAATATCAATCCACAAGTAGAACAGTAAAAAAAAAAAAACATATGAAAAAATAGACATACAGTATATTAAAACATCTTCCACCTTAAATGGTATTGTACAGTCACTATGTCATCAGTCATTATGTCAACACTAGAAGGTTGACATTGATGAATTCATCATGGTTAAAATGTCAACATCATTAATGTTGACACTTGCAAAATATTGACATTAACATAATGTCAACATAGGAAATGCCGACATTGTCATATGTTGACATTTCGTTTAGCGTTAGGGTTACAGTTAGTGTTAGAGGAAATTACACAAAAAATACATTATTGACATTTCAGCAATGTCAACATTACAGCATGCTGAATGCTGACAAGGTTAATGCTGACATTACAACCATGTCAACATTCTCATCTCAACCTAATGAATGTCAATATTGTGAATGTCAACATAAATGTACTATAACCTTTTAAATGGGAGGTTTGTTGGGCGGTACAATACTGTATGTTCACCTTTAGTTAACTTCTCCTGTACTTAAAGTAAACATTGCTCCACATGCTATATACAGGACTCGAATTCACAACCTCAAATGCTGCAGTCAGACAATTGGAGCTATATTATAGGAAACCTAGTTATTATAACTGTATAAAGTTACTTTTAACTGTTAAGGTGCATACACATGGTGTGATGTTTTCTTTCGATTTAGACTCTATAGTCAAAATCGTAAAATAGTTAGCACATATTGCACCGTGTGTACACAGCTTGCAATACTGATAAGTGTGTTCGCGTGTGGTTGGTATCGCAAGAAAAAATAGACTTGTGTACAATATAGTACATATAGTAAAAATTGTATATAGTCAAAATCGCTAGTAAAGAATCGGTGCTTCTGGGCTCCAGGAAGTTCAAGGGAAATCGTAAAGTCAAAATCGGCACTTAGATAATATCTCACCGTGTGTATGCCCCTTTAGTTTAAACCATTGCAGCTTGGTAGATCTACAGTATATGTGGTTGTGCAATAAAGAGATCTTCTTACTGTACTTGCAATGGTGTAAGCTGACAATTACAACTAGCTTTATACAGGTAATGTAGAGGTAATTACTAGGTTGCAACACAGGAGAAAACAGCTCAAGTGAAATATGTTTGACTGCAGTATATGAGGTTGTGAGTTCAGTTTCCCTGCATGGCATGCTAAGTAATGTGTGTTTTAAATACAGGGGGATTAAAAGTTATTATTCACAAGGTGCACACAAAACACCATATTACTAATGGGTGGATTATATTGTTTCTGTGCAGGGTAAATACTGGCTGCTTTATTTTTACACTGCAATTTAGATTTCAGTTTGAACACACCACACTTTTCTCTCTATCTCTCTGCAAATGTTATATCTGCCACACCTGCAGTGCACATGGGTGGTCAATCCAAGTTGATCGCAGCCAGCAACTTTTTGCTGCTGCTGCGATCAACTAGTACACGCCTATGGAGGAGTGTATTATAGCTTAGCAGGGCTGCGATCGCTTGTGCAGCCCTGCTAAGCTAAAAAATGTTCAAGCCGAACAAGACCAGCCCTATACCTACTTACCCTGTGCGACGATCTCTGCGATGCTGGAGCAGGCTTTGACGTCAGACATCCGCCCTTCGTTCTCCTGGACACGCCTGCGTTTTCCTTACCACTCCCCGAAAACGGCAGCCAACGGTCCGTATCCGCCCAGGAATGCCTTCTTCTTGTCAATCTTCTTGCGGTCGGCTCTGTGACCGCTTTCTTCATAGGACACAACGTAACCTGGCGACCCCTGTCGCCGCGCAATGTCGCGCATGCACATTGCAGCCACCGCACATGCGCATTCCGGACCCATTCGCACCGCAGCGTTAAACCTCTGCATGCGAACGTGTCGGAATGACCCCCATGGTTTTGCCCAACTGCTAACAAATTTGCTGCTGCGATCAACTCTGAATTACCCCCCAGGACATGATTTGGATTGGATCTCCTCTGAAGACCAGATTTTGGTTCAGCTTGGATCCACAAAATTTGGCTGGATTTGCATTTCCGGAGAACCAAACTGCACATCTCTATTGAGGATGAGGCCAATATGATGTATCCTTCCCCATACAGTATAAATATATGGAAACCTACCCTTGCAAATCCTACTTTTGTACCTGTATGTTCAAATAGCTTTTCTCAGCAATCCTATTTTTATTTAACCTTGAATCTGGGTTTATAAACTATGTTTTCTGGACATTATTATTTTAGAAAAGCATGAAATGTCCAAATAAATGTATACTAAACATACAGTATACAGCATTTGTATAAGCGGGTGTGGATTATTAGATCCACACTAAAAAGGCCTACATTCAATAGGTCTACCACTAGTGATAGACATGCATAAGGTTGACAGGGTCAAAAGGTCGACAGGGTCAAAAGGTTGACACAGAATAGGTACACAGTAGGAAAGGTCGACAGTGAAAATGTTGACAGGGTGAAAAGGTAAAAAATTTAAATGGGCGATACATAAAAGGTAGACACCATATTTTTTTTGGGGGGTGAGGGGGGTGTTTTGTCACTTTTTTGTCACAAACAAGCCCCAGTAGTGCACTATGCCCCCTCACATGGCTCACGGTATCGGGCAAGGTGCCTCACTGCGCTTGGCACAGGTTACTATTCCAAATCGTAGTCCACGTGGATGGTAAAGTATGAAAAAGTAAAAAAAAATTAAAAAACTTGTGTCTACCTTAAGTGTGTCGGTCATTGTCATGTCGACCTTTCGACCCTGTCAACCTAATGCATGTCTACCATTAGAGTTAGACCTATTGATTGTAGATATTTTTAGAGTAGATCTATTGTCCGGATACCGTATAAGCACCCTAATTAACTTTTATATCTTTAGGCTTACTCTAAAAAGTAAATAAAGACACAAAAAAAACATCACAAGGGTGACAACCAGAATGTTCACTAGTGCATGTTATGGTAGCTCAAAACCAACACAAACAAATTGCTTTGGACTTAATGTTTCTTTTAATCAATAATATATTTTATGTAAAATACAAGTGAACAATTTAGAATCTGTTGCTGCTATATGTAATTGAAATGTCCATTATTTTTTCTGTAGCAAAAGAAGAACCAAAGAAAAAAATAACAAAAGAAAAAGATGTTAAAGAGGCAAAGAAAGCAGGTATGCAATAATGTGAGGCTCACTTGAGCAGAAAGCTGGTTGTGATGTGTACATGCTGGTGTCAATCATAGAATAGCAATATTGAACACAGGGCCTGATTCTGATTTACAAGTAAAGCAAAAACAAGCATGTACTGTACTGTACTGTACTTGTATCTGGAACAAACCATGGCCCTCATTCCGAGTTGTTCGCTCATTCTTTTCCTTCGCATCGGTGCGATTTTCCGCTAACTGCGCATGCGCAATGTTCGCACTGCGGCTGCGCCAAGTAAATTTGCTAAGAAGTTTGGTATTTTACTCACGGCATTATGAGTTTTTTTCTTCGTTCTGGTGATCGTTGTGTGATTGACAGGAAGTGAGTGTTTCTGGGCGGAAACTGACCGTTTTATGGGTGTGTGTGAAAAAACGCTGCCGTTTCTGGGAAAAACGCGGGAGTGTCTGGAGAAATGGGGGAGTGTCTGGGCGAACGCTGGGTGTGTTTGTGACGTCAAACCAGGAACGAAACTGACTGAACTGATCGCAGTGGCAGAGTAAGTGTCGAGCTACTCAGAAACTGCTAAGAAATTTCTATTCGCAATTTTAGGAATCTTTCGTTCGCAATTCTGCTAAGCTAAGATTCACTCCCAGTAGGCGGCGGCTTAGCGTGTGCAATGCTGCTAAAAGCAGCTTGCGAGCGAACAATTCAGAATGAGGGCCCATGTTGCCATGCAAGGGGAGCAAATACATTTATATTTTTTCTGTGCAGTGTAAATACTGGCTGCTTTTGCATGTAGCCCGCAAATGGTAGACAGATATATTTTTGCACTGCAATTTAGACTTCAGTTTGGACACACCTCATCCAAATTTAAATCTCTCTGCCGATGTTACATCTGCCGAATCTGCTGTATAGTGCAATATAGCTTTTCCCAGGTGTACAGTTACTTTTACTTTTCTGCTTTACTCCTAAACCAGAATAAAGTCCACAGTATGGCTGCAGATGTCAGGTGAGTGACATACAGGTGCACGTGCCTAAACCCGCGTCGGTGGCCCTGGATGCAGCCTCACTGTCCTCGGCTGTGTGAATGAAACATATATTCTGAGTAACCTGAGGTTCCTCAGCTGTCCAATATTCACACAGATGATAGGATGCTGCGTCTTTGGATGCAGCCCTCGGATCTGATAGGCTGTAAGAGGACGTCTAGATTCCTCCTGTGGTATTAGCATATTTTTGCACCGCTGTCTATCTCTGTGACTTTTCTAGGATATGTGACCTGGAAGAAGTGCATAAAAATGTGAGGAAACCATTCTGGACCCCAAAACAACAGAAGAAAAAAATATGCAGCTGTGTCTATAATACTGCATCAAATGGCTTATTGTGATTATTGACCCTTTATGTGTCTGCACTTCGTGTGATGTAGACTATAGCTCACTCATACTAAAATCAAGCATTTGGAAATCTCCCTTTAGAATTCTTATGTTTTTCCTTTTTCTCCACCATGATGGACACAGCAAAATGTTTTGTATTTTAACCACTATGGCAGGAAGGCTCACTGAGCAAAAATCATGATACACATTTATTGGTAACTACTGGTGGTCATAGGTGTGCATAGAGGCATAAGATAATAAGGAGTCACATGGTGAGTGTAAATATAACTCCAGTACAACTATATTAATGCCAGTTAATTATGGCCCTGTACAAATGAGATTACAATGAAAAAATGGTGTAAGGAACGTATCATACAAAAGTATGAGATAACTAATGTTTGAGGACATCAAGAAATAAACTGCACCAAAGATAGCCAAAAAAACCATCAACATTGAAATAACCTCTACAGTAGGAATGAACAGGTTCGGGTCTCTGAGAACCTAAGCCCCCTGAATTTTGGGATCCGAGTCCGGATCCAAGTCAGGCTCAGTTTTGTGTGCCTAGCTTGGAACAAAAAATGAGGCAAAACATCATCATCCCGCTGTCGGATCTTGCGGGTTTTGGATTCTATATATAGTCCCTGTGATCTGCGCCTTCTTCACTTCGGACTTGGAGAGTGCACAGTAAGGACGTGTTCCTTCTGTGCTGTATTCTGTGCTGTAATTGCATAGGTAGGTTAGAGAAGGGAGGCAGGAGAGAGCAGAGGGGTTGCAGCAGGAGAGTTGAGTTAACCTGGGGGGGCTGCTTGTGAAAGGTGTGCTGTGACTGTCACTGTGTTAGGGCTCTGCATAGTAGACAGTGCACTGCATATAGCATACTGTGGCTGTGTATAGTACCAGGTGTGGTTCTCTGTCTATAAGGGGCTGTGTACTGCTGTACACTACTGCTATATATCCTCTGTATGTGATCCAAAGCAAAAAATATATTTCTATTGGTGCGTCACTCTGACTACTAGTACAGTGACTGCTGTATACTACTGCTATATATACTCTGTGTGGGATTCAGAGCAAAAAATATATTTCTATTGGTGTGTCACTCAGTGACGACTACCAGTACTGCCATACACGTCTGCTATAGTATATATTGTCTGTGTGTGATCCAAAGCAAAAAATATATTTCTATTGGT
The DNA here is from genome assembly GCF_028390025.1 of Pseudophryne corroboree. Classification (NCBI taxonomy): domain Eukaryota; kingdom Metazoa; phylum Chordata; class Amphibia; order Anura; family Myobatrachidae; genus Pseudophryne; species Pseudophryne corroboree. Next base: position 524,761,268 of record NC_086447.1, on the reverse strand, counting down.
GCATCACTCTGACTACTAGTACAGCGGCTGCCGTATACTACTGCTATATATCATCTGTGTGTGATCCAAAGCAAAAAATATATTTCTATTGGTGCATTACTCTGACTACTAGTACAGCGGCTGCCATATACTGCTGCTATATATCCTGTGTATGTGATCCAAAGCCAAAAATATATTTCTATTATGAATTTGAAAGGGGTGCTCTGTCTGCTGTACCTGAAAGGGGTGATCTGTCCATCCATCCAGGGGCTCCACCCCAGTGTAAAATTAAAATAATAAAAGCTAAAAACAAAAAAGGCTAAAATTATATTTATTAAAAAAAAAATTGTTTGTGCTGTACCCCAGTGTACTATACAATTTTTATTTTATTTTCATAAGTACTGTGACACTGCCGGTCAGGCCACACTATATTATTTCCTACTCATAAACGCATTGTGCGGCGCTGTCGGTGTAGTCAACCACAGTGTGTAATTATTATATATATTTTGATTCATTTGTGCGACACTGTAACCGCCGGTGTGTGATATAAAAAATACTTCTACATATTTCTGACTCATTTGTGTGACACTGTAACCACAGTGTGTGATATAAAAAAGAATATATATAATTTGATTTAAATTAATATTTTGTGCTGTGTCATCCCATTATATATCCAGGGACTGCAGCCGCTCAGTCCATCTAGGGGTGTTCTGTCAGTTCACCCAAAATAAAATACATCTTTTTTTATAGTTTGTGCTGTATCTTCCCAGAATACTTCCAGGCATGCTCCGTTCATTTCAGGGTGTGGTGTCTGTAGCTCATATTCTTATTATAACTTATTGTCCTATTTTCATAACTCTTCTTATCACCACATTGTAATTAATTCAAATCAATATTATTAATAATAATTATAAATTAGATACATTTAAATTAAATTAATATAAACTCTCCACACTCATATTGTGAACTTTCTGCATAGCAAAGATATATTGGAGAAAATTAAACATTTGATTCCAAATAAATGAAACTAAAATACATTGAAAGTAAAATAAATGGAATCTAAAATATTGTCTTTTTTATTCTTTTTTGCCTTAATCATCTTATTGTGAACTGAAATCTTGAGCCTTGCCTAATACATCTTTATTTTAAGTACATTCTTTTTTTTAAATATTTTGTCCTCCCAGTATTTACATCCAAGGGCTGCTGCTGCTCCGTCCAGCTACCTCGGTGCAACCTTTTAGCCTAAACTGGATAAAAACAATATTGTGAGCTGTAAGGTGTTCAGAATAGTCTGGAAATGAGTGGAAATTAATGTTATTGAGGTTAATAATACTGTAGGAACAAAAAAAACCACCCCCAAATTCTGTTATTTTAGCTGTTTTGATGATTTTTTTTAAAATCCAGATCTAAAACCAAAACCAAAACACACAAGTGTGGTTTTGGCAAAACCAATCCAGATCCAAAACACAAAGGAGATCCAAAACCAAAACACAAAACCCGAAAAATGGTCCGGTGCACACTCCTACTCTACAGACACAATAAGTGTAATTAAGGTCAAAGTTTTTATTGAAAAAAAAGTTAAAGGTGGCATAAGAAAGCATTGTGGGAATGGGGGTCAACATATGTTCCTGATGCAACCTGATTTGTGAATGTCCCACCCCATCTCTATTGGCTTCGCACCACTGAGCTCAACCTCATGGAAGTCACTCAAGTCTCCCATTAGGACAGGGACTGCTCACAGAGCAAAAAGTTTAGTTACCTGCAACTACCAGTTATGCCCTATAACCTAAACCCAGACAAGAAAGTAAACTCCCAATGAAAAAAGATATTCCTGCCTCACTAAGATATACCCCAGTCACAGATCATTTTTGCAAATTAAAGATACCTACCCACATGACTAATTAAAAACTTTCTCATGGAAATGTTGGCTTTAAATTTGATCCTGTCCAATACAGCCATACCATGTGGGCAACTCCAAACTTGCATTGTGCTGTGTGACCAAATTATCCAAATTGACCTCCTGAGAGACATAAACTCCATTAAGTCTGCCTTAATCTGAAGAGTCCGCTGAATTCAAGTTCCTTACAAAGATCATTGACCCCAACATGAATAACTGTGAAACTCAGGACCAAACTGGTCAATAATATCTAGAATCAATAGGAAAATGCCTTCCCAGCACACAGTAAGTCCTGGATAACTTATCCAACTAACCTGAAAACTGACCTAACATTGGGCCTAATTCAGAGCTGATCATAGCATCAACTTTCTTAGTACATGGTTAAACCATGCCCACTGCGGGGGGGGGGGGGGCAGATATAACAGAGAGATTTAGATTTGGGTGTGGGGTATGTGCAAACTGAAATCTAAATTGCAGTGTAAAAATAAAGCAGCCTGTATTTACCCTGCACAGAAACAATATAACCCACCCAAATCTAACTCTCTCTGCACATGTTATATCTGCCCCCCCCTGCACTGCACATGGTTTTGCCAATCTGCTAACAAATTTGCTACTACGATCAGGTCTGAATTAGGCCCATAGATGTCTTCTTGGTCAATGGTGATCGGCCTGCCCAAGATATAAAGGAATGCCCAACAGAATAGATTTAAGGTGCATTCCAGGATAGACCTGTATTTAAAACAATCCCTTACATGAATAGCAAATACAGACACATGTAACAACATATCACAACATAACAACCAGATAAATTGGGAGGGAGAGGGTAGCAATGCAAAAGGAATGGACAACTTAGGCAAAGGTAAGACCAAAAAAAAACTCTCAGGTATACTGACAGGCAAATCCCTTTGCACCCAAACATTAGTGCTGAGCAAATTAAGTCCTCGATTAAGCCCATAGTGGGCACAACTTTAAAGCTGAACATTTATGCAAATATACTTCTTGTAAGCTGTGCCAGAATGTCCATGACCAAACAGACCACCTTCACAAAGCTAGTATTATTACCAGTTTTAAATAAGTGCATGCAATATGATGATGCATCCAAGCCAAGCTCAACTAAAATGTGCTTGTTCTCCACTGAAAATTGAAATGTGGTCGATGTAACACCATCAGCATGCATCAATCAATAAACACAGCATACTAAATGCACCTTAGGGTATTGTATAACTCAAGACACTGGACAGACATCAACAATATGGGATCAGTATGATTTACCTACAATCAAAATCCCGATGGTGAAAATACTGAAAACAAGTGACCAATGGTCAAAATACAGACAAGGTCAAAATACCGACATTTAAAATGTCAACAAGTCAAAAAGTCAACAAGTTGTTGTTTTTTTTTATTTTGTGTGTACTTCGACATGGACACTGGGTAGGTGTACCGCGTCCCCTCGCATGGTTCGCTGTGCTCGCCGTGCTTTGGGCACGGTGCCTTGCTGCGCTCGGCACACTATTAAATTCCTTCTGCACATCCACTGGTAAAGTATGAACAAGTCGGTTTCAATGAAAAAAGATGTCAACAGGGGGCGGGAGGAAGAGCTTCTATTCTTGCAAATCATTGCAGATGCGCATGGTCAGAAAACTCATGCATGGCCAGAAAACTCACGACCTTCACATGACCAGAAAATCTGCAACAAGGCAGGCCTAAGATGCAAACGAGACAAGACGCAGCTACCCACCACGTTAACGGTCACAGCCCCTCAAACAATCCAGACACGCCTCCGTTGTCCAGAATGCGCCCCTAAAATGGAGCATCCGTGCCTACAAAACGTGACACCAAAGCCCTGTTCCCACCCCCTTCACGTCTTAAACTGCGTTCTAAAGAAAATGCAGTTCAGGACCTTGCATATTCACGTACCGGCCTACGAGCATGCGCAGATGTAGAAATCGCTTTATTTTTGCACATTAGCATCAGGGTCTGAATCAGTCCCAAAGATCTAAAAGAAAATAGTGTTAGGTTAAATTGCACACTGTTCATACAGTAGATGTCACTTTTTTGTTTGGATTTGTTCATTACCCAACTGGGGGAAGAAACATGACTTTTTTATTATTTTACTTCCAGTAACACCGCAAGAAAAGGAGCAGAAAATTAAAGAATTAAAGACAAAGAAAGCAGGTATGATGGTGTATACTCACATAAACTGTTACAGTGCAGCATGGTCTTGCCCAATTGCTAACTTTTTTGGTTTGCTAACAACTCTGAATAACCCTCTTGGTGCCATGAAGTATATTAAATAATCATCCACTCTTTGTAATGTAATGTGTACAAGTTCTTTAAATTCACTTGTCTCAGGATCTTATTTTCTCTATAAATTTATTATCTTCTGCCACTATTAGGTATACCCCAAATCCATGATCTACTTTTTTTAGCGATAACACTTTGACATTACTGTAGGTCTATTTGTAAAGGTAACAGCACTATACCTCTTCTGTTGCTCTTTTTTCAACCAACAGTTTCTGATAATACAGGGACAGATGTATTAAGCCTGGAGAAGTGATAAAGCAGTGATAAGTGGAAGGTGATAACGCACCAGCCAATTATTATGGGCTTGAAAAATTACAGTTAGGAGGTGACTGGCTGGTGCGCTTTCACTTTCCACTTATCACTGCTTTATCACTTCTCCAGGCTTAATACATCTGCTCCACAGTATCTACCACACATCTATCCTTCTAATTTACTTCTTTCATCCCATGGGTGAATCTATACTGACTAAGCATTGGATGGAGATAAAGTGGACAGAAATAAAGTCCCAGCCAATCAGCTCCTACTGTCATGTTACAGCTGTGTTTGAAAAATGACAGGAGCTGTCTGGCTGGTACTTTATCTCTATCCACTTTAACTCCTTCCAAGGCTTAGTAAATAGACCCCTTAATCTCTTAACTGTTTCCACTGATCTAATTTAAAGTAGCAAGAGTAGTTTAGCACATCTCATTTTCTGTATGGTGGCAGCTAATGTAGTGTAAAAGTCACAGGTTTGGGATATAATTTCCACACAAAACATTGAACTCAATTAGATAGAGACAACAGTTGTGTTTCTGGACAAAGATTGATTAATTAATTGTCCAAGGGGTTTCTTCATTTGGATTGACAATTTCATGAAAGAAATACCCCATAGTAGGAAAAATGGCTATATTTATAACAATGTACCCACAAAAGGAGCTGATGCTTAACATGTATAAAAGGCTATTAAAATAATAAAATAAAAAATTATCTTCAGTGTTTTTTCTTTTATTTGTTGAATATTTGAGGATCTAATAAATAGTCACTCCACAGATTTTTCTGCACTCCTTTTATAGTGTCACTATATTTGATTATATTTTGTTAATTAGCAGTTGGCTCCCATTTTTGGTTCTACCATTTTACAAAATAGACAACCTACTGCATTACATAAAGGAGCTCTTTTTTTTACACACAAGTGGGGAATAGGCTTCAGACTTCCCCCTCCCACATTTGTTGAAAATTACATTTTTTGGGGAAATTATTTAGTTACTGTCCAGCGATCACCATACAATAACTATTAAAGGGGGCAACTTGTTGAAAGAGAGATTCCTTCTTACAAGACAGACCCAGACATGTGTATCTGGGCCAGAATAGGGTAAATAGGGCATCTTCACCATTTATAGAAAAGTATTTTTTTCCATAGTGTTTACCGATATTGTCTTGCGAGTGTCTTGTGATCAGAGGTGATCACCAGATAATTGATGCTAAAGCAGCCACAAAATTTGAAAGGGAGGACTCTGAGCTTTTATATGTGATTCCACATTTATATCTGTAAATATGGGCATGATAGTGCACGTACTACCCTCCCATCCACATACGGAAAATATCTAAGTAGTTCTACTTCTGGCACTGCTGCAGGGAGCATGTCTGGCTGGGATCGAATCATTTGTTGAATAGGAATTTTTATTGCATGTTTAAGTGTCTATTATACTACCAGTGATTAATAAAAGTTTATTACTTTTTAAAGCTGTTAGAAATGTTTAATACAGTGGTTCCCAAATTTTCTTGAATCACAGCACCCTAGAATATTATTATTTTGTTTATGGCACCCCTATGCCAAAAGTTTCTTATTAAGAAAATCAGCAAAAGGTATTACATTAAGTAAATTGTACCTATCTGTCACCTTGGGGTCAGTTATTTGATGGTGGACATGTTGCACCTCTGTTTTGCCAAATATTTTATGATTGGCAGCCACCAGCAGTAATTTTTTTATATCCTAAATTATTTTTTGGGGGTTCTGGACCAACAACCCAGGACAACCTTCAAGTGCCCCATGGCACCCAGTTTTGGACCTCTGGTTTAATACATGGTTTTGTCTATTGAATTTCTGAATTTTGTGGGTACTATGAATAAATTACCCCATCTGTGCTCTTTTAGTATTTAATATTTTATATTTAATTACCTCATTTTAGTGGTTCCCAAATGTCTTCAATTATGGCATCCTAGAGTATAAGCATTTTTTTTAATGGAAACTCTAGGTCAACAGTTTTTTATTAATACATTCAGTAAACAATATTAAAGTATGTAAATTGTGCTTACCTATCATCCTTAGGATCAGTTATGTGGTGGTAGACAGGGTTGTGCTTCTGTTTGTCCATCTATTTTATGATTGCCAGACTTTTCCTATCACATTAACTATAAATTATTTGATTTGGTCTGGATCACTAACCCGCGGCACCCAGTTTGTGAACCACTGCCTCGAATGTATATTATTCTACTGTAGTTCTGCCCTTATTAGCAGCTGCAGTTCACTGTTGGTGTTCTTATTAATATAGAACTCGAGCTGAGTATACACCTTGTCAACTTGACGGCAAATCCACAAGTATACACACTTACCGATTGGCCACTCAATGTATCGTCCTGATGTCACAGCGTGGCAGGCATTTGAATTTACCCGCCCAGCTGGACAAACAGTCCCTGCAGAAAGTGTACTGTCAGTGGACTGCCCATACACACAGACAGATGCACCAATATATTTTCAGATATATATCGCCCATCTACTTTGCTGCGCAGCTGATGTAAAATATAGGGTGTATATCAGCCATTCGACATCACAACATATAGAACGCCCAATATATCGCCTAATGTGTACCCAGATTAAGTAAGAAATAGGGTTGAAGTTACCAAAAGGATAAAATTGGGCAGATTAGATGGGCCAAGAGGTTCTTACAGTATCTGCCGTCAAATTCTATGTTGTTTCTAAGTCTCCACTGGTCTCCTGGATAAGTGGGGATAAGATAACACCGCTCAAAAAAAAAAATTCTATATAAATGAATTTAGGGTAATTTAGGGTGCTGATTCCAAATATGCCAATGGTTTTCCCAGATTGGCTCTATTTCTTTAGATATTGCATATACCCTAAAACTGCATTTTTCCCATAAGCGCTTTAAACCTGCTTGTCTTAGTAGTTGTGGTTTGATCTTCATTGTGTACTTACTGCATCTGATACTTTTAGTTACTTGTTTCTTCCTTCACAAACATAATTAAAGAGCATTGATTTATCGAGAAAAGATCATTCTTCCACCTCTCCATATAAAGTTGGGATTAATTAAGCAATTATTTAAGGCCCTGAATAGAGACGGTGACTGCTTCAAGTATGTTTGCAGGTCATTTCCAGGATTAAGCATTGAAAAAATAAAAGCTGGTGTCTTGAATGGTCCACAAATTCGAAAACTTGTGAATGATTCTAATTTTATAAAATCTATGAATCCTGTTGAATCTTCTACCTGGACCAGTTATGTTTCTGTCATTAAGATTTTTTTGGGAAATCACAAAGCAGAGAAATATCAAGTATTAATTGATAACATGCTAAACATTTTCAGAAGATAGGGGCAAATATGAGCATAAAGCTGCACTTTCTTCACAGTCACTTGGATGGATTCCCAGTTAATTTAGGAGACTACAGTGAGGAACAAGGTGAGAGATTTCACCAGGACATAAAAGTGATGGAGTAGAGGTATCAAGGTAGATGGGACAGGCATATGATGGCTGACAACTGTTGGGGTCTTATATGTGACTGTGACAATCACTCCTATAAAAGAAAATCATACAAGCAGTGTTTTTTAAAGCAATAAATGTCAAAATTTTACTATGTTTATATGTTGTTTCAACAAATAAATATTCATTTTGAGTGTCTTGAGTTTCTTTTGAAGTGATTTATAGTAATTTCTACAAGCTTAGCTACACAGTTCTGCATGTCCAAAACTTAATATGCTTTTTACTGTTTTTCATGGGGTACCCAATTATCTCAAAAAGTAGAGTCAATCTGGGAAAACCAATGTCATATTCAGAATCAACCCCCTTAAAATTACCCGAAGACACTGAAATATTCTTGACTATAGGCATAGTGTTGACCAGTGTAATTTATCTTAGGAGGGGGGATGCTACACTGATCACTGCATCTTCTGCAATCTAGCTGATATCTGGAGGATTACCCCACTCATGAAGAGTTTCTACAGTGAAGGTGTTAAAGTTACAGTTTTTAGAACATTTGAATTATTGTTTATACCATTTAAATACATATTATTCAGTATGAAGTAGACATTCTCAAAATATATTCTAAGAGCTACAGCATATCTTGCATACACATTCAGGAAATAGCACCATACAGATGTCCATTCATGTACTGTAGTACAATACGAACAAGCTTTTGATGTTTTTGTGACCTTTCACTGAACTAAACTAAAATATCAAAGGGTAGAGAACATAAAAGTGCTTCTACTCTTGTGTCCAAAACACACAAATGTCACTTTATAACACAACTCTTACATGTACAGTAAGCACATTCAGCTGATTTGACCACCCAAGTTATAGTGACCTGGCGTGTAAGCAAGAATGGAAATTCATACACTTCAGTTGGTGGCACAAAGCAGAATTGATTGGCTCCTCCACAAATTCATGTTATTTCCATTGCCTACAGAATTTGGAGAAATTGCTTGCAGTCTATATTTGTCATGATTTTAAATTCCTTTTAGATTATTATTTTAATTAGTCTAAGGCATCTTGGTATCTCTAAAGTATTGATTGGCAGCACCTGTTAGGTTGAAGAGCTTTTCAACATCCTTTAATTGCCTCCTCTTTGATGCAAACGGGAGCATTAAAAGCTGGCAGGCAAAACATAATTGAAATGACTTTAAATGGATTTAGACTGATTTATAAGTAGACACGAAAAAACTCAGTAAAGCAGCTTAGGATAGCAACTTGTGATGATATTAAAGTGATAATATGTAAAGAAATGAACTAATCGTGATAGTGCATTAATCATTATTTACCAGGACAGCTTTTACCACAGAATGCTAATTCCCCTTTATTTCCTGGCTTTTAATTTCAGCTATATGTTTAGATAGCTAACTGGCACAATGCATTTAATTTGTGTAACTAGATAATAAAACATTATAAACTGGGATTAGCATTCAGAAAAGAGAGAATATTTTAGCCACTCTTGCAGTTAATTAGTATTTATACAGTATATAATACTGTATATAATGCTGTACTAAGCATATTCATAATTCACATTAGTTCTTACCTTATTGTACCTTACAGAATAGACCATCACACAATTACTATTTTCAGGTTATCCCCCTAAAATACCATCAAATAAAAAGTATCTTTCCTGAAGAGTTTACCAAGCTCTGGAATGTGAATAATTATGCAGCTTGTCCTTAGTAGCTAAAATGAAGATGGTGTTTGCCATCGCAGCCTATACGCTACATATCGACATACGCACTGGGAGAGGGATCCATAGGATCCACCACTCACCACTCTTGCATGCGCAGTCAGCATATCCAGCATGCGCAATAGTGCAGTTACTACCAGAATATTGAAAGCTCATGAGTTTACTTTTACACATTGCAGGGATGGACTCTATCGGAACCCCTGTCCCTGCATGTGTACAATAGTACATTCCGGTGGAACTAAATTTTTTACTGCCACAAATAGCAGCACTAAGAAATTATAATTACCAGGTTTAGCGCTCAATAATTAGTGAATATGCCCCAAAGATCGAAACTCCATACAAGTTGATCGCTGCTTGTACTTGAACCCATAGCTCCACTACTGTGAGGTAACACCTCAAGCTGTCCAGTTTTAAAATGCATCTAGTATTCATTATTATAGTTAAAATATAGTTTTCTTAAAGCGGTGGCATTTGGAAAGAATCCCTAAGGCAGGAATGAGTACAGGAGCGTAGCAAACTTTTTTTTAAAATTAAAGATAAAACACTTAAACAGCACACTGAATTTAAATCCAACATCAAACAGTGTCTTTTTGCAGAATTTACCAAAAACTGTGTGACGGGCACCTGAGCAATGGCCAGCTTCCTACTTATATTGGCAGATGCTTGGACTCACAGGAGAACTCAGAATATAAGACCAGGGGGTCGAACATAGTGTTTTTTTTTCCCTGAATCTGATTATCCTAGTATCTGATTTTACCAAAAAAATCAAAAAAGCGCTGACAGAATATGTTTTAAAAAATATTTCAATTTTTATTTAGCTGTTTTTTACTTGCTATAGTAAAATATATATACTCTTAAATAGCTCAATGTGGACCAATTACACTAACAATAATTAAAACAATAAAAATCAATATTAAATTGTTCTCTAGCTCAACATCCTTTACCTTTTACATATCCCCACAAAAAAAACTGTTGTTTGTAAAATACCAGCATGATGTTAATATATTTTCAATTTCACAAACTTGTTCCTCGCCAGAGAAACTTGCAGCATGCATATATTTAAAGCCTACTTGCAAACACTCATTTAATACACATAGTCCGTACTTGGAAGATCTAAATTGCTATAGATCCTTTCTTGTCAGATTAATACTTAGGTAGTTAGATAATTTTGCAGTCCGCCAAGCAAAAAGAGGATTGCCGATTAGTTTGCCAAGCATAGAAGGATTAGTATGCAATTCAACTTGAAACGGTTCCTGTATGTGTTTAGCAGATGTTGTTTAAGGCATGCAAAATAAAGGTAATTGTTGTGCAAGATTTTTAAAAAAAAATGCAATTGCAATTAAGCATGGCCATGCTCCTTTAATAACAGATGATTTACCACATCCTCACTATGGGTAGTATGCTTCCATTCTTTCCCGGCTCTGGTGCTTTAAACCTGTAGTACGAGCCTTGTCCAGAGGTGTAGCCAGTCCCAGTGATGTGAGATATTACAGCGGATTCTGTCAGTGTGGTCCCACCGAGCGGTTGGATTGAGATGCGTTTCCCCACCTTACAGCAGCTCTGTAATTCAGTGGCTTCCTCAGTCAGTGTCCGTACGGCTCTGCCCAGCTGTTTTTATTTTGAAAGATCGGACATGCGCGCATGCGCCCTTGATTTGCGGTCCGTGCCTCTCTTTCAAAGTATAGTGTGCGGCAGCGTGGTGATCGTCATCTAATTCACCCAGCCGCATAGTGTCAAGTTTCAAGGATACATTATTACCAGTGCGTGCTACAATCATTTAATGAATCCTCCACTATGTAACACTTTTTCATTCCGAGAACATAATATCTTACTACTTACAGCTCCTTTACTGCTTATACTAGGCATGCCGCAATATATAACTTCCATTCTTTTATAATTTTTATTTATTTACCAGTATATATAATCACATATATTGCTTCATACAAACTGAGCATATTCAACATTTTTACCTTTAATAAACATACATACTTATTTCGAATAAACATTGGCTTACTGTAAATAGCCAATATCCATAAATCCCATATATATCACATTCTAGTAATCATATTTGTATTTTTATAGTGGGTAATGTAATTAATTAAATATGTTTTAAATTCCTTTGTTCCAAGAGTCAGTATCTTCCATCACTTATATCTTGAATCATTCTTTTTAGTATTAACAGTTATTCCATATATCTTATGTGAGCGCTACACTACATAGGTCACCCTTATTTACTATTTTTAATGCCATTTAGATATATACATAAATATACATGTATAGAAAACCCTTCTTCCCCTCATTCCTATCAAGTTCCCTACAGCATAAAATAATACTATAACCCTAAAACCCTACTGGAGCAGTTTTTCTCCATCCATAATCAATACTGTTTGTATATAAGACCCATACAGAAATCCAGTATTCTCTACCTATGAGCAATAATCAGCCAACGGGCATTTTGTAATACATCAAGCCTATTTAGTTGACATGGTTAAGTTCCACCATGTCATTCAGGCCGTTTGGACATAATGTATTTAATTGATATATCCAAAATGCCTCGCGACGGCATAGGGTATTGAATCTATCTCCACCACGTGGAGTGATTTTAATTTGCTCAATGCCCATTAACTTAATATCCTTCATTGCATGTTTTTTACACTGTGCGGTGTGGCTCGACAGCGGGTGGGAACTAGACCCCCTATGTATATTTCTGAGATGTTCCATTAGCCTAGTATGTAGCATACGGGTAGTTCGTCCCACATACTGCTTGCCGCAGCCACACTGCACAGTGTACACAACAAAAGTGGATCTGTAGTTTATAAAACTTTTTATTCCAAACTTTTCTCCACTATAATAAGAAGTGAATTCAGTCTCTTTTCTGTTTGTATATATACAAGTTTTACATAGGGGATTCCCACATCTGTGGAAGCCTGTTGGTCTAACAGGCATCCATGCATTGACTAGTTGAGATGATGGGGTACTACGTCTAAAATGACTGCTTGTTAGTTTCTGTCTTAAATTTTCTGCTCTTCTAAATATCACTTTACCCTCCAGATTAACTGTATCCTTCAATAATACATCTAATTTAAGCAATTCTGAGTTCTGAGTTCTTTTTAATAATTGTTTTAATATCATGAGCATAATTGTTATATTTTGTTGTAAAAAGTGATGATCTATCATTTACTTAGTATCTGATTTATCATATGTCATTTCTGTACCAACAAGGTGATTGGGACATGTGTATAATTGCTCAATCGGTTATACCTGAGTGCCCAGAAATAACTTACCTACTTCTAATTTTTGAGTATTTCCTCATGTATATTAAGATGCACCCCTGATGAAGTCTCGGCATGAGCCGAAATGCGTTGGGTTATCTGTCTCTATTGTGACCTCCAATCTACACGAATAGAAGGAGGAAAGAAAAAGCTCATTTATGAAATAATGGACACTTTTTGCTGATACATTTTATGAAATTTAAAATAAATATACAAATGAGTAGAACACTTTGGTCTTTTTAAAACAAAATGTCTTTGAATGTTATGATTGGCGGCACCTGCTGATGGTGTGAATGATTTGGACCTTAATAATATAGAGGCAACTATTCACTATTGCTGTGTGTATATATATATATATATATATATACACAGTATGTATGTATATATATATATATATTAAAAAAAACAGTATATATATGTTTGTGTGTGTGTGTGTGTTCCCTTGCACAGCTATAGTTGGAGTATCCTGGGTATCACAGCTATGGTTAGAAAGCAATACTCAGTGATAGTCACAGGCTCCACATAGCATTAATACCTTAGTTTACCATTGGAAAGTACTCTGTAGTTATGTTTAAAGTAAATTTGTTTCTAGCGAGGGAGTATAATATACTGCATTGTGTACTGTAATGGGCAACATATTTTTTGGGTTAATGTACTGTATAATGTATACTTTAATAGTCATGAGGTCACATCTACCCACTTCCATAATTATTTGCTCATTTCTTCTTTGGATAACATTCCTACAGTCGCTGTCTAACCGGGATATATTGATAATGGCATCATTACATTTATTGGCAGCACATGATGTACTGTAAAAACTTTTAATAATAGCAGTCATTCCAGTTACTAGGTGAATGGTGTTAATGCACTAATACTGTACTTGTACACCACCTACACCAACTACAAATTTTTTAAATCTTTTGCAGTACTTCTGCTAGATTTCTTATTTGTCTGTTTAATATTGTGATATATGGATAAAAGCGTATCATTTTTTAGCATTAAAACAACACACTCTATGCTGCAGTTATATAGCAAATTCAATTCCAATGGTTCAGTAGATTTTGAAAGGGCAGAGGAAATTCTGCTGACAGGTGAATCAGCCTGATCCGCTTTTCCGCTTCAAAATTGTATTTCGACTTTTAAGATTACTTATTTGAAATAAGAACCTGGAATAGTCTTTAGAATCATATCCTTTATTTACACTTAAAACATATGAACAGTTATTTTACTGCAAGTGAAATCATTTTGTTTCCACACTGTCTTTGCAAGGCAGATGTGTTAGCTAGCCTGGATTCTTGTCTCTGCTCCAGTGAGACAGTTATGCCTCTCTGATAATATGCAAGAAAATGGATCAACATATTTATCAGTGCATAATAGTTTACCTACTTCTGAAATACAAGCCAACTGTTTACATAAAAGCTATTTAGATATAAACAAACTGTAGTTGCTATAATGTTTTTCAGTTTTTTTTTAAATAAAACTATTTAGCAAAATAATTCACATCATTCTGATTTCGGCCTGTTTAGTCCTGTGCAGTGCAATGTCCCCCCTATTATTTTTGATTATCATATTATTTATTATATCCCATCCATACCACAGAGCAGAATGACATAACACTGTTGTTTTCCTGGCTCTTTTCACTGACTATAAATGTAGTAAAATGCAAATTTACGCCTACTGTAAATTGTGCAAAGTACTCCATGTTGAAAATAACAATGTAGTAAGTTTACTGAACTGGTTGCAAAAGTAGGATGTATCAAGCTGACCAAACATAGCATATTACTTGCTTTATTCATGAAGACATGCTTGTCTATTCTCCCGGGATGTCCAGGAAGCTCCTAAAAATAAGGCTGCCTGGGCAAGTCTCCTGGTGCTAGACTCAGTGGCAAATGCAGGATTTGCATGGGGGGGTTTCCAGAACTGGGTGGAGCCAAGCACGGGGGTGGGGACTAAGGTGACCCAGTATATGCTGGGTCTGTAATACTAGTGTGTCTGTGTGTGTGTGTATATATATATATTTATTAGAGATGAGCGGGTTCGGTTCCTCGAGATCCGAACCCCCCCGAACTTCACCTATTTTACACGGTTCTGAGGCAGCCTCGGATCTTCCCGCCTTGATCGGTTAACACGAACGCGCCCGAACGTCATCATCCCGCTGTCGTATTCTCGCAAGATTCGTATTGCATATAAAGAGCCGCGCTTCGCCGCCATTTTCACTCGTGCATTGGAGATGATAGCGAGAGGATGTGGCTGCATTCTCTCAGTTTCTGTGTTCAGTGTGCTGCAAATATCTGTGCTCAGTGTGCTGCAAATATCTGTGCTCAGTGTGCTGCAAATATCTACGTTCTCTGCCTGAAAACGCTCCATATCTGTGCTGCATTGTAGTTGTGCGCAGTATATAGTAGGAGGACAGTGCAGAATTTTGCTGACCACCAGTATATATATAGCAGTATGGTACAGTAGTCCATTGCTCTACCTCTGTGTCGTCAAGTATACTATCCATATCTGTGCTGCATTGTAGTTGTGCGCAGTATATAGTAGGAGGACAGTGCAGAATTTTGCTGACCACCAGTATATATATAGCAGTACGGTACAGTAGTCCATTGCTCTACCTCTGTGTCGTCAAGTATACTATCCATAATTGTGCTGCATTGTAGTTGTGCACTGTATATAGTAGGAGGACAGTGCAGAATTTTGCTGACCACCAGTATATATATAGCAGTACGGTACAGTAGTCCATTGCTCTACCTCTGTGTCGTCAAGTTTACTATCCATATCTGTGCTGCATTGTAGTTGTGCGCAGTATATAGTAGGAGGACAGTGCAGAATTTTGCTGACCACCAGTATATATATAGCAGTACAGTACAGTAGTCCATTGCTCTACCTCTGTGCCGTCAAGTATACTATCCATCCATACCTGTGCTGCATTTTAGTTGTGTGCAGTATATAGTAGGAGGACAGTGCAGAATTTGGCTGACCGCCAGTATATATATAGCAGTACGGTACAGTAGTCCATTGCTCTACCTCTGTGTCGTCAAGTATACTATCCATATCTGTGCTGCATTGTAGTTGTGCGCAGTATATAGTAGGAGGACAGTGCAGAATTTTGCTGACTACCAGTATATATATATATATATATATATATATATAGCAGTACGGTATAGTAGGCCATTGCTATTGATATATTACTGGCATATAATTCCACACATTAAAAGATGGAGAACAAAAATGTGGAGGGTAAAATAGGGAAAGATCAAGATCCACTTCCACCTCGTGCTGAAGCTGCTGCCACTAGTCATGGCCGAGACGATGAAATGCCATCAACGTCGTCTGCCAAGACCGATGCCCAATGTCATAGTAGAGAGCATGTAAAATCCAAAAAAACAAAAGTTCAGTAAAATGACCCAAAAATCTAAATTAAAAGCGTCTGATGAGAAGCGTAAACTTGCCAATATGCCATTTACGACACGGAGTGGCAATGAACGGCTGAGGCCCTGTCCTATGTTCATGGCTAGTGGTTCAGCTTCACATGAGGATGGAAGCACTCATCCTCCCGCTAGAAAAATGAAAAGACTTAAGCTGGCAAAAGCACTGTACGTTCTTCTAAATCACAAATCCCCAAGGAGAGTCCAATTGTGTCGGTTGTGATGCCTGACCTTCCCAACACTGGACGGGAAGAGGTGGCGCCTTCCACCATTTGCACGCCCCCTGCAAGTGATGGAAGGAGCACCCGCAGTCCAGTTCCTGATAGTCAAATTGAAGATTTCACTGTTGAAGTACACCAGGATGAGGATATGGGTGTTGCTGGCGCTGAGGAGGATATTGACAAGGAGGATTCTGATGGTGAGGTGGTTTGTTTAAGTCAGGCACCCGGGGAGACACCAGTTGTCCGTGGGATGAATATGGCCATTGACATGCCTGGTCAAATTACAAAAAAAATCACCTCTTCGGTGTGGAATTATTTCAACAGAAATGCGGACAACAGGTGTCAAGCCGTGTGTTGCCTTTGTCAAGCTGTAATAAGTAGGGGTAAGGACGTTAACCACCTCGGAACATACTCCCTTATACGTCACCTGGAGCACATTCATCAGAAGTCATTGACAAGTTCAAAAACTTTGGGTGACAGCGGAAGCAGTCCACTGACAACTAAATCCCTTCCTCTTGTAACCAAGCTCCTGCAAACCACACCACCAACTCCCTCAGTGTCAATTTCCTCATTAGACATAAAAAACAATAGTTCTGCAGGCCATGTCACTGGCAAGTCTGACGAGTCCTCTCCTGACTGGGATTCCTCCGATGCTTCCTTGAGTGTAACGCCTACTGCTGCTGGCGCTGCTGTTGTTGCTGCTGGGAGTCGATCGTCGTGCCAGAGGGGAAGTCGGAAGACCACTTGTACTACTTCCAGTAAGCAACTGACTGTCCAACAGTCCTTTGCGAGGAAGATGAAACATCACAGCAGTCATCCTGCTGCAAAGCGGATAACTCGGTTCTTGGCAGCTGCGGTGGTGTTAAACGTGTGTCCGGTATCCACCGTTAATTCACTGGAAATTAGAGAATTGTTTGAGGTACTGTGTCCCCGGTACCAAATACCATCTAGGTTCCACTTCTCTAGGCAGGTGATACCGAGAATGTACACAGACGTCAGAAAAAGTCACCAGTGTCCTAAAAAATGCAGTTGTACCCAATATCCACTTAACCATGGACATGTGGACAAGTGGAGCAGGGCAGACTCAGGACTATATGACTGTGACAGCCCACTGGGTAGATGTATTGCCTCCCGTAGCAAAAACAGCAGCAGCGGCACCAGTAGCAGCATCTCGCAAATGCCAACTCGTTCCTAGGCAGGCTACGCATTGTATCACCGCATTTCATAAGAGGCACACAGCTGACAACCTCTTACGGAAACTGAGGAACATCATCGCAGAATTGCTAACCCCAATTGGACTCTCTTGGGGATTTGTGACATCGGACAACGCCACCAATATTGTGCATGCATTACATGTGGACAAATTCCAGCATGTCCCATGTTTTGCACATACATTGAATTTAGTGGTGCAGAATTTTTAAAAAAACGACAGGGCCGTGCAAGAGATGCTGTCGGTGGCCAGAAGAATTGCGGGCCACTTTCGGCATTCAGCCATCGCGTGCCGAAGACTGGAGCACCAGCAAACACTCCTGAACCTGCCCCGCCATCATCTGAAGCAAGAGGTGGTAACGAGGTGGAATTCAACCCTCTATATGCTTCAGAGGATGGAGGAGCAGCAAAAGGCCTTTCAAGCCTATACAGCTACCTACGATATAGGCAAAGGAGGGGGAATGCACCTAACTCAAGCACAGTGGAGAATTATTTAAACATTGTGCAAGGTTCTGCAACCCTGTGAACTTGCCACACGTGAAGTCAGTTCAGACACTGCCAGCCTGAGTCAAGTCATTCCCCTCATCAGGCTTTTGCAGAAGAAAGAACTTTTAAAGAGAAACACCCAGCGCCAGTTGATAATATTAAAATATCTGCAGCCTCTATAGTGGGTATGCTCCTCCCACAGTAAAGAAAAAATGAAAAAAAAGTTTTCTCCACAATTGGAGAAAAGTATATAGAGGCGCTGATATAGAAATATTATAAATAAATGTACAATATGGCAATATATACCATTTTTGAGTATAAATTTATTTAAACAATAAAAAATGATTACTTGTATTAATACCGGCCGGTAAATATAATCAAAGATGTTCCATTATTTATACAATCCTGAGAATAATCAATTTAAAAACAGATCAATTACTGTATCTAAAAATCTAAAGCAAGGCTGTAATGCAGAATGTCCTTTAGAATACAATCGTATCTAGATGTTGAAGATTTATTATACTAGTGCGTATGCCCGATTTTATAAACGTAATCACTCTTCCCGTCCACTGGTAGCAGTTCCTTTTTATGTGGACATATCAGGAAATCAGGTGAGTATATTTAGTTACAACTGCTTTATAGCCAGAATGTATATTGGCTTATCCCGTGAAATTCACTGTGTGAAAAAGTTTCTTGTTCACTCGTTGCCTTATGTTGGACTATGCACCGCTCCCGGACTCAGCTGTCGGCGCCGCTTCAGGCGCTCGTTTCTCCTGCAGCCGTCTCGTGGTGTGCTTCCTTTATATTGTCAAGCTCCACACTGCACATAAAGCTGTTCTTCGTGCAGCTCGTTCCCGGACAATTCTGGCTATAAAGCAGTTGTAACTAAATATACTCACCTGATTTCCTGATATGTCCACATAAAAAGGAACTGCTACCAGTGGACGGGAAGAGTGATTACGTTTATAAAATCGGGCATACGCACTAGTATAATAAATCTTCAACATCTAGATACGATTGTATTCTAAAGGACATTCTGCATTATAGCCTTGCTTTAGATTTTTAGATACAGTAATTGATCTGTTTTTAAATTGATTATTCTCAGGATTGTATAAATTATGGAACATCTTTGATTATATTTACCGGCCGGTATTAATACAAGTAATCATTTTTTATTGTTTAAATAAATTTTATAATCAAAAATTGTATCTATTGCCATATTGTACATTTATTTATAATATTTCTATATCAGCGCCTCTATATACTTTTCTCCAATTGTGGAGAAAACTCTTTTTTCGTTTTTGCAGAAGAAGCTGGAGAGATTGAAGGAGGAGCTAAAACGGAGCGATTCCGCTAGGCATGTGGGACTTGTGGATGGAGCCTTTACTTCGCTTAACCAGGATTCACGGGTGGTCAATCTGTTGAAATCAGAGCACTACATTTTGTCCACCGTGCTCGATCCTAGATTTAAAACCTACATTGTATCTCTCTTTCTGGCAGACACAAGTCTGCAGAGGTGCAAAGACCTGCTGGTGAGACACTTGTCAAGTCAAGCAGAACGTGACCCGTCATCAGCTCCTCCTTCACATTTTCCTGCAACTGGGGCTGCGAAGAAAAGGCTAAGAATTCCGAGCCCACCCACTGGCGGTGATGCAGGGCAATCTGGATCGAGTGCTGACATCTGGTCCGGACTGAAGGACCTGCCAACGATTACTGACATGTCGTCTACTGTCACTGCATAGGATTCTGTCACCATTGAAAGAATGGTGGAGGATTATATGAGTGACAGCATCCAAGTAGGCACATCAGACAGTTCGTACGTATACTGGCAGGAAAAAGAGGCAATTTGGAGGCCCTTGCACAAACTGGCTTTATTTTACCTAAGTTGCCCCCCCCCCTCCAGTGTGTACTCCGAAAGAGTGTTTAGTGCAGTTGGTCACCTTGTCAGCAATCGGTGTACGAGGTTACTTCCAGAAAATGTGGAGAAGATGATGTTCATCAAAATGAATTATAATCAATTCCTCCGTGGAGACATTCACCAGCAATTGCCTCCAGAAAGTACACAGGGACCTGAGATGGTGGATTCCAGTGGGGACGAATTAATAATCTGTGAGGAGGGGGATGTACACAGTGAAAGGGTTGAGGAATCGGACGATGAGGAGGAGGTGGACATCTTACCTCTGTAGAGACAGTTTGTGCAAGGAAAGATTGATTGCTTCTTTTTTGGTGGGGGCCCAAACCAATCAGTCATTTCAGTCACAGTCGTGTGGCAGACCCTGTCGCTGAAATGATGGGTTTGTTAAAGTGTGCATGTCCTGTTTATACAACATAAGGGTGGGTGGGAGGGCCCAAGGACAATTCCATCTTGCACCTCTTTTTTCTTTAATTATCTATGCATCATGTGATGTTTGGGGCCAATTTTTTTTAAGTGCCATCCTGTCTGACACTGCAGTGTCACTCCTAGATGGGCCAGGTGTTTGTGCCGGCCACTTGGGTCGCTTAGCTTAGTCATCCAGAGACCTCTGTGCAAATTTTAGGACTAAAAATAATATTGTGAGGTGTTCAGAATAGACTGTAAATGAGTGGAAATTATGGTTATTGAGGTTAATTATACTATGGGATCAAAATGACCCCCAAATTCTATGATTTAAGCTGTTTTTGAGTGTTTTTTGAAAAAAAAAACACCCGAATCCAAAACATACCCGAATCCGACAAAAAAATTTCGGGGAGGTTTTGCCAAAACACGTCCGAATCCAAAACACGGCCACGGAACCGAATCCAAAACCAAAACACAAAACCCGAAAAATGTCCGGTGCACATCTCTAATATGTATATATATATATATATATATATATATATATATATATACATATCTACACATATATATACCGTATATACATATATATATATATATATATATATACACATACATATACACATAGCAGATTAAACATGCATACAGGTATATATATATATATATATATATATATATACACACATACAGTACACGTATATGTACGCATGTATATATATCATATGTGTGTGTGTTTATATGTATGTAGATACATGTGTATATATGTATGCACATAGATATATTTGTACTAGAATTAAAATAAAGTAAATTTTTATTAAGCATTTACAAGTGCCACCAGGAAGACAGCAGGCTGCAGAGGACGCTAGACAGTCATTAATAATACTCATGCAGCAAAAAAAAAAATCTGGGTGCTTGGAAACCCCCCTGCATGCCACACTGAGACTCCACAGCCCCCCTTACTCTGCACTTGCCTGCTCCCCCCTGCAGCCATCTGTCAAATTGGGTGATCCAGTGGGGGCTGATGACATGTTGCTGAATCACATAATTGTAGCCACACCCCCTCTGTACAATGCCAGTGACATTGGCATTGTTCATCATTGGGAGTGTCTACAATGACGCAAACAAGCAGCTGTGCCCCCTCCCAATATCTCTTCCCCCTGTAAAAAAAGTCATACCCCTCGCATCTCCCACTGCTGTGCCAACATTGGTACTCCCTTCTCGAGGGGGCAGCCATAAAGTCGTCAACCAAGCAGTAGTATATACTATATATGTATGCTTGGTCTACTCCAGGACGAGTGGCTTCACAGTAGCATTACTAAATAGTAAAAATGCAGATATAAATTCATAAAACATTATAGTACCGTACATGGCCAGACAATTACTAATAACTAATAAAGTTGCATTTACCAAGTAGAGTCAAATTGGAGCGTGATACACACAATACATTTTATTAAACTCTCAGCAATGCAAACATTGGTCTCCAGACCCTCTAAAATGGAAATATGCAAATTTTTTCACTGCAGTTTGCTATTATCACTGAAATACATTTGATCAGAATAAAGCACACACCTAGCTCAACCCCTACTAGTTCAGGTTGAGTCTCCCTTATCCAAAATGCTTGGGACCAGAGGAATTTTGGATATCGGATTTTTCCGTAATTTGGAATAATTGCATACCATAATGAGATATCATGGTGATGGGACCTAAATCTAAGCACAGAATGCATTTATGTTTCATATACACCTTATACACACAGCCTGAAGGTATTTTTAGCCAATATTTTTATAACTTTGTGCATTAAACAAAGTGTGTCTACATTTACACAATTCATTTATGTTTCATATACACCTTATACACACAGCCTGAAGGTCATTTAATACATTATTTTTAATAACTTTGTGTATTAAACAAAGTTTGTGTACATTGAGCCATCAAAAAACAAAGGTTTCACTATCTCACTCTCACTCAAAAAAGTCCGTATTTCGGAACATTCCGTATTTCGGAATATTTGGATATGGGATACTCAACCTGTATACTGTACATAGGCGGATCCAGGGGGGGGGCACTCGGGCCCGTGCCCCCCCCCCAACCCCCCCGTCGTTTCTGACTTCTTTTTTTCAAAAGGAGAACAGTTGCAGCACTACTGCTATTTACAGTTTAAAAAGAAATTATTGTACAAATGCGCTGCCTCAGGTGCATATGCAGCCCACTTAAAACCAGAGGAACTCTCACACAAAATTCCAAACAGTGACAATGGCATAAAAAGAATGTTAAAAGTAGGCGCAAACACCATAAACAAATCCTTACATAAGAGTCCTTATGGAAAGACAGGAGTGAAATCTCAATTCTATGTATTCAGTGTTCTGAAGTCCCTTGTCCACACAGACTCAATGATGTGAAGTAGTTCTTTCTCTCAATAAAGAAGAAAAATTCATAGTGCAGATCAGCTTGACAGGGACAACGGATTTATTTTACATAGAACACTCACAAGATTCATAATAAAACAAGCATATAACCACTGCAAGTGGATATCAAGGGGGTGCTGATTTCTGATATCTTCTAATTACCCTCCCAGGATGGTACAATGGGAAGCACTGGAGGTCCCGGACACCACAGCAGTACACAGGAAGTTGAAGAATCAGGATCAGTTCACCCACAGTCCAGGCAAAGGCTAGCACCACCTGCTTAACGCGTTTCGGACCCGTTTGGTCCTTCCTCAGAAGATGCTTCTGAGCCCACCTAAGAAAAAGTCCACCTAAAATCATCCAATTAGCAAAGTATGCAAAGTAAAAAAAAAATGTTTTTATTTGGTTTAGTTACAGACTGAATGATGTGTTTCATGGCTGTTAAGCTTTCTCTCCTCAACCAGAAGTAATGTGCATATTCTGTAACTAGTATACAATAAGTGGTTATTAATAATATATCAACATAACACTGAATCTATGTTAATATATTATTAACAATCAGTGCATAAGCAGCTGCATCCCCCAGATACACTGCACAATCACTGCAGCTGAATAACTCCATGAGTCCAGCACTGATCCTCCAGCACTGGCAACTCACTGATTCATGTGCAGTCTCTGCAATACATTCCAATACAAATGAGTCATGACTCATGTGCCGAGACACTGACTCGAGACACTTCACTGAACTGAGTCATGTGTCTCAACTCAGTTCAGTGAATCACTTTGCCCATGACTACTGTGTGGTGACCGTGCACTGGCATGTGTCTCAACAGTGCACTAATGTTCAGTGATTGATGACTCACTGACACTTTGCACAGGCAAGGACAGCGTCGTAGTGAGATGTCACATGACACCTCACTCTTTCTAATCCCTCCTTGCGCTACCAGATCAGATCCAAGGTGACTGTCACTCAGGGGAATATGTATGATATTGGCATGGATCATATAGGTCTTCTTGCTTTGCCTATTTACTGAAGCCGAGCAGGAAGCACTAGTGACAAGATGTATCATTATCTCATTGCGGAGTGGAGGAGTGAAAACTCCCCCATCAGGTGATCCCGACCAGTGCCCCAAAGCACATATCACCCTAGTGCTGATGCGCTGTCTCTCCAGTGCGCATGCGCAGGGCCGGATTAACAATGGGGCGGATGGAGCTGCAGCTCCAGGCCCCCCATCAAAAATAGGCCCACAGTAGTGAAACCCCATAACCGCCGGCATTACAATGAGTCACACTGACTCATTGTATGCCGCAGCCGCTCTCTGCACTTAGCCCGCTGCCAGAGACAGTGCCCCGCTTATATATACACACTGAAGACACGGCCGGGGCGGGAGGAGGGGCTGCTCTCCTCTCGAGCACTTCCTCCCCTAAGACCACTAGTAGTGGTGCTGCTGTGCTCAGCCTCATTGTCAGTGATGCGACTGGGCAGCCGGGGTGGAGGAGGAGCCGCTCTCCCCCTTCACACAGCTCCTCCTTCCCAATGCTGCTGCTGAGGACTCTCCTTCTCTTTCCTGCTGGGGTTCAAGCCGGCACCACAGCGCTGTGACCTTTATTAAGTGCTGCTGTTACATGGAGCCCGAGCGGAGCATCATTGGAGGAGCCACAGCAGATTCAGCAGTACACAGGTCAGGCAACAGGTGGGGAATCTGTAAGACACGGCTGTGTATGCAGCCGCATATTTGGTGACCAGAGGCAGGCTGACAGGGACCTCACACGGAGCCACAGCGGCAGCCACCTGACCAGTGCTGTACATTTGTACAAAGTTGGGGACAGTAGCCACAGTCATCAAGCCAGCTGACAGTAGGGTGGTCACTATATCCCCTTCACCATAAGGACCTTGTCAGATGTTGGGCAGAGCCAGGGGTGGGGCCACAGGCAGCTGTGGGTCTCGTAAATGGGGCAGTCTGAGGTGCTGTATGGTGACTCTGTGTGTCTGCTGGAGGGTGTCAGCAGGAGTCTTACAACATAGAGGTAAGAGCAGTGCGATGGGCAATATCAATTATCTGGAGTAACCTATACCCTGCCCTAAGCCAATAGACAAAACTGCTATATACTACAGTACAGGACCCATAGCTGCAGGGAGTCACTACTGAAAGTCCCACCGCTGCCGCTTGTCTCCCCCCCACCCCCTGCAGGGGGCTGGGAGCACTGCCGTAGCCGCCAACTGGCAGCACACACCTTCCCCCTATCCCGTTGCCCCGTCTCTGAGTCCCGCCGCCGTCCCTGAGTCCCACTGCCTCTGCTAGCAACTGGGAGCTCTTCCGCAGCCGCCATCTAACAGTACTCATCATCCCCCACTCCGGCCTTGAGTCCCGCCGCCGAGGTCCCTGAGTACCGCAGCCACTGCAAGCAACTGGGAGCTCTTCCGCAGCCGCCATCTAACAGTACTCATCATCCCCCACTCCGGCCTTGAGTCCCGCCGCCGAGGTCCCTGAGTCCCGCAGCCACTGCAAGCAACTGGGAGCTCTTCCGCAGCTGCCATTTGACAGTCCTGCCGCCTGTGTCCTGCCGCTTGTCCACCTTTGTAAAGGCCCCTGGTGCGTTGCCACTGATGGGTGTCTCTGCCATCTTCTGGATGACGGATCGTGCCACCCCCCCTCCCCTCCCCCGGGTGCGTAACACACACTCACTCTCTCACACACTCTCTCTCATACACACTCTCTCACTCTCACACACTCTCTCACACACACACACACACACACACTCTCTCACGCACACACACTCTCGCTCTCTCACACACACACTCTCTCAGACACACTCTCGCTCTCTCACACACACACTCTCTCACGCACACACTCTCTCTCTCTCACACACACACACACACACACACACACACACACTCTCTCTCTCACGCACACACACACACACTCTCTCTCTCACACACACACACACACACACACACTCTTTCTCACACACATACACACACACACTCTCTCTTTCTCACACACTTTCTCAAGGCAGCTTAAGCTAGGAATACACTACAGCCAGGTAAATACCTCGCTGCCTTCTCCTGCTCTGACTGGGTATAGTGCACTCTCTCTGCTGTTTCCCCCATTACTTTCCTCCTGTCTCTCTTAGCCATCTCCCTCTTTTTCTCGTCTCCCTCTATTCCTCCTCCTTCTCTATCTGCCATCACCCTCTATTTCTCCTTTCTCTCCCATCTCCCTCTTCCTTCTCTCTCCTTTCTCTCTCTCTCTCTTATCTCCCCCTATTCCTTCTCTCTCTATTTCCTGTCTCCCCTTATTCCTCCTCTCCCTATCTGACCAGAGGCCACACACACACAGTCACACTGATCAGGAGCCACACACACACACTGTCTCACTGACCAGGGGCCACATGCACATTGCCACACTGATCAGGGTCATACACACACCTCCACATCGACCGGGCCATTCTCTCACTCCCACACACAAACACACACACACACACCTACCTCTATAAATACAGATGTAGCCCAGCTCATCTTGCTGCGATGCAACATTCTGCATGGTGTGTGTGCTGTGACTATTCGCAGCTGGCAATCGCTCCATTCATTCTTAATGAAGAGATCGCCAGCTGCAAATAGTCACAGCTCGGCACACCACACAGCATGCCGCATCAAAGCAAAGATGAACATGGCTATGTGTGTGTGTGAGTATATACAGAGGGGTCCACAGTTTTCTTGGCTAGTTTGCTGCGCCTAGGCACAACACGGTTTATTAGCATAAACCCTTCATCTATTGTTCTCAGCTGCAATACAATACAGAGAACAATACAGCAGGGGATTAAATCCGGTCTCAGTTAATCCTATTAAAGTTCAAGATAAACATGGACCCATCTGTATATATAGATCTATATCTCTATATTTATCTATATATCTATCTATATATCTATATCTATATATATATATATATATGTATATATATATGTATATATATATATATATATATATATATGTATATATATCATTGGTACATGGGGGACACCAACATTTATCTCACCTCCGGGCAACTGGGAGGAAGTTACGCCACTGGGCCGCACAATATACCACCGGGTCTTGGCAGCAGCTATTCTTGTCTGTCCGAAGAGACCACCTCCATATCCATTTATACTGCATTCCTGGATGCTAGCGGGTAAGAATGTACGAGGTGCTGAGCTGCCTAAAGGACCAAGTGGTGAGAGCAGGTAAACACCTAGGGGAGGGAGCAGACTACAAATTATAGGGAAGGGGAGAGTCAAGACTCAATAATGTAGATAAAGACTAGGAGGAGTGGGGTACAATAATGCACATACAGTACAGACTAGGAGGGGAGGGGGCACACTACAATATATACAGGCTAGGATGGGTGCACACTACAGCATATACATACTAGGAGGGGAGGGGGGCACACTAGAGCATATACAGGCTGTAAGGGGGGGGCACACTAATACACATACAGACCAGGTGGGTATGGGGGGGGCACACTGACGCATATATAGTCTAGGAGGGAAAGGGGAACACTAATACACATACAGACTAGGAGGTTGGGGGGCACACTGACGCATATACAGACTAGGAGGGGAGGGGGCACACTATTGCATATACTTTGAAGGACACACTCCTTTTCAGTGACCATGCCCACTTTTTTGGCGGGCGCTACAGCACTCCCGTTTCATTTCCCATACCCCGACTTCAAAATTCCCATTTCGATGACCACTGTCAAGTGGTTGAAGGCAGCCACTAGCTATGACCTCCATGGAGATAGCCACATCCATGGCACAGGCCACACCCCCTATTTAGACCACCGCCACTGCAGCGCTTGTCACACCTCCTGCCAAAGCACGCAATAGGCCCTTCATAAATTTCAGCTCCAGGCCCATGTAGCCCTTAATCTGGCACTGCGCATGCGCGAGAAATCACTACTATCTCAAGATCTCCCGTCCGCGGTTCAGAGCCGGCAGCTTCAGCAACCACTACAGTGGCTGTCAATGGGGCAACGGCACCTGCAGCTGTCAAAATTGATAGCTACAGGTGTTGGAATGGTCAGTGTCTCTGATCATTCTTACATTGCCCAGCACATCAGTGCACTAACTTAAAGATAGCAGCACCAATATTGACAGGGAAATAAAGTGCCCCTGTCACTTGCCACACATTGCCGCAGTCATACATGGAGAGAAGCGATATCAGTGCTGATACCACTTCTACCCCATAACAGAGGATCATATATCAGGGCCTCAGTATGTAGTGGGCAACTAGGAGGCAGGACAGCTAGCAGGGAAATTTGGCAACTAGCCATCTAGACATGTTAGCAGACAGAGGGAGGGAATACGGTAGTGGGAAATTGACGTGCCCACTGCAGCTGCTCAGGTGGAATGTGACTGGAGCCAGCCCTGTTAGGAGAGAGATGGTCATGTTTATTAATACACAAATGTTTTCTGAAAAAGAACCAGAGCAGCCCATCACCAACTTGTCAACCCCTTGTTGGGTCTAGATCCATAAGAATATGTGCTCTAGTTGCTACAAAACATGTATATGTCATCATTAACTTGCATGTATACTCGTTTATTTACAGTTTTTTTGGCATTGAAGCACAAAAAGGTATACAAATATACATATCAATATACAGAATATATACATATACAACTCACTTTATAAGCCTGAAAACATGGTACATTAATTGTAATATTATTGTATTTTCTCTTTACACCTAATGCAAAAAGAAGGTTATTTAAAGTAAATCAATGTTTCTGGTCAGATTATGAATACGTTACTGTATGTATGCACTTATACTGCAGATCTTCCAAATGTTTTCAATAAAAAAGGGACATAGATGTGGCATGTGCTGGGTCTGCCGTATCAGTGTATATAGCAATGTTTCCTAGCTACAGTTCTCAGGGAACATTAACAGAGCATATTTTCCAGATCTCAGTATCACAACTGAAATATTTAGTACCACCTATGGCTCTTTTAAAATGTTTCATCCAGGAAAGAATACACCTATGCACCTACTTGGATATCTGGAAAACATGCACAGTTAGGGATCCCTGAAGACTTGAATCGGAAAACATTGGTCAATTTATATTAAACCTAATTAAACCTATTAAAAATCAGTTGAGGCTTAAACATATGCAAATATACTTAAAAAAAACCTGTAATAATTAAATAAACTGTACTAATTTAAATTACTTTCAGTAAAATTGTACAGTTATTACCAGTTTTGTTCATCATGTGGACCATACTATACACATGTGTACTCCTTTCATTTTTTCTAATATAATTTCATTAGTACATATTTTTGACAGTGTGACAGATAATCAATCACCAATTAATTTCCACCATGGCGTACTGTAAGATGCTCTATTTGTACAACTAAATATGAAGCAAATTGCTGTAGAAACCATTCCAAACCATTGATTATAGATTCATGTACAATTATCTCCACATATATGAGACTAATGGCATTTTTCAATGTGTGTACACACATGCCTACGCAGCTGCGATTTGTCAGGTCACAGAATTGCTAATCATAGCAAGTGAAGCTGTCGCCAAGAAAAGAATATTGACACCCACCAGAGCCAATGCAAAGTCCTCAACTACTGCGTACACATACACAGCACAGATGCAATACTGAGGAGCGTCAAGTTGGCCGCAACAGAAGCAACTCTGACACTATGGGCCAAATTCAGACCTGATCGCTAGCAAGCGATTTTTGCACTGCTGCAATCAGATAGTCACCGCCTACATGGGGAGTGTATTTTAGTTGTGCAAGTGTGCGTACGCATGTGTAACAGAGCTGTACAAACAGATTTTGTGCAATCTCTGCGCAGCCCAGCACTTACTCAGCCGCTGCGATCACATCAGCCTGTCCAGGACTGGAATTGACGTCAGGAACCCTCCCTGCAAATGCATGGACACGCCTGCGTTTTTCCAGATACTCCCTGAAAACGGTCAGTTGACACCCTCAAATGCCTTCTTACTGTCAATCTTCATGCGATCGCCCGTGTGAACGAATCCATCGCACAAACCTATCGCTGAGTGGTGAGAGATGAGCGGGTTCGGTTTCTCTGAATCCGAACCCGCACGAACTTCATGTTTTTTTTCACGGGTCCGAGCGACTCGGATCTTCCCGCCTTGCTCGGTTAACCCGAGCGTGCCCGAACGTCATCATGACGCTGTCGGATTCTCGCGAGACTCGGATTCTATATAAGGAGCCGCGCGTCGCCGCCATTTTCACACGTGCATTGAGATTGATAGGGAGAGGACGTGGCTGGCGTCCTCTCCGTTATAGTAGAAAAGAGTAAAGACTGAGTGACTTAGTTATAATTGTGGGGAGGATTGGGGACGGGGAGCAGCTGTTAGGGAGTACAGTGATTTAGATTAGGAGAGAGAGAGAGAGAGAGATTGACCTGATTTACTGGAGCTTAGGAGTACTGTAGAAGAGAGTGCAGAGTTTACTAGTGACTGACCACAGTGACCACCAGACAGTGCAGTTTTATTTAATATATCCGTTCTCTGCCTGAAAAAAACGATACACACAGTGACTCAGTCACATACCATATCTGTGTGCACTGCTCAGCCCAGTGTGCTGCATCATCTATGTATATATTATATATCTGACTGTGCTCAGCTCACACAGCTTATAATTGTGGGGGAGACTGGGGAGCACTGCAGTGCCAGTTATAGGTTATAGCAGGAGCAAGGAGTACAAGACAGTCACATACCATATCTGTGTGCACTGCTCAGCCCAGTGTGCTGCATCATCTATGTATATATTATATATCTGACTGTGCTCAGCTCACACAGCTTATAATTGTGGGGGAGACTGGGGAGCACTGCAGTGCCAGTTATAGGTTATAGCAGGAGCCAGGAGTACATATTATATTAAAATTAATTAAACAGTGCACACTTTTGCTGCAGGAGTGCCACTGCCAGTGTGACTGACCAGTGACCTGACCACACTGACCACCAGTATAGTTAGTAGTATACTATATTGTGATTGCCTGAAAAAGTTAAACACTCGTCGTGTGACTTCACTTGTGTGGTGTTTTTTTTTTTATTCTATAAAAAACTCATTCTGCTGACAGACAGTGTCCAGCAGGTCCGTCATTATATAATATATATACCTGTCCGGCTGCAGTAGTGATATATATATATTTTTTATATCATTATTTATCATCCAGTCGCAGCAGACACAGTACGGTAGTTCACGGCTGTAGCTACCTCTGTGTCGGCACTCGGCAGTCCGTCCATAATTGTATACCACCTAACCGTGGTTTTTTTTTCTTTCTTCTTTATACATACATACTACGACATCTCTTTATCAACCAGTCTATATTAGCAGCAGACACAGTACAGTACGGTAGTTCACGGCTGTGGCTACCTCTGTGTCGGCACTCGGCAGTCCGTCCATAATTGTATACCACCTAACCGTGGTTTTTTTTTCTTTCTTCTTTATACATACATACTACGACATCTCTTTATCAACCAGTCTATATTAGCAGCAGACACAGTACAGTACGGTAGTTCACGGCTGTGGCTACCTCTGTGTCGGCACTCGGCAGTCCGTCCATAATTGTATACCACCTAATCGTGGTTTTTTTTTCTTTCTTCTTTATACGTACATACTACGACATCTCTTTATCAACCAGTCTATATTAGCAGCAGACACAGTACAGTACGGTAGTTCACGGCTGTGGCTACCTCTGTGTCGGCACTCGGCAGTCCGTCCATAATTGTATACCACCTAACCGTGGTTTTTTTTTTTTTTCTTCTTTATACGTACATACTACGACATCTC
The DNA here is from genome assembly GCF_028390025.1 of Pseudophryne corroboree. Lineage (NCBI taxonomy): Eukaryota > Metazoa > Chordata > Amphibia > Anura > Myobatrachidae > Pseudophryne > Pseudophryne corroboree. The sequence goes on along the minus strand of NC_086447.1, from coordinate 524,729,512 downwards.
TTTATCAACCAGTCTATATTAGCAGCAGACACAGTACAGTACGGTAGTTCACGGCTGTGGCTACCTCTGTGTCGGCACTCGGCAGTCCGTCCATAATTGTATACCACCTACCCGTGGTTTTTTTTTCTTTCTTCTTTATACATACATACTACGACATCTCTTTATCAACCAGTCTATATTAGCAGCAGACACAGTACAGTACGGTAGTTCACGGCTGTGGCTACCTCTGTGTCGGCACTCGGCAGTCCGTCCATAATTGTATACCACCTACCCGTGGTTTTTTTTTCTTTCTTCTTTATACATACATACTACGACATCTCTTTATCAACCAGTCTATATTAGCAGCAGACACAGTACAGTACGGTAGTTCACGGCTGTGGCTACCTCTGTGTCGGCACTCGGCAGTCCGTCCATAATTGTATACCACCTAACCGTGGTTTTTTTTTCTTTCTTCTTTATACATACATACTACGACATCTCTTTATCAACCAGTCTATATTAGCTATATGTCTATATGTGCTGATTGGGGAGGGTTTTTTGGAAGGGACATCCTGCGTGACACTGCAGTGCCACTCCTAAATGGGCCCGGTGTTTGTGTCGGCCACTAGGGTCGCTAATCTTACTCACACAGCTACCTCATTGCGCCTCTTTTTTTCTTTGCGTCATGTGCTGATTGGGGAGGGTTTTTTGGAAGGGACATCCTGCGTGACACTGCAGTGCCACTCCTAGATGGGCCAGGTGTTTGTGTCGGCCACTAGGGTCGCTTAGCTTACTCACACAGCTACCTCATTGCGCCTCTTTTTTTTCTTCTTTGCGTCATGTGCTGTTTGGGGAGTAGTTTTTTGAAGGGCCATCCTGCGTGACACTGCAGTGCCACTCCTAGATGGGCCAGGTGTTTGTGTTGGCCACTTGGGTCGCTGAGCTTAGTCATCCAGCGACCTCGGTGCAAATTTTAGGACTAAAAATAATATTGTGAGGTGTGAGGTATTCAGAATAGACTGAAAATGAGTGGAAATTATGGTTTTTGAGGTTAATAATAATATGGGATCAAAATGACCCCCAAATTCTATGATTTAAGCTGTTTTTTAGGGTTTTTTGAAAAAAACACCCGAATCCAAAACACACCCGAATCCGACAAAAAAAATTCGGTGAGGTTTTGCCAAAACGCGGTCGAACCCAAAACACGGCCGCGGAACCGAACCCAAAACCAAAATACAAAACCCGAAAAATTTCAGGCGCTCATCTCTAGTGGTGATCCGCTTTGTACCCATGCGACACACCTGCGCATTGCGGTGCATACTCATGCACAGTTTGGACCTGATCACCCGCTGTGCGAAAATGCAGCCTAGCAATCAGGTCTGAATTACCTCCAATGTTTCTCTATGCACATTTTTGCAGCTGAAGGCAGATAATGCCCTGAATATGGGCATGACACTTTTGCGTTTTTTCCGCCACTCCCTGTTACTTCCCCACAAATGGTCCCTTCCACTTGCATGAACATCAGCATTGCGTACAAACATCAAATAGGCCCTGAATCCACATGTAGCATTTAGGGGGGTATCCAATTAACAGCAATAGTGCCATGGGCATGAAAAACAGGTGGTTTTCATATTTTTTATTATCGTATCCAATTAGGTCCTGTGAAAAACACTCGTTTTTCGCACAAAAATACATATATCTGTGGCTTTTTGCGGGACTTATGTATTTTCGATGAACTTAGCACTGGTCTAAGGGGCACTTATCACCTTAAGCACGCGAAGCATAATCCCCAATAAGTGCCAGCAACAGGGATAAGCTCTGGCTTATCAGGGAAAATTCATTGTACACAACAACATATTTTACTAATACTACAGTAGTTATAAACTAATTCCTCATCATACAGTATTGGAAGAGGCCCTATACATACTGTAGGTTCAGACATGTACTAAAACTAGAGATAAGTGGTTCAGATTACTTGGAATCCGAGCTGCTCCGAACTACTGTGATCCGAGTCGCTCCGAGCCACGGCTCGGGCGTTCCCTTCAGATCGCGGCAAAACATCATCGTCCCAGTTTCGCATTCTCGTGGGCTTTGGATTTGATATAAGGGGGACGCGGCGGTAACTCGGCACATTTCACTTCAGCCCAGGCATGCTGCTGTAAGCTGTGCTTTGCTCTGCTGATTTAAGTGGCTGTACGGTGTCCAGAGTGACTAATACAAGTGGCTGTTTTTAACTTCTACAAGGCATGCTGCTGTATGCTGCACTCTGCTCTGCTGATTTAAGTGGCTGTATGGTGTCCAGACAGAGTGACTAATACTTTGCAGGCCCCACCCACTATGTTCATATAAGCAATGGGTTAAAAAAGTTGAAAAAATTGTATATCTTATTTGTACTGTTCTGCACACTGCACCTCAGTACACTGCACTGCAGTATGCTCTGTACCCCACTGCATGCGTGGAAATGCAGTCTAACTCCACACAGTGTGAGCTGAGCTGCCATTTAAAACAAAGAAAAAATGTATATATATTGTTGTATAATTTGTTTGTACTGTTCTGCACACTGCACCCCAGTACGCTGCACCCCAGTGCCATAAGTTACACAGCTCTGTGTGTGAGCTTTAAAGCTGTGCTCATCCAGCTATCCAGTTATTCCACAGTACCTGCATTCTCTGAGCTTCTCTATTTGCTACCTGTAATACCATCTGCATTTCCAAGGGATCCTCCAGTGTCATCATTCTGGATCCAGCCCGGCAGTCAGCACTACTATTCCATTACAGTCACCATCGTTTCCAGTCCGATAATACAGATAACATCGATTACAGATATCATTGGTTCCATTCTGATAATGAAGCGGATCAAAACAATATTGTGAGATTTGAGGTGGTCAAAAAAATACTATAGGAATAGTAAAAGGGCCAAATTACTGTATGTGATTTTAACTTTTTTTTGTCACATTTTGGAAAAAATACTAAACCAAAACAAGTCACAGCTGAAACCAAAACTGAATCCAAAAGGAAACCAGATGGCGAATTAGAATCAAAACCAGAAAAAATGGTCCGGCACACATCTACAATCAAAACCATAGCAACCAATCATTTTGCCTCATTGTCTAACTTATACCACATATACATGCTAATTGCTGAATAGTTACTGTAGTATAAATCAGAACCGTACCTTTATTTAAAGATAGTAAAAAACGCCTGCATATTCAAACTACCTTTACCTGGTATAAGTGATCCATCTGAAATTATATGGATCACCTCATATGAAATGGATCTACAAAAACACAGTGCTGAGGGCACCCAGAAGAAAAAAAAAACCCTGCAATGGTCTGCAATCATTTGTAAACAAAGAAATGTAGTTGTTAGGCGCCGTGGTCCGCGACGTCCTTGCGGCCCGGCGCCTAGCAACTAGTGACGCCAGGCGTGCGAGCCGCCAGGTCCCTAGCAACGCTGGGACGCCATGCGCGCTTAGCCGCCGGCTCCCTAGTAACACTGAGCCGCCTGGACCCTAGCAACGGGGACGCCACGGGCGGACCGCGCTCCCCGTTGCAGGGTCAATCTAATCAAGTTTTAACTTTCACATCTGTCTTCTGCTCGTGCAGCAAGCCAGCTGCACGGCATCTTGTTAATCAGGCTCCAAGCTTCTGATTGGAGGACTCCCTGCTAAATACCTGCTCAGTGCTGCACACAGACGCCGGTAATAGCTTCCTGCATGCTACCTTGGTTTGCTGAACGTCTGTTCCTGTCCTGCTGTATCCGGTCATTCCTGTCCTCAGAAGTTTTGTATCTTGGAGTTGTCATCTCATCCCAAGAAGTCGTTTGGTCCCCTGTTGTCCTCAACGATCACCAGAGAATATCGTGTGGTGTTCGTGAGTTACGGCTCTGCCGTATGTTGCGGCTCAGCTGCTTTATCTTTATATTCCGTTTCGGAGCATTTGCGGAGGGTTCCGCTTCCACAAGTCCTCTCCGGAACTCGGCGGTGCCGGGTAGGAGAGTGGACAAGTGGATATTTTGGTTGTCCTTTTCCCTGGCGGTTTTTCCACACATATTCTAGTTTTAGTTTCTTGTAGCCCCTGGCCTGGTTGTTTAGTCAGAGGGCCCCTTGTTATCACCCTGTCTCGGATTTCCCTTTGTCTCCCATTAAGACCTGAGGGGGCATCGGAGTTGGGCAGACATAATCCGCCCTTCAAACGCGGCTGCCATGGGCTCAAGCAACCATAGTCTCGCAGGGGATTTCTGACAGCACGGGCGAGACAACGGAGTTAGGGCGCAGGGGCTATTTTCCATTCCCGCTCCCTTCCCCAGCATTACGTTCCAGTGCTCCGGTCCTCACAATAAGATCTCCTCAGACCAGAGTGCTGGAATCATAACATTATTACCGGCCATACCAAAAGCTAAAATTAAACAGGGTTTAATTTTTTTCTCATTCAGTTTTTGGCCTCATGAATCCGACAGGTTTAAGGCCAAATCCTGGCCAGCTCTTAGTCAATCAGATTCAAGAACTTACTCAGATGGTTCAGGATCTTTCTCTTCGGGTGAGGTCGCAGGAAGATCTTTTGCGAGCCTCCCCAAAGGTAGTCCCTGAACCAAAGATGCATTTGCCCGACCGTTTTTCTGGTGATAGAAAAGAATTTTTTAATTTTAAAGAGTCCTGTAAACTTTATTTTCGTTTAAGACCTACTTCCTCTGGTACTGAATCTCAGCGGGTAGGGATTATTATTTATTTACTCCAGGGGGATCCTCAGACCTGGGCATTTGGTTTAAGAGCATAGGATCCTGCGTTGTTGTCAGTAGATGCTTTCTTTAAGTCTTTAGGGCTCTTGTATGATGACCCAGATAGAGAGGCGTCCGCTGAAAGTCAGCTGCGCGCTCTCAAACAAGGTAGAAATCCTGCAGAGGTTTATTGTACCGAGTTTTGCCGTTGGTCGAACGACTGTGGCTGGAATGACCCAGCCCTGCGCAGTCAGTTTTGCCTCGGTTTATCAGAGTTTATTAAAGACAGTCTCCTCCAGTACCCCGCTCCTGAGACTCTCGATTAACTCATGGAGCTTTCTATTAAGATTGATTGTCGTCTCAGAGAGCGGAGGGCTGAAAGAGGAACAACTGTAAGGTCTAGTCCTTGTGTTTATTCCATTCCTGAGGACATTGAAGAGCCCATGCAGATGGGTCTCTCCCGGCTGTCTCCTGAGGAAAAAACCAGAAGGCAAAATTCCGGTCTTTGTTTGTACTGTGGTGGTAAGGGACATTTTGCTCGTAATTGTCCGAACAAGTCGGGAAACGCCTTGACCAGGTGAATTGTGAGGGGGTTCACTTAGGTCTGCAGCTTATCTCCTCGAATAACTCTCTTTTAGTTCCAGTTAAGGTTTCCTTTGGCAGCCTCAGTTCTTTGGTGTCGGCTTTTGTTGACAGTGGAGCTGCAGGAAACTTTATGGATTTAACTCGGGCTAAGGCCTTAGGCATTTCACAGTTACCATTGGATAGGTGTATCACCATGCACGGCTTAGATGGGAGTCCGCTTTCCAATGGGGTTATTAATCACCGTACACCTCCCGTAGTACTTACAGTAGGAGCCTTACATTCTGAAAATATTGAATTCTTCCTAACACATTGCCCAGCAGTTCCAGTTGTTCTGGGTCACCCTTGGCTGGCCTTTCATAATCCCACCATTGATTGGCGGTCCGGGGAGATTTCCCAATGGGGTACATTTTGTGCTAAGGAATGTATTTCGTATCCAGTCAGAGTGGCAACTATCATTCCAGAGCTCATTCCTGTGGAATACCAGGAGTTTGCCGATGTATTCTCCAAAGGCAATGCGGACATTCTGCCTCCCCATCGGCCTTATGATTGTGCTATTGAGCTAGTTCCAGGTGCCACATTGCCAAAGGGGAGATTATATGCATTGTCCGGGCCAGAAACATCGGCCATGAATGATTATGTTCAGGAGAGCTTAGAGAAAGGATTTATTAGACCATCAAAATCTCCTTTAAGTGCAGGTTTTTTCTTTGTGGAGAAAAAGGATGGCTCGCTTAGACCATGCATTGATTTTAGAGCCCTGAATAAGATCTCAGTAAAAAACACCTATCCTTTGCCGTTAATTTCTGTACTTTTTGATCAGTTACGTTCTGCTGTGATTTTTTCTAAAATTGACCTTAGAGGAGCTTACAACCTCATCCGAATTAAATCTGGAGATGAGTGGAAGACGGCTTTCAGCACTCAGTCGGGTCACTACGAATACCTGGTGATGCCGTTCGGCCTGTCTAATGCTCCAGCAGTTTTTCAAGACCTCATTAACGATGTGCTCCGTGACTTCCTAGGGAAATTCGTGGTCGTTTATTTAGACGACATCTTGATTTATTCTGAATCAATGGATCAACATGTTACCCAGGTTCGTCTGGTTCTTCAAAAGTTACGTGAGAATCATTTATATGCCAAGCTGGAGAAGTGTGATTTTCATGTCACGGAAGTATCTTTTTTAGGGTACATAATTTCCCCTCAGGGATTTTCCATGGAACCAAAGAAGCTCCAGGCCATCCTTGATTGGGCGCAACCCACCAATTTAAAAGCAATTCAGCGCTTTTTAGGGTTTGCAAATTATTATAGGAGGTTCATTCATTCTTTTTCTGACCTGGTTGCTCCTATAGTAGCTCTGACAAAGAAAGGAGCGGATCCTACCAACTGGTCGCATGAAGCTGAATTGTCCTTCCGGGCCTTGAAACAGGCCTTTGTCTCGGCTCCAGTTCTCAAACATCCTAATCCGGAGTTGCCCTTTGTTGTGGAGGTTGATGCCTCAGAGGTTGGAGTGGGGGCTGTCCTTTCTCAAAAGGATCTGGAGTCTCTGGAGTTACATCCTTGTGCCTTTATGTCCAGGAAATTCTCCTCCGCTGAATCCAACTATGACGTTGGTAATCGGGAGTTACTGGCGGTAAAGTGGGCTTTCGAGGAGTGGAGGCATTGGCTGGAGGGAGCAAAACATACTATTTCGGTTTTGACTGACCATAAGAACCTGCAATACATTGAATCAGCTAAACGGCTTAATGCCCGGCAGGCACGTTGGGCATTATTTTTTACTCGTTTCAAATTTATAATCACTTTCAGGCCTGGTTCCAAGAATACTAAAGCTGATGCCCTGTCACGTAGCTTTCTTCCGGTTCACAATAGCAATCCTGTTGTTACCCCCATACTTCCATCTTCGGTCATCCGGGCAGGCCTCACACAGGATTTATTTACCCAGTTAAACCAGCTTCAACACCAAGCTCCTAGATTTACTCCTGCTGGTCGTCTTTACGTCCCTGAATTTTTGAGAGCCACTGTTTTAACTGAATTTCATGACAACAAAGTTTCAGGGCATCCGGGAATCACTAAGACATTGGAGTTAGTCTCTCGCTCAGTATGGTGGCCTAGTCTTTCTAAAGACGTTAAGGAATTTGTTTTTTCATGTCAGGTTTGTGCACAGCATAAGGTTCCCCGTTCCTTGCCTATCGGGCAACTTATGCCGTTAACTGTTCCTCTCAGGCCATGTTCTCATATTTCCATGGATTTTGGGGTTGACCTTCCCCTTTCAGCCGGATTCCGAGTCATATGGGTGGTAGTGGACCGTTTCAGTAAAATGGCTCATTTTATTGCTCTTCCTCGATTGCCTTCTGCTCAAGGGTTGGCAGTTTTGTTCCTCCGCCATGTGTTCAGGCTTCATGGGTTGCCCACTGATATTGTTTCTGATCGGGGTCCACAATTCATCACACAATTCTGGAAATGTTTTTGTGCCTCATTAAAGATGAAACTGTCGTTAACATCCGGTTACCACCCACAGTCCAACGGGCAAACCGAACGAGTCAACCAGTCATTAAAACAATATTTGCGCTTGTATTCAGCCAAACTCCAGAATGATTGGTCCGAGTTTCTCCCTTTGGCTGAATTTGCTTACAATAATTCTTGTCATTCCTCCACTAAAGAGTCTCCATTCTTCTCAGTTTTTGGTTTTCACCCCAGAGCCAATTCTTTTTTTCATCATTCTCCAGTCTCCTCGCTAACCTTGACCTCCCATCTCAGAACAATTTGGAAAAAAGTGCACCTTGCTCTCAGAAAAGCGGCCTTCCGAGAGAAGAAATTTTCTGACAGGCTCCGACGTCCTTGCACTTTTAAGGTGGGAGATAAGGTGTGGTTGTCAACTCGCAACATCAGGCTTCGACAATCCTCGGCTAGATTGGGACCCAAATTTATTGGACCATTTCTTATTATTAAGAAGGTCAACCCAGTTGCCTTTCGGCTACGTTTACCAATATCCCTTAAGTTTGGAAATACTTTTCATTGTTCCCTGTTGAAACAATAAGTTTCTTCCAGTAAATTTCCTCGGAGGATCTCTCAGGGTAGATCTCCAGTAGATGTACAGGGACAACAGGAACTCTTGGTAGAGAAAGTTCTTGACTCTAAATTGTCCCGGGGTCGGCTTTATTTTTAGTGCACTGGAAAGGCTATGGTCCGGAGGAAAGGTCTTGGGTCCTGGACAAGGATCTTCATGCCCCGAGACTCAAGAAAGCATTTTTTCGAGAATTTCCTCAGAAACCTGGCTCTAGGGGTTCGTTGACCCCTCCTCAAGGGGGGGTACTGTTAGGCACCGTGGTCCGCTACGTCCTTGCGGCCCGGCGCCTAGCAACTAGTGACGCCAGGCGTGCGAGCCGCCGGGTCCCTAGCAACGCTGGGACGCCGTGCGCACTTAGCCGCCGGCTCCCTAGTAACACTGAGCCGCCTGGACCCTAGCAACGGGGACGCCACGGGCGGACCGCGCTCCCCGTTGCAGGGTCAATCTAATCAAGTTTTAACTTTCACATCTGTCTTCTGCTCGTGCAGCAAGCCAGCTGCACGGCATCTTGTTAATCAGGCTCCAAGCTTCTGATTGGAGGACTCCCTGCTAAATACCTGCTCAGTGCTGCACACAGACGCCGGTAATAGCTTTCTGCATGCTACCTTGGTTTGCTGAACGTCTGTTCCTGTCCTGCTGTATCCGGTCATTCCTGTCCTCAGAAGTTTTGTATCTTGGAGTTGTCATCTCATCCCAAGAAGTCGTTTGGTCCCCTGTTGTCCTCAACGATCACCAGAGAATATCGTGTGGTGTTCGTGAGTTACGGCTCTGACAGTATGTTGCGACTCAGCTTCTTTATCTTTATATTCCGTTTCGGAGCATTTGCGGAGGGTTCCGCTTCCACAAGTCCTCTCCGGAACTCGGCGGTGCCGGGTAGGAGAGTGGACAAGTGGATATTTTGGTTGTCCTTTTCCCTGGCGGTTTTTCCGCACATATTCTAGTTTTAGTTTCTTGTAGCCCCTGGCCTGGTTGTTTAGTCAGAGGGCCCCTTGTTATCACCCTGTCTCAGATTTCCCTTTGTCTCCCCTTAAGACCTGAGGGGGCATCGGAGTTGGGCAGACATAATCCGCCCTTCAAACGCGGCTGCCATGGGCTCAAGCAACCATAGTCTCGCAGGGGATTTCTGACAGCACGGGCGAGACAACGGAGTTAGGGTGCAAGGGGCTATTTTCCATTCCCGCTCCCTTCCCCAGCATTACGTTCCAGTGCTCCGGTCCTCACAATAAGATCTCCTCAGACCAGAGTGCTGGAATCATAACAGTAGTTAACTAATAATAACAATTATATTGGTGAGTGAATAAAGTGTAGCATGGATAAGAAACCAATAATGACTGAAAATGACTGGACTACTGTATATGTTTAACTGCTTAGCTAAGCATAGCCTGCAGTTCTACATACGAGCCCTTAACACACCAAAACTATACTTAGCCTACTTGTGATTTCCCCCATTGCCACCAAATTATGCCCATTCTGGAGTTGCAACTACAGTATGTTGCATATGGATCTAATTCCCCCGAAGATGCATGCACTCAGCTATGGAACATAAGCAATGTTACAAATCAAGAGTGATCCACAAAACAGGCTTGCATGCAACCTTGCATCAGCTCCTCTGTGCTTGAATTTGCAAACAATGAAACCAACAGACAAATAAAAATATACAGTTCCATTTATATTTGCTCAACATACAGTACATTAATTATACAGCACCTTGTGTCTTTGCCAGTTCACCCTCCAACTGTTTACCTTCCCCCTATAGAATATAAACTTTTGGGCAGGGTCCTCTTGCTTGTTCTTTTAGTTGCCCTATCCTATCAAGTGTTGCTTGTCTTTTGTCTCCTTTCCTCCTTAGTAAAGTAATTAAATTGGACACAATCAGCTTGACTATATGATGGTTACAGGGTCTTAAAGAGCTGTTTACTTTCCCCTGCAACTTACTTCTGCAGGGCGGTGACACTACCTTTAGCACATTGCTCTTCCCTTTCCCCTGTAATTGTCACTCCTTATAAGTTTTTTTGCAATATTTGTTTTTATGCTTTGTACTGCTTCAATGGGTCACAGTTGCTGTATTTATGCTGGTTACTGTGTTTTTTATGTTATTATGATAATAATAATAATAATAATAATTATTATTATTATTATTATTATTATTATTATTATATCTTGTTTTTATTTTTATTTTATGTTTTACATCAGTGATTTTGCTCACTTGCAGAGCTAAAATCATGCTACACAATTTAAAATGATTTTCTTTTCATTTTTTTTCAATCTTCTATTATTATGTTCTTTTCAGTATTACAGTACTATTGACTTCATTTTGACAGTTACTTTTTTGTCTCAAGAGTGTATTGCACATACTATTGTTATCATTTTAAATAAATTCATTTAGCTGCCTTGTACAAAATAAATCAATACAAGTATGAACATTGTTTTTAAAGTAAAAATTTTACCAACAAAGCAAGAAAAATTATATTCTGTTATATCTTTTGGATCAATTCATAAAAATTAATTATTTAGAAAAAAAAGAAAGAAAAAAACAACAAAACATTTTTATTATTCCTCTTGTTGGGAAATCATATTATAAACATTGTCAGACATCACTTTACAATACACATAAGAATAAGACAATTGTTTTGAGTTTCTGTGATCAGTGTTTTGCAGACGTTATATTGGGTATACTGCAAACATTTCCTGAAATTGTTTCTAATATGTCATTTTTTAAATAAAATATTGGTAAATTAACACATTAAATGTGCCTCATAAAGTAACTTTGCATACCATTAAAACAATTTGTTTAAGTTTATAATAATGATAGATAAATCAATTCAACTAAATTAAATTAAATGTAACTATTGTCAGTTTGCCCAACAAATTGTACTATTCCTCATACATTATTTTGATTGTTTTTTATTTATATGACAACATGCAGTATAGGAGAAAATATACCCTCATACTCCCCTATTAGTAGACTCCATGGTGCATTGGAAATTGATGTCAGCTGGTAGTGGACGGAGGTGATAAGGATCATTATAATGATAGTATAGATGTTTCTATTAAATATTTGGCATGAATCTATAGGAGAGGGCAATATTTCAGACTGAAGCAAAATTGTGCTCTAAAGCAGACACTTACCCCTCCCCCCCAAAAAAAATAATAATCACAAAATAGTCTAAATAAACATAGGATTGTAATTAAAATGAAAAGAAATAGATTTGTGTATTGTTAGTATAAAGTTAGTATAGCTGACTGTTGTATGTATTATGAATCACAATTATATTGTGATACATCCTGCCCTAATTGCATGCATACCAGCATTTTTTTAAATGCCAGTATGCATAATTATTTACCTGACAGAACATCTCTTCCAATGTAGAGTTGTCCTGGTAAAGGCTTCTGAATTTATGATCCATAGTGACCCACTAAAAATGGCAGTTTTCAAAGTTTTTCAACATTTTTGGTATAGGAAGTTGGGAGAGAAATATATAAAAATCCTCTGGAGAAGGCAGGGGGCAAAGTTGCCCATATCAAACAATCAGCTTATAGCTATCATCTTACAGATGAAGAAAAGCTAGAAGATGATTTGCTGATTCTTTGTTGCTATTGACAACTTCTCCACTTGTACTCTTTAGATTGTTTGTTACATCTCCCCCTACTGTATATGTAGAGAGAGAAAAGAAAAAGACAGAGAAGGAATGTACAAAAAGGTAGGACAGCCATGTGAAGACATTGTCATCGAGCTCAAGGGAATGGATGATTTGAAGAAGGAGCAAGTGATCAACAATGTCAAAGGCAGCTGACAAGCTGATATGTATGAGAATATAAAACTAATCCCTTAGATTTAGTGGTGCAAAGGCCCAGTTCCTTGTAATAGGAGCAGCAAAATCCAAATTGAAACATTTTGAGAGGGAAGCGAGAGCAGTAGACAGTGGACAAGCATTGGAAGATACAGTTAGTCACTCCTAGAGTTTGGAGAAAAATGAGTGGAGGGATAGGGCAATAGCTAGAAAGGAAATCTGGACACAGAGAGGGTTTTTTTTTTAGAATAGTAGAGATGTGGACATGTTTAAAGGAGGATAGAACAGTGCCAGTGAAGGATGTGAAAGGCTACGGAGAGACTGTGTTGATCAGCATCAGGGGCATAACTTCCAGTGGTAGCGTAGACACCTGCCTCCAGGTATGTATGTATAGCAGCACCTGTGAGGTTCACAATAGGATCCAAGCATGATCTCTGCTTTTCCAATGGAGCCCTCTGGTGCACCCGCTGCTGCAGCATAGTTAATCAGCTCTGTTTCAGGAGCCCTGCTAACACCTGCAGTAGGGGACAGGACTGCTCCCACCTGCTACCGGTCAGCTTGTGCTGCAGCAAAAAACATTGCACCCATCACTGCTGCTGGACTGTGAGATAGGACCCACTGGTGAACGTTGATTCTTCATGATGCAGTTGGCTGAATCTCGTAAGTCTGGTCCTGACCCACCGGCTGTTGTCACACTGCGTAGCTGGAGCCCTGCCAGTTCACTGTCAGCTCCGGTCTCTGTAGACAGCACTACCTATATGATAGCTCTATGATCGGAATCAACTTACACCCCTGATGAGCAATAAAAGTTGGATAACCGGCAGAGGATTTATACCGCTTTTCCACTTGCAGCACGGGTCGCAGCCGGGAGCCTGACATGGCTGCGACCCGTGCTACAGCTCCTTCTACACTCAGCTCACCAACCCGGCATATTGTCGGCTTGGTGACGCTGCTGCTGACGTTGCAGGGGTGGCGCTGGGAGATCACATGATCTCCCAGCGCCGCCCTGCCATACACTGTGAACGGGAGCCGCGTCGCATCGACACGGCTTCCATTCACACTACACAGCTTACCAGGTTGAACACTTTTCAACACGGCAAACTACCCGGGTAGGATTCCCGGATCACTTGATCCAGGAATTTGCAGAGGGGGCCATTTCCACTAGGAAAAAACACGGGTAAATGCACGCCCCCGCACATTTACCCGTGTTTTTAGAGCTAGTGGAAAAGGGGTATTAGAGAGGAAATGTCTGGATAGATAACAGCAAATCGGTAGAAAAATATGTAGCAAAATGTATGGATCCTGGTGAAAGAGGGGAGGAATGGGAAGACAGAGGATAGAATTGAAGGAGACACAGGGACATTGGGTGTTGGAAAATTGGGAGTAGAGAAATTTAATTGTGGAAAATTTGTACTGATATTTCTAGTTATTATTTCAATACTAAGATCCAAATAATTCATAGTAAAGACAATTAAAAATAAATAAAATAACAAAAGTGTACACAGTAAGAATAAATGTGTGTTCCTTCTAAGTACATGATCAATAGAAAAGACTTATGGACAGAGTTTGCCAGTGAATAACTATTTTCATGGGCTAAATCAATATGTGAACTGAAGAAATGTCTAAGCGGGAATGCAGTGCATGATGTATTAATGAAAATAGATGTGTATTCAGTATATTAACGTTACTCCTATTGCTCAGAAAGTTTTAAAAATTAGAAAAGAATAAGGGTAAATCATTGCAGCGCTCATCCTTGATATTATTCTGAAAAGACTCAATAGCTGTTTCTCCCTGAACTTTCTGAGCCTCAGTAAACAATGTAAAAAACAACAACAAAAAACTGCTTATACAGCGCCTAAATAGCAAAAAACTGATGGACTGATTCCCTGGTTTATGCGCAGCTGAGAAACACTATGTGGGTGTTAGTGGAGAAACAAGGAAAAAACAGAATCAGCTGCGCAAAATATCAGGGAAAAGGATACAATGAATTAAAAGAGAGCCGATGTATATATGTAAACAACCATAACATTTATTACTGAAAATAAGAAATAAAATTAATAATATTAGCAATAGCTAATGTGACAATAATTAAAAAAGCACACCTTAAACCGTTATATCCATAAAGGCAGACACTGATGGTGTCAATATTCTAGGTATAGTCCAAAAAGGACAAAGTCCACGTGTTTTGGAAGCAGTTTAGTTGTTATAGCCGTGGAGTTTAATACTCCGAATGCGGTAAATGAACAGTGAAATATTGTCCCATATCATGGATTTATGCCAGTGTTGGTTGCTGATTAGATTACCTCTCCTTGGGTGGGCTGGTCCAGAGCCGAGCGTCCTCGGCAGTGTAACCTGCAGTGCCCACAATGCGAGTGCCGCAGCGGAGGGAATGCCGTGAATTCACTGTGAAGTGATTGCCGTGTGCTGATGTAGACTGCTGGCAGAGAGCCGTAGGTATGGTAAAGGCTCTAGGAATCAAGTCCGCGGCTATTCTGAGAGCTCCATGGAGATGTAAGACGGCTGGCGGGGAAGGTGAACCGCTAATGCTTCCAGGTCGGATACCTCGGCAGGTGTGCAAGAACAGGAGGCGTGGCCTATCGCGTTTCGTCACGTGACCCGTGACTTTCTCAAAGGAATATACCAGCCTCAGTACAGATCCGTTTTTAAAGGCAGACAATTATACACAGATGTGAACAATGTTAAATCATTCCTAATTGGTTACATACATCGGCTCTCGAATGGTAAAGCTAAAACAAACTATCCCACAGTATTGAATTGTAGCTACATTGATTGTTTAATACAATACAGTGTAAAAAAACGCTCAAAGAATATAATAGTATCACAATAATAATGAGATACACTATACGTAATAGAATAAATAAAATATAAATAACAGATATAAGATAAAATAAAATAAAACGGGAATGAAGCTAAGAGGCGCAAATGGAATTAGATATTTAGTTGTAGAGTCCAGAAATTATATTAATGAAACTGTATGGTAATTATACAATTTATAAAATATACAGATATATATGAAAACATTTTATCTAGTAATAACGATAATAATAAAAAAATCAACAATTAATCGCGGTTCAGAGATGGAATCGAACCTAGATGGTTTAAATTCACCACAGCGGAGGATAATACCACTAAGCCACAGAACCTGGGGCAGAATTGTTTTCAACTTTAACAGAGTAGAAGTCATATAATATATTAGACCTATAGAAACACAGGAAAAGGGGGAAGGGAGCAGTTGTTTGAACAACTCTTATGTGATACTAAGGATCAAATTCAATGGTTTCATTGAGCCCTTCCGGGACAAGGGTTCTAAGCTTATGGATCCAATAATTTTCTCTAAGGCAGAGTTTTTTATATCTATCCCCCCCTCGCACAGTGGGTAGGACTGTTTCAATGCCTATTAGATGAAGATCATCAGGATTCTTCTCATGGAACTCAGAAAAGTGTCGAGACACACTATGAAAAAGAAAGCCCTTTTGTATATTCCGTCGATGTTCTAAAAATCTAATCTTCAACTTGCGAGTGGTTCTTCCCACATAGTAAAGTTTACACTTACAGATCAGAATATAAATTACATATGAGCTATTGCAATTTATAAAGGACCTAATTTCAAACTGTGTATGGTCCAAGGAAATAAAATGTTTGCAGTTGTTCTGAATAAAGGAACAGGTGATGCATTTGCTAGCACCACATTTAAAACACCCTTTTGTTCTTGTGAGCCACTGTGAGGTTTCTGTTGAGGTGGCAAGTGCAACCTGATCTCTTTTATCGGTGAAAAGACTAGGGGCTAGGTAATGTTGTAAATTGGTTGATTTCTTAAAGATAACCAATGGTGTCTCTTTCAATTCAGTTCTAAGTGTTTGATCTGTGAGTAATATAGGATAATTAGTTCGTATAATGTTTCTAATTTTAGATGAAGCAACATTATACTGTGAAATAAAAACTGGTTGATTATCATCAAATTTATTATTTTTTGTTGTTGTTTTATAAGCAAGAAGGTCGTTCCTATCTAGTAGATCAGCCTTCTGTCTAGCCATTTGAATAAGGGCCATAGGGTAGCCTCTATGCATAAATGAAAGGGAAAGTTCATCTGCTTGTTGATGATAATCAAGGTGATTACTACAATTGCGTTTAATGCGCCTAAATTGACCAAAAGGAATGTTATCCAACCAGGGTTTATGATGTGAACTACTATAGTGTAGATAATTTAGGGTATCGACCTCTTTACGGAAGGTCTTAGTGGAGATTTTGCCATCAACTATGGACAGGGTTATATCCAGAAACGTGATAAGGGATCTGTGTGAAGTGCTCGTGAAAGTCAAATTAAATTCATTAGTGTTAAGCATGGAAACAATATTAGAAGAAAGTGCGATATCACCATCAAAGATAAAAAACATATCATCTATGTACCGGCCATAGAAGACGAGGTCCGCGCCAAAGGCGCGCCCCCACACATGGGAGTCTTCAAAGGCCCCCATGTAGAGGTTGGCGAAACTCGGCGCGAACCTCGTCCCCATGGCCGTCCCAAGTATCTGTAAATAATAATTTTTATTAAATATGAAAAAATTATGAGATAATATGAAAGAAATGGAATCCAGTATAAATTGCTGTAAATCAGATTGAATAGAATTGGACTTCATGAGGGAGTTGGCTACAGACGATATGCCCCTCTGATGCGGGATATTAGAGTATAATGCCTGTACATCACAGGTCATAAAGAAAAAGGAACTTTTCCAGTCAATTTTAGAGATTGCATTAAGAAAAAAAGTAGTGTCTTTTATATGTGATGGAAGAGAAGAAGCAAGTGGCTGTAAAAAACAAAATGTGATAAATTAGAGGTGAGGGACCCTACACCAGAAATAATAGGTCTACCAGGAGGTGCTGTGAGTGATTTGTGAATCTTGGGAAGGTGATAATATGTAGGGGTGATAGGGTGAGTGGGTATCAAATATCTAGACTCATCCCTCGTTATAGTGCCTTTAGCAGTTGCTGCTTGTACCAATAAGGTCAAAGATTTATGAAAATCTGATGAAGGGTTTGAGGTCAGTTTAGTATATACCCTGGTGTCATTCAGCTGTCTAAAAGCCTCAGTTAAATAATCATGGGTATCCTGAATGACAATGGCCCCTCCCTTGTCCGCCGGCTTAATGACAAGGGAGGGGTCATTCGTCAGCGCATGAAGGGCCATTCTCTCCTGGGCAGATAAATTCTGTCTAAATCTAAATTTCCTATGAGCCTTTAAGCACAACTTGTTCATGTCATCAAGCGTCTTTTTATAAAAGATCTCAATGGGAGGACTCCTATGATGATGTGGAAAAAATTGAGACTTTTTCTTAAACATTGACCCACGATCACAAGAACGTTCATGACTATAAACCTGTACAGTTTGACTTGATGAATCACTTTCCAAAAGTAAGGATTCCAACATATCCAGACCTGTTCTATCATAATCATCCAGGAGGATTGGTGTGCCCTCAATTTTCCATTGAGCCAATTTTTTCGTGGCAAAATATCTTTTGCGTGCCAAAGTGCGCACATACGTGTTTAATTCTACAAATAATTTGAAGAAGGCAGGGGGCCTAGAGGGAGCAAATTTAAGGCCTTTGGTTAGAAGGGAAGTTTTAGATTTCCCAATTTTTACAGAAGATAAGTTGAATACTTGAGTCTGTTTTAAGTTCTCAGATCTCGTTTTTTTTCCTTGTAATTTGCGTCCTCCTCTACATCCTCTCCGCTTTCTTCTCTCGCTCTCTTTGGAGAATCTAACCTGAGTTGTTCGTATCGATTTTGTGTGTGGTAGGGAGGTCTTGGTTTGTGAAACCTCTGGTCCTTCTCCAAAAAATGTGTAGTATGGGGGGTATTAGCAATTTGTAATGTGTCAACTGTATGAACATTCCTCTGCGTGGGAATTTTAGGTCGTACTGAGGGTTCAATTGGGGGAATGTACTGCGAGGTATGGGGATCACTGTGGTTAATATATACCTGAGCAGGTTGTAAATTCTTTTTATGTTGATATTTGGAGTCAACCCTATCAGATCTCTTAGAGTGAGAGGGAGTTCTAGTATATCTCCAATTGGAGGTACTGCGAGATCTTCCTCTATTAAGGGGATTAGTACCCTTATTGAAACTGCGAACCCTATTCTGATTATAATCATCCGTATCTCTACAAAATTTCCTATTTTTTCCTTCAATCACCTCTTTTTCATACTGTTCTAATTTGCGATTTAATTTATGATCATTAAACTGAAATTGTGGATGATTAGAAAAAGGATTAAGTAATTTCCTAGTGGACTCAATTTCCTGTTCTAGTAGCCTAGTTTTTTCTTTACGGTAATTCACAAGTAATTCCATAAGTGAAAAAGAACAGTTATCTAGTAAGGAATCCCATTTTTCCTTTAATAGGGGATCATCAACAAAGGACAGCGTCTTGAAGATTCTGAGACCCCTAGGGATTTTTTTAGTTTTGATATATTTCTGTAGTGTGACCATATCCCACCAATGGCGGGTCTCTGCTTTCATAAGGTCCTCTAATTTATAAAATAGAGAATTAAATTCTCTCTCATGGTCATTTTGAGTAGGAGGTAGGAAAGTGGTCTCAGAATCTTCATTGAAGCTGGCCTCATAATGTAACCGCCTCTTAGCACATTCCGATAAACAAGTCAAATCAACCATGTTTTTAAAAAAATTATAAAAATGAGCGATAAAAAGGCAGCTAAGCAGATATGCACAAAAAATACAAAAAAACAACAAAAAACTGCTTATACAGCGCCTAAATAGCAAAAAACTGATGGACTGATTCCCTGGTTTATGCGCAGCTGAGAAACACTATGTGGGTGTTAGTGGAGAAACAAGGAAAAAACAGAATCAGCTGCGCAAAATATAAGGGAAAAGGATACAATGAATTAAAAGAGAGCCGATGTATATATGTAAACAACCATAAAATTTATTACTGAAAATAAGAAATAAAATTAATAATATTAGCAATAGCTAATGTGACAATAATTAAAAAAGCACACCTTAAACCGTTATATCCATAAAGGCAGACACTGATGGTGTCAATATTCTAGGTATAGTCCAAAAAGGACAAAGTCCACGTGTTTTGGAAGCAGTTTAGTTGTTATAGCCGTGGAGTTTAATACTCAGAATGCGGTAAATGAACAGTGAAATATTGTCCCATATCATGGATTTATGCCAGTGTTGGTTGCTGATTAGATTACCTCTCCTTGGGTGGGCTGGTCCAGAGCCGAGCGTCCTCGGCAGTGTAACCTGCAGTGCCCACAATGCGAGTGCCGCAGCGGAGGGAATGCCGTGAATTCACTGTGAAGTGATTGCCGTGTGCTGATGTAGACTGCTGGCAGAGAGCCGTAGGTATGGTAAAGGCTCTAGGAATCAAGTCCGCGGCTATTCTGAGAGCTCCATGGAGATGTAAGATGGCTGGCGGGGAAGGTGAACCGCTAATGCTTCCAGGTCGGATACCTCGGCAGGTGTGCAAGAACAGGAGGCGTGGCCTAACGCGTTTCGTCACGTGACCCGTGACTTTCTCAAAGGAATATACCAGCCTCAGTACAGATCCGTTTTTAAAGGCAGACAATTATACACAGATGTGAACAATGTTAAATCATTCCTAATTGGTTACATACATCGGCTCTCGAATGGTAAAGCTAAAACAAACAATCCCACAGTATTGAATTGTAGCTACATTGATTGTTTAATACAATACAGTGTAAAAAACCGCTCAATGTCATGGTGCAATTACGGGTGCAGTATGAGAAAAGACAGGGGTAAGCAATTATAATTTTTAACAATCAGATAATTTCTAATCTTATCCTTACATTTTATAGATGGGGGAATTTATTTCACCTAGTTTCTTCGTACTGTTTTTAGAACTCCAGAACAGAGGTTTTGTTTTGTATTTGGACCAGCACATAATGAGTTTTAATTAAAATCAGGAACATGTAGCTATGAAGATGCATGTCATCACTTTATCAGAACATTTTTCTTTGGTGCATTGTTGGATGTGCTTAGTTTGGGCCATTCTTCCTTTACAAAATGTTGTTAGGTATTTTCTAAGCTATTCCAGGTTCAACCATAAGAAAGACAGCTCAAAACATAAATATAATGGCTCAATAAATGAATAACAAAGAGAACTACAGTATACAATAAAATTAATAAGGAAAGTAAG
This sequence comes from Pseudophryne corroboree, assembly GCF_028390025.1. Classification (NCBI taxonomy): domain Eukaryota; kingdom Metazoa; phylum Chordata; class Amphibia; order Anura; family Myobatrachidae; genus Pseudophryne; species Pseudophryne corroboree. Next base: position 524,709,187 of record NC_086447.1, on the reverse strand, counting down.
AGATATTCTAGTCAATTATGAACAGTATTATATGCATTACTCTCAATGTTTATTCAGCCATAGCTGCTATAATAATAAACAGTTTTAAGAAAAATATATTTTAAGAACATCTAAGTGTACAGTCTGTAACTGCTTGTAAATGTGACATGAAAGATTTAAAATATAATGCAAAGACATTAATGTTTTCACCGAACACGTGAAAGCTCCTACAACTAAAGAAGAAGCTCCAAAAGTAATTAAAGGTGACATTTTGTGCAGTCTAGAAATCTTTATGTTGATTTTAGCTAAAGAGAATAGATAACATGACAGAACAGTACCACCTACTGGTCTATATGCAGATATAGAGATATATATATATATATATATATATATGCAGATAGATAGATATACACATATATATATATATATATATATAAATACTGTATATACACATATATTTATATATATGCAGATATATATATATATATATATATATATATATATATATATATATTACAGTTCTATAATCTGGAGCAGTTGCAACTTTTACTCCCTATCTTTGATTAGCATGCTTAATACAGTAACAGCGAAGTCGACCATGTCTTCTTTAATTCCCCACAAGTGTGTTTATTGTAACCTAATCTGACAACATGCTATATGTATATATATATATATATATATATAGTGTTAAAGTAAAACATTCAATCCATAAGCAATCATAATGACAAGCATAATAATTCTGTCCAGAAAGTATAATAAAAATGTATTCCATCATGAACACCTGTAAGGTTGATTTGCTGATTACTCATCAGTATGCTACGTCACAAAACAGTATTGGTGACCTCTTCCTTATGTGTTTCTGGCCAACATACTGTTTCTATAAGAAAATGATTATATTTATAATATTAAATAATATCACATTCAGGGAAATGCAGAGGGCAGAGTGGGGGAAATACATAGACATTTTTAATTATTATTATTATTATTATTACACTGGGTTTGTAGAATAAAAACATAGATTGCGCACGAATGTGAGGATCCGAGAATTCTTCAATCGAATTAAAAATACCTATTCACAGTGCACGCAGCAGGGGTTTGTGGATTGTGCAATGTGTGCGAAGTGCATGAAAAAGTGGGGTGACCTTCCTAGAGCCCCAAAAAGTGACAATTTTGTTTGCAGAATCATGCAGTAGTTAGTGTGCATAAGGAGAGTACTGTAGGTTTTGAAATGGCTAATTTGTGCATTTAAAAAAAAAATACAAAATTTATAAAAAGCTAACTTTTATTTTCATACGAAAAACTAAAAATGCAAACACAAATTGTAAAAAATATGCTTTTGGAGTACTTTGATGTGACTAGCAAAATGCTAAAAAGCCATTATTTTTTATAAAAATACATACAGTACTCTTTTGGTGCAATTTGAGGCCATTATAACTCCCCCAAAATTTATGTGTAATTATTACACTAATTAAGCTAATTGATTACTTCCAATTGCCTAATTAGTCATTATGAGGGTGTCCAAGGGGTTCTGCATGGTGTACCGACATTTTAACCTTGAAATAAAGATTTTCCTTACAATTGCGAATTTGCTGAGAAAATGGCAACTGGCCTTCTGCAACTTGCACCTAATTGGATTTACCCCTTTAGCTATTCCGTGTTGTGTTTGAAATGCTAGGTAGATAGATAGATAGATAGATAGATAGATAGATAGATAGATAGATAGATAGATAGATATGAAGCCGCATTCATCTAGTGCGGCTCCATCGCAAAGGTGCACTCCCAGTGGGACTAGGCGATCCGTCGCCTAGCCCCGCTATGGGAGTGCACAGAGACGCTAACATTGTAGTTAATGGGGCGCATGCACATCATGGACGCACGCGGCCTAGATGCTGCGATGGGCGTGTTTAGGTGGGTGTGCCCAGACACTGATGGAGCCATGATTAGCGTGGCACCATCTGTAGATAAATAATTATTTCAAAAGACTCCATGAGCAGAAGGTATATGATCATAAGGTCGACACCACTTAGGTTGACAGTCATTAAGTCGACCACTATTGGTCAACATGCATTAGGTCGACAGGGTCAATAGGTTGCCATGGTCATTAGGTCAACATGTACTAAGTTAACAGTTCAAAAGGTCGACATGAGTTTTTCACTTTTTTTCTTTTTTTGAACTGTTTCATACTTTACGATCCACGTGGACTACAACTGGGAACGGTAACTTGTGCCGAGCGCAGCGGTAATGGAGTGAGGCACCTTGCCCGAAGCATGGCGAGTGAAGCGAGCCATGCGAGGGGACACGGTGCACTAATTGAGGTTCCCCATCACTTTACGAAGAAAACAACACCAAAAAGAGTAAAAAAACTCATGTCGACCTTTTGACCTGTTGACCAAGTACATGTCAACCTATTGACCATGTCGACCTAGTGACCCTGTCAACCTAATGCATGTCGACCTATAGTGGTCGACCTAATGACTGTCGACCTAAGTTGTGTTGACCCAACGACCCATACCCGAGCAGCATATGATATGGCAAAAAAGGTACTGGTAGTGCTTACCTCTGGGTAATCGCAAAAAAGTTCCTTTGTAAACTCAAAATATGTGCTTACCAACATTAACTAGATAGTCTAATCCCTGTTTGAGGCACATGTACCTTCTGCTCAATCCATGTAATTGTATAATAATGTCCTTGTGCAAGCAAAGGCCAAAATGATGTTTCTATTATGTGATTAAAAAAAATCAACTTAAAGGCTGTTTGGTGGTTAAATTTTTAATTACATTGTAATCTATGGTATGACTTTGCTAGGAGATTTTTTATTGATATTTTCTCCACTGGACAAAAAGAAGAAAATAAGAGCAAATTTACATGTGATAGTGCTTTGGGCACATAAAGGAATGCCTCCTAATTGCCGATAACCAGGGGTTAAAGTGACGCAGAACTACGTTCCGTCAGTTCCACTTGGAGACGGAGCTCAGTTCCGCCAACTCTAGCTCACCTCACCCGACATGTGCCGGCGCCGCAGTGAGAAGCCGGGCGCCCTCTGAGATTATGTTACCAGCGGCGCCCGGCTCTCCCTGCACAGCGGAAGCTGGCGGCAGGAGCTCACTACTGAACTCCGGATTCCGGCTCCCGCCTCTGTCAGTGCGCGCTATGAGAGAGACGTCATGACGTCTCTCTCATAGTACTGGGGAGCGGATGCCAGGAGGATCGCAGCGGTTGGACACGGGAGTGGGGCTTGGTAAGTATGGTGCTTTTTTGTTTTTTTAAACATGTGTGACTACTACATGGGAGCAAACTACAGGGGGGCATTACTACTGGGGCTAAACTACAAGGGGGCAAAATACAAGGGGGATAAACTACTGGGGGCTTTACTACTTGGGTCAAACTACTGGTGGCAAACTACAGGGGCTAAACTACAGGGGCTAACTACTGGTGGCTAACTACAAGGGCAAGCTACTGGGGGCATTACTACTGGGGTCAAAGTACATGGGGCTAAACTACAGGGGCGTATTACTACTAGGGGCATATCTACAGGGGTGGCGCATTACTACTGGGGGCATAACTACAGGGGCACATTACTACTGGGGGCATAACTACAGGGGTTAAACTACTGGGGGCATTACTACTTGGGGCTAAACTACAGGGGCTAAATGACTGTGGGCATTACTAAAGGCAACATTACTACTGGGGCAATACTACACAGGGGCATTACCATTAAGGGCATTACTGATGGGGGCACTACTAATGAGGGCATTGTAAAGGGGGCACTTCATAAGGGGCATCACTCCTGGGTACATAAGAGGCACTACTACTGGGGGCATAGCATAAGGGGAAACACTACTATGGGCTCTATATAAGGGGCACTACCACTGTGGGCACTACCAGTACAGTGGACATTGCATAAGGAGCACTACTACTGTGGGCATTGTAAAAGGGGCGCTACTGCTTTGGGCATTGTGTATTACGGGGTGCTACTACTGTCGGCATTATGTGTATTAGGGGTGCTACTACTGTCGGCATTATTACTATCGTGTGACCACGCCCCTTTTGGGGGGTGCTCGTCCATGGCGCGTGCAATACCTTTATTGCATGGGCACCGGGGGGATGAGTTCCACCACCTCTCTAGGACCACTTTAAGCACTGCCGATAACCTAAATACTTATAAGGCTTATTAAACATTTTATTGGTTCTGCATCTTTGCTGTTGCAGAGCATGGATGCAGCCACTTATAGCTACTGCTTATTTCCTATTACTGTGCATTATACAGGAAAATCCTGTGTGCTCTTTTGTTCTCAGTGTAGTCCATTTATTGCTGAAGTAGTGCCAGAAGCAGTCATTAAACACTAGGAGACAGGTCCTGGCACTGCAGCTGGCTCATATTGCAGGACACTACCTACAACAAGTGTCCGCTATAGAACCGGTTGCCAGACTCCATAGTACAAAAGGTCAAGCACCAGGAGCTGTTTACTGGTTGTTAAAAGTGAGTGCGAAGCAAGATATGAGATATAACCTATCTAGGCTATCAAAGGTTTGTGGCCAAAAGCACTTGCATTTAAAGGCCAACTCCCCAGCCTTATGTCCTATTACAGCCTCTGTACCCTTTATTGCTTCTTGTTCAGGTTTGTATAAGCTTGAAAGTACATACTCAATATATAGATTTCATGTTTAATGCTGGCTTTACCATTTCTGTCAGAAGCAACTTTGTCAGGCTCTGATTAGGAGAGGAAATGCAGAAATAACAGCTTATTGAAAATGTTGCTTAAGAACGTTATCTGTTCCTGCTGTCATTTCTGTTCCATTTATTTATTTGACACGTATTTCTCAGCAAACATTGAATGTTGTACACAGTCCTAGAGAATATGTCATGGGGAGATAACCTGGCCATCACCAAGTGACTCAGCAGTCAACAATTCAACAAGCATAAGATTTGTATTGAGCTACTGCATATAACAACATATAAGAAAAGTGAATTTAATAAGTGTTCTGCGCAAAGCGAAATCAGGAAATTTTTCCACATTGATTCTCCTTATCTGCCAAAACACATTTTAAATTATCTTAAAGCATTTCATGGAAAATTTTGATATATGAAACATTAATTTTTCATGCTGCATACCTGTTTCCACATTTACTCCAACATTTCATGAGAAGTTAGCTAATTCATTATATTACCTTTCCGTTCCCTTCATTATAAATAGTAAAATCAGCAATTTTACAGTACACTGAGTAGATGGATTTTAACATTTTTGTTTGCCATAATAGAATATGTATAAAGTGACATATTAAAGAAGCAAATTAAGAAAAATCACAAGGCATAGCTAAATCTCTGAGTCTGTGGCATGCAAAACCGTGCCATACATGGCGGTATACAGCAAAGATGTATGTGGACACATCTGTATACAGTAAATTGTTCAAGCAGAAATATAATGGGACATGGTCTGAACTAAATACTGTATACATCCTGTACATTTTACTGTCTAAATACATGCATAAATATACAAAATAAAAATATTTTAGGAGGTAACTTTCATTGTGTTTGGGTAAAAAAAAAGTCACAAATAATTTTTCATGATAAACATCCTGTTGAATCCACTGGTATAGTATAATTTGTGTTAATAGCATTTCCTGTTATTTGATCTTACCTGTAATTAGCAACACAATTTAATAGCATGGTATAAAGACAGTAAATGCTCTTATAGGAATCCCCTTCTCCTAATCTTCACAGGATAGTCTAATTAAAAATAATTAACTTACATTGCTTTTTTCCATCATCCAAATGTATTATGCATCCAGATTGAGAATCGGGTTCTTCTGACCATTTAATTTTATTAAGCACCCTAAAGGAAGCATGGCCTGTGCCCTCAATATATATATGTGTCCTGTTTTTTCATTTAAAATTAACTTCTATCTAAATGTCATAACACAATGTATATAAAACTGAGGTGCAGAAAAGTGTATGATAAGGTAAAACACAACTAATGAATTTATAGGGGTGTAGTCAATGCTTGTCGGATCCTTTCCGTCGGAAAGATCTGACAATGCAGTATACAATTTGTGGCCAAATCCGACACGGTTTGGCCATTCCCGACAATGCGAATCTGACTTTTTTTAAAGTCAGATTGACATTGTCAGAAATTAGACAAATTTTTACAAAATTCCCTCACAATGGCGCACAACACCAAAAATAATTAAAAGTCCTTACTCCATATAATAGGGAGCCACAGATGAACACAATTTTTATTCACTTTAATGTCCGTTTGTCAGAGATATTTCCATATGTAGACTCTTTGTCGATTTCCAAATCTCAAAGATAAAAAGAAATAAAATCTAATGTAATGCTGTCTGGACAAATGACAGAATTTTTATTACATTACACTCATATAAAACATATAATAAAAAGCATGTAACCACACAATTCCGGTGGATATAGGATTGGATCAGCTTAGACACCACAGTGTTACCCTCGCAGATCACAAAAGGAATGGAAGAGCGATCTGGGAGGGTTACAAGAGTCTGCATATGGAAATATCTCTGATAAATGGACATTAATTACCTCAAGTGAATAAGAATTGTGTTGATCTGTGGCTCCCTATTATATGGAGTAAGGACTTTTAATTATTTTTGGTGTTGTGCGCCATTGTGAGGGATTTTTGTAAAAATTTGTCTGTTTTCTGTGGTTATTTGTGGGGAACCACTTTTATCTCATAGGCTGCATTTCGCCTAGTTGCGCAGTTAAGATCATCCGTATATTTTATATTGTCAGAAATGGGGATAAAACTGGTCAGATTTGGCCGCGAATCCGACAAAACACGTGCTTTCCGACAAGTCAGATTCAACCTATTACTCCCATTAATGCGACAAGTTGGGAAATCTGACTTGAATTGAATACCCTCCATAGGGGTTATTCAATTGTAGTCGGAACTGCCGTCTTGTAGGAAAGATGGCAGTTTCCGACTTTCTTAGGTCGGAAAGTGTTCCGACCTATTCAATTTGGCTCGCCCATTTTCGTCATTATGGGGGCATGAACAGCGCTCAGAGAGCTGCTGGTCATGCCCCCTGTCCCTCTCTACCGTGAATAGACACTGTGCACATGCTCACAGCATCTATTCACCGCTGTTCTGCTCAGAAAAGTTTGTGCAGTTTCTGCACAGCTCAGCTCAGGACTTACTCACCCGCTGCGATCATCCAGGACGGAGCTGACATCAGGATCCCTCCCTGGAAACGGATGGGCACGCCTGTGTTCGGACAGACACTCCCTGAAAACGGTCAGTTGATGACTCCGGCCGGCTCCTTCCTGTCAATCTTCTTCCTGTCAATCTTCTTCGTTAGTTCTGTTGCTCCCTGGCGACGGCCGTCGCCAGGGAGCAATGCGCCTGCGCATTGTGACCCATGCGCAGGCGCACTACAGACATGATCACTCCGCTGCAAAAAATGGCAGCGTGCGATCAGGTCAGAATGACCCCCACTGTTTGCAATTCACAGCAGGGGAATGGGGAAATGTGTTTGCCACAGGGAGGCAATGGCATTTTAAGAGAGGAGAGAAATTGCATGCAGCCTCCATTGCGGGCTCCCTCCTCTTCAGCAGCTAGTAGACTCTGGCATAATTTCAGAGTCTACTGCCAATGCACAGATCTCCGGGAACATGGCACCCAAGCCTTGCTCCTGGGGACATCTCCAGTGCACATGCGCAAATCACTCAGAAATGGCCGTGGTGGCCATTTTCCAAATGATTTGTGCCTGCACTGCAGGGCCACTGCCGTGGGACTCCGGAGGGGTAACTGTATTATATGGGTGCAGTGTGTGCTTTGTGGGTCCCCCTAGACTTAGGGGCCCATGTGCACAGCACACACTGCACCCATTATAGAAAAGTCTAAGTCTGGTGGTCTGACAGGCATTTTATCTGGATGTGTATGCCCAGTTTAAGACCATTTGTCTTCTTTTTGTGACTTTGGTTTTCCTACGATTTTATTTGTACAGTATATAATTCCAAGGGATCAAACTTGTATTATTTTAACAGGGGTCACTGTACAGTATTTTATTTTTGCCCAAAATATAATTGATCAAATAAAGAACAATATATTAATGGGGGGAAAAAAGCAAAAAAAAAAGAAGAAAAAAAAGCAATTGCATTGTCCTGTCAATGCAATGATCCAAGAAAAGGTTTTCTGGTGAGTTAATAGTTAGATAGAAAATCAGGGACTGTGTCTTATTTTTAAATAAGACACAGCCAATCAGAGATACTGATTTTTTTTTAATCATTGCATTGCAAAGGCTCTTGGGAGCAGTCAGGGTTGGTACATACTTCTGTGTCTTTTCTTTAAATTTCACATTGGTCTACATGTCGCATCGTGTACAGTAAGTTTGAAGTTAGGAAATCACTTTTGTTTTTACGTTAGCAAATTCTTTGTTTTTTAAAAAGGGGACAAAACTTAAAATTTTCCTAATTCAGTATAATTCTAAAGAGGCAAACCTATGTTCTCTCTTTTAATATGGTGCACTGTAGTTTATTATTAAAAGGGGAAACATTTGTAATATTTTATATAAAAGGCCCTTGAAAAAATGGAAACAGTAAACGATTCATTATGTGCCGATGACTAATCTTATAACCCTGGTACTCAAAGCCCAAAGGATCCCAAGAAGGGCCCAATCATTTTCAGCATTAGGCCAGTTATCTCTAGAAATAGAAACTAGTTTGTTGGTTCACTCCCTTCCTATCTTTCCCTAATGGACAGGACATGAAACTAAAGAGCCTGGACCTTTCTGAAAGGGAAGGGGGGATTTTTCCAATAGAGAACCTCATTAGAGTAGTACGCAACCCCATTTTTTTTTAACAGATGAATGATTATTGGCCAAGTGTGTGTGTGTGTGTGTGTGTGTGTGTGTGTGTGTCTGAGTTGCACTGTGCATTTTTCTTGAAGGCTTTGCTATGGTGTTGAAGAGGGGACTTATTTGCAAAGTGATTAACAGTCAGGAAATGTTTGGGGTGGTTACGGGGAGGGGCGTCATAAAACCCAGGCATGTCACAACGGGGTGTGTCTCATCCTACATCTGTGCACAGTAACAGTGGCTCCGGAATCTCACTTCCTGTGGCGATGCTGCGCACAATCAGAGGTTAAAGTGTGTGTGTGTGTGGGGGGGGGGAGAGACGAGGTGGAACTGAGTTCCACTACCTGTAATTGTAGGTGGAACTTAGTTCCACCTCCTCAAAGGCCTTGCACAGTAATTCCATATCGTGTATAAGCAGTACCACTGTGTATCATGACATGAATAAAGGGCACTACTGAGTGACTTAATGTAAATAAGGGGCACTAATGTGTATCATAACTTGAATAAGGGCCACTACTATGTGGTATAATATGAATAAGACTGTGCTATACTGTGTGGTGTACAGAATTGCAGATACTATTGTGTGACCACTGTTCCTTTATAAAGTATAAGAGGTAATGCACAAATGTATTGTTTGCAGGGGGATGCCAAATACCCTGGCTCCGCAAATGTGAGGTGGGGGGAGTAGGTGGTGGGAGAAATGAGCTCCACTACCTCTCCAGGACTACTTTAAGCTCTGCGCACAATAGTGCTATTCAGAAGCCTGATAACTGACTGATCTGCGAGCGACACTGCATATTTGTATGCAGCCACTGGGACTCGCAAAGCTGCCAGTGGGCATCTCAATACAAATATTTTGCAGAGTCGCTGTGTACAATTCACAGCCTTGGAGGCATTAACATACAACTCTGAATCAGGCCAGTAGCCCTGTGCATCACTGCACTTGTCCTGCTGAGGCCAGACTCACCCCAAGATGACCCAGGCTTGTTCATCATCCCAAAAAACAATTTTTTAGGAATGAATTTTGCTGCTGCAAATAAAATGTTGTGACCTGATGATGTTTGCAGGGGCCTTATGCAGGGTGTCATACATAGCTCCTATACAATGTGCACACAGGTGCTTTTTAATCTGTCTTTACTTATAAATCTATTTACATTTTAAAAGTGTGCAAACACTGCCCACATGCTGGAAAATAGACAGTAGATAGCGAAGCTCTGCACATTTAAGTAGCAACAGTGCCATCTAGTGATTGTATTGGATGTTAACACTTCCATTTGATGTACTGTACTCCCAAATAAAGGCCCTCATTCTGAGTTGTTCGCTCGTTCTTTTTCATCGCATCGCAGCGATTTTCCGCAAACTGCGCATGCGCAATGTTCGCACTGCGACTGCGCCAAGTAAATTTGCTAAGAAGTTTGGTATTTTACTCACGGCATTACGAGGTTTTTTCTTCGTTCTGGTGATCGTAGTGTGATTGACAGAAAGTGGGTGTTTCTGGGCGGAAACTGGCCATTTTATGGGTGTGTGTGAAAAAACGCTGCCGTTTCTGGAAAAAACGCGGGAGTGGCTGGAGAAACGGGGGAGTGTCTGGGTGAACGCTGGGTGTGTTTGTGACGTCAAACCAGGAACGAAACTGACTGAACTGATCGCAGTGGCAGAGTAAGTGTCGAGCTACTCAGAAACTGCTTAGAAATTTCTATTCGCAATTTTGAGATTCTTTTGTTCGCAATTTTGCTAAGCTAAGATTCACTCCCAGTAGGCGGTGGCTTAGCGTGTGCAATGCTGCTAAAAGCAGCTAGCGAGCGAACAACTCGGAATGAGGGCCAAAGTCTACAAGCAAAGCAATGTATGACTTATAAGGAGGATACAGTTTTATTGTTTTTTGTTTTTGTTTTTTATGAATAAAAAAAATTGAAAAAAGTTTGAATTATACTCATGTTTGCTAACACATCAGCTATTGTTATAATTATAGGTTTTCTTCTATATATATATAATACCATGTCATAAATGTAAAATAATTTGCAATTTAACATGTATAAGTTTATAGGGGTTGTGCACAAAATGCCAGGATGGTCAATATTCTGACAGCGGAATGGCGATAGATCTTTTGAATATTCTAAGCCTAACCCTAGCCCTAACTTGAAATTATAGTTGCCTACCCTCATGCATTCTGCAGCCGAGATGAAAGGAAGCAAAGGAGTAGTCGGCATACTACTAGGGGCAGGCAGCCACTGGAAGAGATAAACAGTAATGAGCGAGAGGAGATGCAGGTATAGACATTCACTATATAGGTTGTAATTGAAGTGTGAGAGAAGAAAGTTGTGAGAACAGGAGGGAAGAGGGCCCTATTCCAAGGAGCTCACAATCTAGGGGGTGGGGGGAGACAGACAGGTTACATGAAGTGCCAGCAAGCACCTCACTATGTAGCTGTTATATTCTTGGGGATAAAAAAAAAGAAACAGAGATACATACATTCAAATGGGTTCATTGGTGCCATTTCCCTGCATTGGTTATAACGCACATTGACATAGCTCCCAACTTTAAAGGGGCAGTAAGAGGGACCCCTGCACGACCCGAAAAGGGGGCATAACTTGCTGTGGAAGGGCGTGGCCTCAGCTGAGTAGACGTGGCCTCGGCCGAGTGGGCGTGGTCGAGCACCACGGACGAGTTTTCGCATTTTGGGGGCATGCCCAGCACTCCTTGAGCAACTGGGCAGCACCCTGCTTCCCTCCCAGCATTGAATAGATGCCATGCAAGTGCGCACGGCAACTATTCAGTGATCACCGGCTGCTTTGCAGATTTACGTATTTTAAGAAAATTTCCCTATTTTCATAACTTTATTGTATGTAAAAATAAAACAAACTTTTGCTATGAATTTGAATTACTTTTATTTACAATTTTTTTAAAAACAAACAATTACTGTAACAGAATAGAAAAAAAGTTTAGAAATTAATATTTTTCATATTTCTTCTGTGATTGTATGGACTTTCTCGTATTAGCCCCCAAATATAATACCCCATCATACTCATTGTATTGCCCCTGATAACAACGTTCAAAGTCCATTGTCACGGTTGTTGGTACTTGTGGAACAAGATGAGGTCTAGTAGCTTGTTGGCTGGAGTCCCAAGGATGGAATAGTGTGGACTTGATATATGACCTGCTCATACAGGCGTGGCAGGTTTAGCTAAAGTCTGTGGCTGGCCATAGGTGTTTGTACAACTACGGGGAACTGGAAAACTTGGGATAACAGTGCAATGTAAATTGAGTGACACTTGTGGTAAAGATTTATAACTGGAAGCTGGGATTGAACCAGCAATACAGGATAGCTGGATAGCTGGAAGCTGGGATTGAACCAGCAGCACAGGATAGCTGGAAGCTGGGATTGAACCAGCAGTTCAGGATAGCTGGAAGCTGGGATTGAATCAGCAGTACAGAATAGCTGGAAGCTGGGATTGAACCAGCAGTTCTGGATAGCTGGAAGCTGGAATTGAACCAGCACTACAGGATAGCTGGAAGCTGGGATTGAACCAGCAGCACAGGATAGATGGAAGCTGGGATTGAACCAGCAGTTCTGGATAGCTGGAAGCTGGGATTGAACCAGCAGTACAGGATAGCTGGATAGCTGGAAGCTGAGATTTAACCAGCAGTTCAGGATAGCTGGAAGCTGGGATTGAACCAGCAGTACAGGATAGCTGGATAGCTGGAAGCTGGGATTGAACCAGCAGTACAGAATAGCTGGAAGCTGGGATTGAACCAGCAGTTCTGGATAGCTGGAAGCTGGAATTGAACCAGCAGTTCTGGATAGCTGGAAGCTGGGATTGAACCAGCAGTACAGGATAGCTGGATAGTTGGAAGCTGAGATTGAACCAGCAGTTCAGGATAGCTGGTAGCTGTGATTGAACCAGCAGTACAGGATAGCTGGATATCTGGAAGCTGGGATTGAACCAGCAGTACAGAATAGCTGGAAGCTGGGATTGAACCAGCAGTTCTGGATAGCTGGAAGCTGGGATTGAACCAGCAGTTCAGGATAGCTGGACGCTGGGATTGAACCAGCAGTTCAGGATAGCTGGATAAGATACTCAGTGATGCAGTCTTGCAGATAAACTGGAGATTGTATTGACCAGCGGTGCAGGCTTGCAGATATCTTGGAGATGAGATAACCAGCTATGCAGGTTTGCAGATATCTTGAAGATGAGAAAACCAGTGGTGCAGATTTGCAGATATCTTGAAGAAGAGATAACCAGCGGAACAGGTATACAGATATCCTGGAGATGAGATAACCAGCAGTGCAGGTTTGCAGATATCCTGGAGATAGGAGTCAGGAAGTGCTAAAGTTGGTAATACACTGTCTCTTTAAGGAGAAGATTGCAGGAGCTCTCCACAGGCTTGAGGACAACGAAGCACGGACAGCTTCCCAGTGCTTGGAGCTGTAATATGTACCCCTTGCTCTCTGGTGATAGGCTGAAGGGATCACATGTCAGGGAAACACTACCTGGTTGGAGAGTTCTCTGCAGAGTCAGCTGATCAGGAAGTAACATGCAGGCTAGGCTTCAGAGTGGACTGAGGTCTAGCAGGCCGGGAAGGAGCCGAAGCCTAACTATCCTGAAACGGATGCTGTGACTGACAACGCGGGATGCCGGATGGACCAGAAAATGGTGGACAGCGCTTTGGACTGCACCGCAGGTAGGTCAGAGTGCGACTGGGAAGCACTGTAAACCTCCGTTTTGTGACAGAACCTCCTCCTTTAGTAGTCGCCACTGGATGCTTCTTTGGCTTTTGCGGAAACCTGGAATGGAATCTTTTAATAAGAAGAGGAGCATGGACATTCTCCTTGAAGATCCAACATATTTCCTCAGGTCCATATCCTCTCCAGTCAATAAGGTACTGAAGACGTCCATAGCGGATTCGGGAGTATAGGATCTTTTCAATTTCGAACTCAACACCACGTTGAGTGTGTACCTTAGGACCAGAGGGAGGTTGAGACTGAAACCGATTCAGAATCAAAGGCTTGAGTAGGGAGACATGGAAGTAGTTCGGAATGTGGAGATAGGGAGGAAGTTTGAGCTGAAAGGTGACAGGATTGATTACCTTCTGAGTGGTGAATGTACCTGGGTGGAAATTTCATAGGTGGTACTCGAAGAAGAAGGCTTCGTGTAGAGAGCCATACTTTGTCACCAGCTTGAAGAATAGGAACAGCTTTTCTCTTCCGACCCAGAATAGTGCAGAATAGACTGATTTCCAAATTGAGGAAAAGTCTTTAAGCGCAGCTTGAGCCGCAGGAAATACAGGGGCGGTATGTACTGGAATTCTGGGACCCATGGATGTTGCCCAAAAACGGTGAAGAAGAGTGTTGAATCCGAAGAGGAATGATAAGTATTATTGTGAGAGAATTCGGCCCAGGGGAGTAAGTAGACCCAGTTATTTTGAGAGGAGTAAAGAAACATGCGGAGGAATTTCTCTAAATCTTGGTTAACTCGCACACTTTGTCCATTATTCTGAGGATAGAAAGCTGTGGAGAACTTCAACTTGATTTGAAGAGAAGCGCAAAGAGATTTCCAGAACTTTGCAATGAATTGGACTCCACGATCCAAAACTATTTCTCTTGTTAATCCATGAAGATGGAAGATATCAGAGATAAACAAATTGGAGAGTTGAGGAGCAGACAGCAGACCAGAGAGCCGGATAAAATGTGCCATTTTTAAGAAGTGGTCGACGATGACCCAGACGGTGTTCTTTCCCTGTGATGGAGGAATATCAGTGATGAAGTCCATTGATATGTGAGTCCATGGACGAACTGGAATGGATAAAGGGTGTAATGGACCAACAGGTGCTTGACAGGATGATTTATGCTGGGCGCATGTAACATAGGAGGCAATGAAAGCTTGAGTGTCTAGTTGGGTGGTGGGCCACCAACAGAATCTTCTCAGGAATTCCAAAGTTTTTTGAGTATCTACGTGACCTGAGAAGAGAGAGGAGTGTGCCCATTGTAGAAGTTGCTTGCGAAGATTAGGAGCAACGAAAGTCTTACCAGGAAGAGGAGTAGAGTTTGTTTTGGTTGAAGCAAAAACTGCCGGATTGAGGATGGGACAAGGTTCCTCCAGAGACCGTTCCTTTTCAGGGCAGAGGGTATGGAAAAGAGCATCCGCCTTCCCATTCTTGGAGCCAGGATAGTAGGTGAGCTTGAAATTGAAGCAAGAAAAGAATTGATACCACCATGCCTGCCGAGGAGAGCACCATTGAAGACTCTTGAGGAACAGAAGATTCTGATGATCTGTGAAAATGGTAATTGGGAATTGAGCTCCTTCTAAGAGGTATCACCACTCTTCAAAAGCAAGTTTAATTGCTAATAATTCCTTCTCTCCAATAGGATAATTCTTCTCAGTGGAAGAGAATTTTCTTGAAAAATAAGCACAAGGATAAATTTTCTCATTGGAGAATCGCTGAAAGAGAACTGCTCCCGCACCCTCAGAAGAAGCATCGACTTCCAGGATGAATGGCCGAGAAATGTCTGGTGCTGAAGCACAGGGGCTGAAGTGAATGCTTTTTCAATAGACGAAAAGCCAGTCGGGTTGCATTTTTGCTATTGAGAGCTGTGATAGGAGCCACCAAAGTTGAGAAGCAATGAATAAATTTTCTGTAATAATTGGCGAACCCTAGGAAGTGTTGAGTTGCATTGAGAGTTGAAGGTTCGTTCCAGGAGAGAATGGCCTTGATCTTGACCTTATCTGGATCCATGCACAGATTAGAAACGGAAATAATGTAACCCAAGAATGCAATGGATGGCACTTCAAAGACGCACTTCTCAAGTTTGCAGAACAATTGATGCTCTCTCAATCTTCTGAACACTTCTTGGACCTGCTGATAATGAGTTTGTAGGTTATGGGAGAAGATTAAAATGTTGTCTAAATATACCACAACGGACTGGTACAATAAATCTTGGAAGATTTCATTGATGAAGTGCTGGAACGCTGCATTACTGAGACTGGATGGCATTACCAACTACTCGTAATGCCCATCACGAGTGTTAAATGTGGTTTTCCATTTGTCACTGGCACATATACGAATTAAATTATATGCCCCTCTTAGATACAGTTTTGAAAAAATTGTGGCTCCTTTAACCCGATCGAAAAGTTCAGTAATTAAGGGTAGCAGGTGGAGAGTCTTTACTGTAATGTCATTTAACTCCCTGTAATTGATACAGGGGCGGAGTCCTCCATCCTTCTTTTTGGAAAAGAAGAAGCCTGCTCCTGCAGGTGAAGATGAGGGACATATGAAGCCTTTGTCAAGGTTCTCCTTGATATAATCGGACATGGCAGCTATTTCGGGAATGGACAAAGCATAAGTTCTTCCTCTGGGTGCAGATTTGCCAGATATAAGGTCAATGAGGCAGTCCCATTCTCTATGTGGTGGTAACTTGTCTGCTCCTCCCTTACTAAAGACATCAGAAAACGGGTGGTATTGCACAGGGAGATCATCAGGAATAGGAACCTCTGCCTGATGAGCTGGAATGACCTTGCAAAGACACTTGTCATGACACTGAGAACCCCAGGAAAGAATTTGCCTGGAGGCCCAGTCCAATTGAGGATTATGCTGCTGTAGCCAAGGAAGTCCGAGAACAAGAGGATGAGTTGCTCTGGAGATAACTAAGAATAAGAGAGCCTCGGAATGTAACACCCCCACTTGGAGGGTTAAATTGAAAGTCTCTTGGAGAATAGTCCCATGAGGTAAAGGACTACCGTCTACTGCTGTGAGAGTGATGGGTTGAGAAAGCTTCCTAGTAGGTATCTGATGTTTGCGCACCAGGTCAGCTGAAATGACATTTTCTGCAGCGCTGGAATCTAGCAGAGCAGGAAAAGTTTCAGAACTGGTGGGAAGCTTAAAAGAAACAGGTAATGAAATCCTTCTTGCTTGGAGAGTTTTTTACACTTCCCAGCTTCGATCCTCCTCTGTAGACTAGGAACGCCTGTTTCCCGGATGCTTGGAACAGGTTTTCAGTTGGTGGTCACTTTCTCCACAGTACATACAGAGATTCATCTGACGACGATGTTCTTTCTCTTTTGCAGACAACTTGGAGTGATTTATCTGCATAGGCTCAACATCTGAAGTAGAAGGAAGGCGAGGAGGTGAACACGGCTTAACTCGGTTGAGACAAGATTTTTCATGAATCCTTTCTCTCAGGTGAAATCAATTTTATTACATAAAGACATAATATTTTTGAGAGTAGAAGGCATATCTCGAGAAGCTAGCTCATCTTTGAGTCATCAAGGCTTCCTCGTTCTATTGGAGTTCAGATGCCAGAGTTTGAAAGTCAATTATCTACTGTCCGACAGTCCTAGAGCCTTGGCAGATTCTCATGATATCAATGGAAGTGGACATTGAGCGTCCAGGCTGATCGAATATTCTGCAAAAAGACTGTAGAAACTTTGAGTAGTCACTGAGATTGGGATTTGATCTCTCCCACAGAGGTGATATCCACTCAAGGGCTTTTCCAGACAGGAGAGAAATGATGAATGCCACCTGAGACTTGGAGGAGACAAAATTTTCAGGAAGAAGTGGGAAATGCACATCACAGAGATTTAGAAATCCCCTTCAGAGCTTGGGATTTCCATCGAATTTCTCTGGTGTAGGGAGGCGGATAGCCTTCGAAGACGCAGAAGGACATTGGTAAACTTCACGGGCAGTATATTGAGATGAGGGTGTAGCCAGAGATGCTTGAAACCCATCTTGCTGCACAGCGAGGTCCTGTAAGCCTTTTACCATCTGTCGCTGCATTGTTTGTAGACCCTCCAGGTGTCCCACTAAAGCTTGCAGCACATCGGCACTTAAACCAGCACTGCCTGTCGAATCCATTTGATCAGTGCTTACTGTCACAGTTGTTGGTACTTGTGGAACCAGACGAGGTCTAGTTGGCTGGAGTCCCAAGGACGGAATAGTGCAGGCTTAATATATGACCTGCTCATAAAGGCGTGGCAGGTTCGGCTAAAGCCTATGGCTGGCCACAGGTGTTTGTACAACTATGGGGAACTGGAACACTCAGTATACCAGTGCAATGAAAGTTGAGTGACACTTGTGGTAAAGATTGATAACTGTACTGCTGGGATTGAACCAGCAGTACAGGATAGCTGGATAGCTGGAAGCTGGGATTGAACCAGCAGTTCAAGATAGCTGGATAGCTGGAAGCTGGGATTGAACCAGCAGTACAGGATAGCTGGATAGGATACTCAGTGATGCAGGCATGCAGATAAAATGGAGATTGTATTGACCAGTGGTGTAGGTTTGCAGGTATACTGTAGACAGGACAACCTGCGGTGCAGGGTTGTAGATATCCTGGAGATGAGATAACCAGCGGTGCAGGTTTGCAGATATCCTGGAGATGAGATAACCAGGGGTGCAAGTTTGCAGATATCCTGAAGATGAGATAACCAGCGATGCAGGTTTGCAGATATCCTGGAGATGAAATAACCAGCAGTGCAGGTTTGCAGATATCCTGGAGATAGGAGTCAGGAAGTGCTGAAACCCATCTTGCTGCACTGTCTTTTTAAGGAGAAGATTGCAGGAGCTCTCTACAGGCTTGAGGACAACGAAGCACTGACAGCTTCCCAGTGCTTGGAACTGTAATATATACCGCTTGCTCTCAGGTGATAGGCTACCTGGTTGGAGAGTTCTCTGCAGAGTTAGCTGATCAGAAAGTAACATGCATTACTCCAGGCTAGGCTTCAGAGTGGACTGAGGCCTAGCAGGCCGGGAAGGAGCCGAAGCCTAACTATTCTGAAATGGATGCTGTGACTGACAACACAGGATGCAGGATGGACCAGCAAATGGCGGACAGCGCTTTGGACTGCGCCACAGGTAGGTCCGAGTGCGACTGGGAAGCGCTGTAAACCTTTGTTTTGTGACATCCATCACATCTTGATGAAAACGTTAACCTTGCTCTTCCGAATAGGCAACCATGTTATCTTTTCTGCATTTGTTTGTCTTTGCTGCCTTTTGCCATGTGACAGGTCAAAGGGTTAGTCCCTTCATTTTTGTTACTGCTCAGTTATCTGTGCATGAGTTGCTGACAGGCTGTGTTAAGTTTCCTCTACCCCAGAGACTTATATCTTATTTCCGTGCACTGTTTCTTCTCTTATTTTTTACATGTATAGTGATCTATTATGCAGTACTGCAGCTGTATTATATGGACAATCATTCCAGCGTGTATTAATAAAAAGTTTACAGTTCCAGAGAGAAGGACATGGTTTAGCTTTTGAATAGTTACACACTGCTTATGTGTAATAAGGGTCAGAAAACCACTTGCTTCCCCCCCCCCCCCCCCCCCGCTCATCCCCTCCATTACTTACTAAAACACGCTTCTCCTTATATGGTCATTCAAAAACTTTAATATTTATTGATCATTGTAGAAGGGACAAAAGCAAAGTTTTCCAAAATAACAAAGGTTTTGGTTATTTTTTGATATAGAGAATCGGAGAATAGTCGATAAAATAAAGACTCAAAATTTTTATTTTTTCTGTTGACCGGTGACACCAGCACAATAGCTACGTAATACTATACATTGTAAGCTTGCGAGAAGGACCTTCCTACCTCTGTGACTGTCTGTTATTACCCAGTTTTGTTTTATTACTATTATTTCCAATTGTAAAGCGCAATGGAATTTGTTGCAAATATACGAAACTGTTAATAAATAATAATAATAATACGAACTAACTCCCATAACAATACTCACATTTATCATAAAGACAAATCATGTCCCTCCCCAAAAAGAGGGGTACAGTAGGCTACCTTAAAAGTATTACACTCATTCCCTGTAGACTACATCAGCCCTCCTCATGTTGTAATGCGTTAGCGACAGAGCATTGCACCCCCCACACACACACACCTTGTAGAGTGCTATCTGCTGAGAATTTCCTGATTTACTTTATAGCATGCTAGCTGCAGGTAGCAGTGAGGTGCCTACTTCTGGAAGGTCCACTCCATGTCATGCATCAGTCATTTCAGGTAGGGAGGTCCAAGCAGCAGCCGATTGCAGTTCAGCAGGCAGACCGCCCACTCCAGCTGCTGGAGTCTGCACTCCTCAGCTGCTGGAGTCTGCACTCCTCAGCTGCTAACTGCCAGGTTACAGGCTGTGTTTGAAAAATTACAGCTAGGAGCTGGTTGGTTGGTACTTTATCTCCGTCCACTCTACAAGGCTTAGTACATAGACCCCCCCTCAGTAATGAATGAGAGTTTTGAGTGTTAATACAGGACAAATGGTGTCCCGTATTGAATTAATTTAATATGTAGCATGTTTCAAATCTACGACAATCCTATTTTATACAGAACAGATGGCAACCACATTAACACACCAAACCACACCTCTGATTTCAAAGAGAGGGGTTTCTGGCTAGCTGCCATCATACTGTAGGTATGGGAGTGATAGTTATATTACTCTAAGAATCTGCAACCTGCACCACACAGTACATGTTAGAGCCGGAGTGTGAGGCCAAAGTATATTTACAGCAGGTAGTGGATGTACTATGTGGTAGATTGATGAAGCAGTGACAAGAGTGGAGAAGTGAGCTATTGGAGAAGTTACCCATAGAACCCAAACAGCTGCTACATATAATTTTATACAATACATTTTATAAATGTTACCCTAAAGCTAAACAAATGGAAAACAGAACAGTTAACAGTTAAAGTTAGAACCAAAAGCAAGAACATAATAAATGCAACATTTTTTTGAGCATTACATGAATAATGAAACAATGGCCAAAGGTATAGTGCAGCTATCAGCACCAGCGGCATAAGCCCTGATTCAACTTATGGAAAGGTATTGTAGGTATTGTTGTATCCTTTTGTAGAAGAGTTCTAATAATAAAAGTGTAGGTGTCAAATGTCCACTTGTTGTCCTTGCTTAGGGTGATGATGTACATGTTACTCATTATAGGACAGACCTTGCACCAGTTGATAATTGTGACATGCACACTGTAAGTTTCATTTATTGTCAGTTAGTGACTATTGCTTACAGTCTTCCATCCCTGATGGTGAAATGCATCATACTGTAGATAAGTGCCATAACTAGACATTTTAGCGCTGTGTGCAAGAAACATCATCGGCACCTCCCCGCCCTTATAATATTTAAAATAGGGCCAGTGCACACCACAGGCATGGCTTCATGGGAAGTGACGTGGCCACAAATAATAACAATTCCTTTTATGATGCACAGTAGTCTCCATTATTCAAACTATGCCGCACAGTAGCGCCACTTACAAACATTGGACCAGGCAGAGCCCCTGTCACACATTACGCAATGTAGAGCCCCATTTTACACATTATGGCAGGCAGAGCTCCCTTTTACACAGTACCCGAGGCAGAGCTCCCTTTTACACATTACAGCAGGTAGAGTCCCATTTTACACATTACGGCAGGCAGAGCTCCCTTTTACACAGTACCTGAGGCAGAGCTCCCTTTTACACATTAGTTATGTCTGGAGGGTTGGTAAAGCAGGCGGGTACCAACAGAGTTGGGGAAGTGCAGGTTATAAGCAGTACTTACCGGTGCAGCAGTGAACTAGATGTGGGCAGGTGGGTCCTTCCTTGACGGCTCTTGTCAGATGCTTTCTGGTCAGGAGTTGGGTGGGGGAAAAGCAGGTTCATGGATAGGGTTTGCTTCTGGTTTCAAAGCTTATGGTCCAGTCCTCTCATCCAGGACCCATCCTGTCACATATGGACTCACACTTGTGCTATCCGAACTCAGGATGGTACAATTTTATTTGGGGGATTTGATGTCAAATCTGGGGTAGCATGAGACTCCACCATGAATTTAGAATCTCCTGCAGAAGGTGGGAGGATAGGCAACTATGGCCCAGCTGTACACATATATACACACTATACACACCTAAATATACAAAATACATACACATACATACACACTGTACATACATATACACTATACACACATAAACTGTACATAAATACATATAAACTCTACACACATACTGTACATACATATACACTGCACATACATACATACATACATACATACATACATACATATACACTGTACATACAGATATACTGTACACTATACACACATATACACTGTACACACATACATATACACTGTACGTACGTACAAATACACTGTAAATACACATACACACTATACACACAGACATATACACTGTACATACACATACATATACACTGTACATACATACATACATTCATGTGAACTGTACATACATACATAAACACTGTACATACACACTGTACATACACACATATACACTGTACACACATACATATACACTGTACATACATATAAACTGTACATACATACACACTGTACACACATACACTGTACACACACACTATACACACATACACTGTACGTACGTACGTACGTACGTACGTACGTACGTACATATACACCGTACGTACGTACGTACGTACGTACGTACATATACACTATACATATACATATACACACATACATATACACTGTACATACACATACACATATATATATACTGTACGTACATATAAACTGTACACACAAACACTGTATATACATACATACATATACACTATACACATATTCATACATACAGTCACACATTCATCTAAACTGTACATACACACATACTGTACAGACATAGACAATATACTTACATACACATATACACATTCATACATAGCACCATAGAGTCGCAGTCACCATACACACATGGCCAATCTCTCCTCCCTACCTCTTCCCCCGGGGCCCCGAGCAGCACATCAGCCCGACAATGTGCCCAGCAGGACAACAGTAACCTTACCCTGGGCACCAATCAGAGGGGACTCCGGGACCTGCAGGCCAGCATAGGGACAACAATAAATATCCCCGGGAACTCACAGGACACACGGCAGCACTATCACCTTCCACCTGATGCTGCTTTGCAGACAATTTACTGAAGCTGTGAGCCGTGAGCACCGGTTTGAAAATTAATTTCAGTGGGCACGGCAAAGAGAGATGACAGCGGCTGTGCCCTCAGTGCATTTGAGCTGTGTCATTCGCCCATAGGTAGTTACGGCCCTGCTGTAGATCCTTCTCCCTCTATGTATTTACAGTAGTAAAAAAAAATGATTTCTAAATTATACAATTATACTATTCAAATGTATCTGTATCATTTCTGAAATTGATGGATTATAGAACATTAAGGTGGAAATATACACCTAAAAAGTTATAACTATTTATCAATCTCTGTAAAACTCTTGATTAAAGATGCTTGCTATAACAGATATACTGTATAGTTGACTGTCTAAGTACTATAATCATTTGCAATATATAGCTTTCACTGCTCATAGTTCCTTAAAAAACTGCATGCAAGTGTACCTAGAACAATTGATACTATTTTGAAGGCAAAGGGTGGTCACACCAAATATTGATTTGATTTAGATTTCTCTTCTGTTCATTCACTTTGCATTTTGTTAACTATTAACACTTGTATTTTTGAAAGCATTCTTACTTTGCGGCATTTTTTTGCATAACTGCCTAACATTTTGCCCAGTACTGTATATTTGAGTGACATACAGTAATCATTCATTAACTGGAATAATACAGGTTGAGTATCCCATATCCAAATATTCCGAAATATGAAATATTCCGAAATACGGAATTTTTTGAGTGAGATAGTGAAACCTTTGTTTTCTGATGGCTCAATGTACACAAACTTTGTTTAATACACAAAGTTATTAAAATATTGTATTAAATGACCTTCAGGCGGTGTGTATAAGATGCCTATGAAACATAAATGAATTGTGTGAATGTACACACACTTTGTTTAATGCACAAAGTTATTAAAAATATTGGCTTAAAATGACCTTCAGACTGTGTATATAAGGTGTATATGAAACATAAATGCATTCAGTGCTTAGACTTAGGTCCCATCACCATGATATCTCATTATGGTATGCAATTATTACAAAATACAGAATAATCCGATATCCAAAATACTTCTGGTCCCAAGCATTTTGGATAAGGGATACTCAACCTGTACTTACATTATTACAAACCCACTTAATTGGAAACTACATAAAAATTGCAATAAGTGAAGTATAGTATATTGTTACTAAGCTAAAATTAAACATTAGTGGATAGCTTGAAAAACTAGCACTGGGCTTTTGAATCTTAATTTTACCCACCAACATAATTTCTAGACTTGTCATAAGTGGTTTAAAGATGTAAGATAATCTCTTAATTAGCTTTCTTCTTGCAAGCGCTGACCTAGAAACTGAGCACACTATTTAATGGTGTATTCAATAAATCTTATCAGATTGCAAATTAAAATAATTATACTTTTGTAATTACTTAGGTGGAATAGACTGTAGGAATGAAAGGAAATGGTAAAACTTCAAATTAAATTATATTAAATTAAATTAAAAGGAACATCTTCATCTAATATTAGGAGATATGTCAGAAAGAATTGCAGTAAAACTACAAGTAATTACACAAATAATGTTGTGACTGCCTAATATAGCTATGCTACCATGCATTAGTACATAAACAACAAGTAGGTGGTCATTCCGAGTTGTTCGCTCGCTAGCTGATTTTAGCAGTCGAGCAAATGCTATGCCGCCTCCCACTGGGAGTGTACTTTAGCTTAGCAGAAGTGCGAACGAAAGGATCACAGAGCGGTTACAAAATATTTTTGTGCAGTTTCAGAGTAGCTTCAGACCTACTCAGTGCTTGCGATCACTTCAGACTATTCAGTTCCTGTTTTGACGTCACGAACATGCAGCGAACTAAAGCAGCTAGCGATTAACTCGGAATGACCCCCATAATCATTCAGTAGATGAGGCTTCTATTTAAAAAAAAAACATAAACAAAAAAAAAAAAACTAAAATCTTTCCTCAACTGGTGCACTGGTGCCAATTTAATAAAAGTGGTGTCTCATTATATGAGAACTGTAGTGAAAACCCACATGGGAAGGGAGTCCACAGCTGGACATACTGTACAGTGGCTGATGCAGAGATGCATGCAAATCCGTTTTGCGGGGGTATGCTTTTAGCATCCCGGCAGTTGGGATGCCAGCGGTTATGTGACCAACGCCGGTATCCCAACACCTCTCAGCCACCATCCTGAAGGTAAGGTAAGTATTGGGGTGGTTGTTAGCTGTAGTCGCAACCCCCAAGATTTATCCCTAGCCACCCCCCTCGCCTAAGTTTAGCTCTAGCCTCCACTCCAGGAGGGTTTGGGTTAGGATGGGAGGGGGAGGGTTAGTGTACTTTCCCTCCAAAGGTTTTAAGATTCTCAGATTCAGGAAGCTGGGGTCAGTGTTGTCATCCTGAACTCCTGGATATCATACTGAACCCTTTGCGGGCTTTTTTGTGATTGGGCAAAACCGTGGTCTATTCTGAGTTGCTTGTTTGCAGAAATCCATCTGAGTTTAGAGGGATATGGCAAATATTGGCTTGCAGTTCCAAGCATGCAATGTCAGTGAAATTGCAGCTAAGTTGCATACAACATGCTGTAGTTTTAATTCAGCAAAGAATACTTGAAATATATTTTACTATTTGGAATGGAATATTTTTAGCAACATTATTGTTCTGTTCTTGAATGTGTACATACATTTTATTTAAATTTTTTTAAATAAAAAAAGTTTCCTAGTTGGAAACTTTTTGAATGTAAATTTCATGAACTGTACACTGTATACTTACAGTATGTATTATTGACAGCACCTTACAGTACCTTTATTTTGTTATATCTGCAGAGCTACCCAAAGAAAAACCATCCAAAATAACACCAAAGAGAGGTAAGCTGTAACAACTATGCGTAGCACTGTACAGGACAGAGGGAACAGTTATGATTACACTGAACTGTAGTAAAAGAACAGGTAGTGAATATGCATGTATAATTACTAAAATGTTATTTATTGTGAGAGTAAAATAACAATGCCCATGCTAAAATGAAAATAAAAACTTTTTTTATCTCATACTGTATTTTGGTCCATGCAAGTCTGTTCATTAGGAGGGCCCAAATGTGTAGATGGATCCAAGTTCACCCTTGTAGTTGTCTGATATTTTTTGCATATCAGATGAAAAGCCTTGCACCAACCAAAATAGTGAGATAAATATGTACTTTTTTTGTTTTGTTTTTTAGCATTTTTTATGTATCTTTACAAATTGAAATTATCCTTTATTTCTTGCCTGCTATGCCATATTTTTTAAGTAACCAGAGATAGATTAGAATCTGATCATTGTGAGAGTCACAACATACATATTTTTGAATGCTGAATGCTGATCTTTTGGTAGGTAGTGACATGTACACTAATGTGGTTATTTTAATGGAACAAGGGTAGATGTGACAGGAGCAGCATCAGTGCCATACACCCTGGGTAGGCCCTTACCACTCTTGTAGACCCCACATCCTGGGCCTAGGAAGCAAGGTACCTCCAGACCGTTGGAATATATCAATGCACCCCACAAACTGGTTTGTCATTATAGCAGCTCCCTGGACTGCAGCAATAGTTGCAACACTGTCTATACAGCCATGGGCAATGTCATGGGACTAAATCCTGGAAATTAGGCAGCCACTGACATAGAGTCCCCACTAACAACAAGGCACATTTTAGTGATTTGAGGGTTCTTTAAAAATGATGTAGACATTTTGTGATGTCAAGTAAAATCCGTGCCTTTATCTTATTTGTTATGTTTGTCCTAGTTACACTGTATTTTATTAGGTACATTTAGTATATAGGTAATATATTATCTTTCTTGGAAAGAAGCACTCTGTAAGCACACTTAAATATATCAAAGGATATTTAAATATTTATAAGTAAGCATGAATTTATACTCAGTCATCCATTAGTGAGGGTTAGAAGTAACAGGCCTCACTCAAGCTTCCTTGACCTCTACACTACCCTGATAGTGTAAAAAAACAGGTGGTGATTTTATATATATATATATATATATATATATTCCTTGACAACTTTGCTTCCTGGCACTCCCACTTCCTGTCTTCAAACCTTCTCTCTCTCATCTTATGTGGCTTTAATATCCATATTAATGTACCCACTGACTTCTCTGCCTGTAAATGTCCCCATTGACCCCTCCTTTCCCTCCCATCATTGTTTTACCTCTTCAAATGGACCTCCTCACCCTCCCATGTGATTGGGCACTCACTTGATCTGCTCTTCACTTATGATATTTAATATTTCACAAATTCCCTATTCCCTCTCTCTGACCATCATCTTCTTTCTAAATTATCCCTCACTCCTTCTCCACCTCTCTCTTCCAAAACTTCTAACACTAAGGGTAACTTTGAGCCTATTGATACTGTGTCCTTATTCTCCTTGCTCTACTCACTTCTCTCCACCATTGTCTCTTTCACCTGCTCTGAGCAAGCTTTTTTCCTATATGATTTATCCCTTACTCCTGCTGTAGACTCTGTTGCTCTCTTGGTTAATACTTACCTTGGCAGATCCACACCTCACTCTTTGCATTCCATATGCCCCAGATACCTGAAAACAGTGTTAAAGAATCGCTAATCAAGGAAATCTAATTTTAATGCAGACTTCCCAAATTTCAAATGTACACTCTAAATCTACAGTGCTGCTCTTTCCCTCTCTAAGCAGCCTTATTTCAAGATCCTTTTCTTCTCCAAGTCCTTCAACATCCATCTTCCCTTCATCACTTTCAACTCTCTTCTCTGCCTCCCCTCCTTGTCTCCAATCCTCACTCTCTGACCCTGACTTCACATCTAAAACTGAATCCATATATCAGGACATCACATCCCACCACATCCTCATTACCCCATCCCCTTCTTTCCCGGCTTGTTTCAACCCATCTATTTAAACAAATTTGACTTAATTCTCCTCAGTATCTCCAGACAAAGTCTTGATCCTAATTAGGGCATCATCAAGTTCCACCTCTTCCTGCCTCCTTTACTTATGCTCTCCTTCTGCCTGTTTCCATCTTGCCCACCTCCTCAGTCTCTCCCTCTCATTAGGTATTGCCCCCTCTGCCTTTAAGCATTCATTTGCCTATCCATTCCTTAAAAAAACTATGCTTGATCCTGAGTCTAATTACCACCACATTATCTCGTCTCCTTTGCCCCCAGACTTTTTGAGCAGATAATCTATAACTGTCTTACCACCTTTCTTTCATCCCACTCTTTCCATCTCTCCCTAACAAACCACTTGAGTGTTATGACCACTGATGCTGCAGTGTCTATAAACTATGCATTTTCTTGTACTGTAACTCACTGTTTTCTTGTTTGAAAGGACAATGTCAACCTGCAAAGAATGTGGTCTCTTTGTAAATAAGGGGACAAGGGTGTGCCAAGACAGTACACTTTGATTGTCAGTAGGGCTAATAGTAATGGAGTTTCCAAGCACCCAAGTTCATCCACGGTTCTGCACCACCAAGTTATTGACCCTGTAGCAGAATATCAATTTGAGTGAATGGTCAGGAACCTGATTCCTTTGTGTGGTACTATATTTCACATATTTTTACACTGCATTATATATTTAAATATAAAAAATGCAGTATTGGTTTGGTATTGTTCTTCTTTGTACTGCTAATATATGTGAAAACTAACATTGCTTTGGTACCAAATTAAAGGACTCATGGTCTTGAATTTATACCTATGGTCAAACTATTCTGTTGGTTGGTCTACAGTTAATAGTTTTTATACTTCAGATTCGCTGTGTTACTGATTTGCACTTATACACCTAGCATCTATATGCCATACCCCAGTGTGACTGGGATGCTTATAGAGGTGTAATGTACCATATTGTTCTTAAAATTTCTAATCTTATTCACATCGTAGATGCACCATTCCAAGTGTAACATAATTGCTGGGCTGTGACTTTACCCTTGTATTATAATGGATACAATGCACTAAGGCATTATCTCTTGGAGTTTTCAATTAAAATAAAGTCCTCGTAAATGTACCATAAAGAGAGCTGAAATACCAGCGTTCTCTATGTGTGTGGATACAGCATTTATGTTTAATTAACCAGGGGTAATGCCAATAATTTATTTTTCCAATTAACCTGTGTGCTTCATATGCTGGAGCACAAAAAACAAAATTGTATACACACACAAATATTTCTAGTCACTTCATAGCTACCCTTTTTGTTGTGTTTTATAGAAGAGAAACCTAAGGTGGAAAAGCCTTCACCAATAAAAGAAGGTAGGATCAATGCCATTTCAACTGTTTAGCACATGACCATTTAAGCCTGCACAGAATTTAAGGTGTCTATAAGGGTTGGGTACCACAGATAGGCAGTCAGGATGCCGGCGGTCAGAATACAGACACTGTCATCCCGACTGCCCAAATCCCGACAGGGGTGATAAACTAAACTAAACCTACCCCTATCCCTAACCTTCCCTTCCCACATCCTAACCATTACCCCCCTCCTCCCAACAGCCTGTCAGAATTTCAGTGCTGCAATTCTAACAGGTGTCAAGATTCTGTCGCAGGTCTCCTGACCGCTGGCATCCCGTATGTTGGGATGCCATCTACATCCTGTCTATAATAGAGTTTCAAGTACATTGTCAAGCCCTGTTTATTTAGTAATTACTATGTTACTGTATCATAAAAGCCAGAGTGACAGTCAAACTAAGAGAGAATAAAATGTCACAATATATTTTTCTTCATGACACAGTAGTTATTTCCAATGCAGCAAATGGATTATCTATATAATCCAGGTGCAAACATTTATATCATTCAAACTGTTGGTTGTTTTTTTAATGAATTGATTGTGTACATATGTTGCTTTGTGGCAGATCCAGGTGGAAAACACACCTAGGGGTATAATTACTAAAGTGCAGGTTTATAGAAGTGGAGATGTTGACCATAGCCTCCAATCAGATTCTACTTACCATTTATCTAGCACCTTCTAGAAGATAATAGCTAGAATCTGATTGGTTGCTATGGGCAACATCTCCACTTCTATAAATCTGCACTTTAGCAAATATACCCCCTATAATTTTAGAAAATAATCCTGTTAACAGAAAGTAACATTTTCATACTATAGGCAAGATTTTAGTTCTGCTTAAACTTTGTAATGATTTTTTTCCACTATATAAAATGATACTCTGGAGAAGACGAAGTGACCAATATCATGAGGTCATTCTTACTGTGTGGAGATCTGACTTCCTGTACAGCAAGCTGACAGTTCCAGATGCTTTATAATATTTAGTGTAGCTCTCACCTTCCCGCGCAACCTTGATAGACTTCCTCATGTAGCATTGTTTTAGTTAACACTCCAATCTCTCTTCACAGACTAAAATGGTGAATTTTTGCATATTTGCGTATACCCATCATATTCTGAGTCGGTTGATACTTGGCCAGATCTGTCGTTGCATGAAATAGGGTTTTATCAGGGCAGGAACTGGGTGATGGCAAAGTGATCACATGGAACCACCATTACTTGTGAGAGTGCCATCGGAATTGTTATTGGTGATTTTGAGTTGTGTGCATGGGAAAGGGAAGCCCATTTCAGACAGATCTTTTGCAGCTAGCATGGGGCTGGTGTAAGTGCAGATACTAATGATTATGATTGTCACAAACAACATAATACCAATAGACAGCACTGGTGTCCGCTTGCATACGTATTATCCCCCGTCTAAGTTAAAAGGATAGCCACATTGGTATAAAGCACTAAAACAAGCTACCACAGCTGCCCACAACTACAGCCACTTTTGCTGGTAACTCCTCACTATTCCATCTATACAATATATTTAATTGCTATATTAACTCACTAGCACATATTGGACTAAATAGGCAATTAAATTCAATAACTTAATTTAAATAGTTGTTATACCTGTAACAAGACAATATTATGTTGCAATGCTCACTATGCAGTCAATTTACTAAGACTTGGATGGAGATAAAGTGGACGGAGATAAAGTACCAGCCAATCAGCTCCTAACTACCATATCACAGGCTGGGTTTGAAAAACCAGTTAGGAGCTGGTTGGCTGGCACTATATCTCTGTCCACTTTATCTCCACCTTAGTAAATAGACCCCAATATCATAAATGGTGGAATTCAACTTATCATGTCTCCTCATCACCAGACATTAAATATCACTATTTAGCAGATAGTATTATGTACTGTTAGTAATATTTTGTAACAGCAGTGTGTACAGCAAGAGAGCACCTCATTTTTTTGGGGTTGTGTTAAACAATGTAGGCATTGGGTATGGGATCCCGATGGTCAACATACCGACATCAGTGGTCAGGATTCCTGCGTCGGTATCCTGACCGTCGGGATCCTGACTGCCGGCAATGTAGCTGTATCCTCAATGTAGTCAACAAAGCATACCTCTTAACATTCTTGATAGTTATCGCAGGACAACTGCCACGATTGTGAGCCATGACTCTTGTTTTTGGCACTGTTAGGGCATGCCAGTGCTCTGTGAGCTGCTGGCCATGCCCCCGCCCCTCTGTGTCCCATGAGTGGACGCTGTACACATGCTCACAGCATCTATTCACCACCACTGTGCTAAGCAGAGTAGCGAGTTATAGGGGTCTCCCAGCAGCCCACTCCACCGCGGGACACTGCGGCCCATGGGTTGGACATTACCCAAAATATGGGATTGTGCTGTTAAAATCGGGACAGTTGGGAGGTATAAACAAAGTGTATTTTGTTCAAGAGAGGTTCTCACAGTTGTGAGTTGTTCTATGTTCTGCTCTCTTTGTGTGCCAATAAACTAAGCTGGCTACGCAATCTGGATCACATATATTTAGTAAAGTTGCCCTGAGGCTTAGAAGAAAGAATCCTTAACAAACATGAGTTCCCGTTGTTATGGATTTCAAATCACACATACACAAGTTGCGAGCAGTCTCTTATGAACTTCCGAAAACTCCACTACCTGCTAAAGTAGTGCCAGACCTAGCATTCAGTGCTAGGTTATTCCAAGTGTTTGCTTAGTGTGGCTACAGCACATTATCAAGTTTGCTCTGATGGGAAAAGAAATCAGCATCAGCAGTTGATTGCTCAGTGCTAGCTGGTCTTTCAGATGTACCCATAGACTTATTCTATGTACTGTACATATTTTCTAAAGGTGGGGCATTTCTTTTTACTCTACTAAAACAATATGCATTTACTTGGGCACCTCTCTACCTACAGAGATCTTCAATTCTCTTCTACTGATTCTACAAACATGTACAAAGGTTTTCACAACCCTCATGAGACAATAGAGGCAAAGCTTGCTAATTTACTTTTAAAGTGCTTGTGTTCTTGTAGAGTGCATCACTGAATTTAGACATTGTGGTAACTTTACTAAGATGGGAGTTCTATTTAAGATGGGATGTTGCTGATAGCAATCAATCAGATTCTACTTATCATTTATCTAGCACCTTCTAGAAAATAATACCTGGAATCTGATTGGCTGCTATGGGCAACATCCCATCTTAAGTAGAACTCAAATCTTAGTAAATTTAAGCCATTGAGTGAGAGACACTGTTAAGAAACATACTTTTTTCAAAAACTTTAACGACAAATTAAGGGTGATTTGGCATTTACAGAGATATGCTTCCATGTGTTGCAGAATTCATGATTCACTGCATAGAAATAGACTCCCGGATTACTGAAAAACAAAAGGAAAAAAGCAAGATGCAGTGCTCTGGCTTACCATTAATATTATTATCTTTTATTTATATGACACCACCATATAGATATGTGCAGCAGAGCCATACACAGAAAATGCAAAATTACAAACATTGGGGTAAATTTACTAAGAAGGAAGTTCTATTTAAGATGGGATGTTGCCCATAGCAGACAATTAGATTCTACTTCTCATTTATCTAGCACCTTCTAGAAGATAATACCTGGAATCTGATTGGTTGCTATGGGCAACATCCCATCTCAAATAGAACTCCCACCTTAGTACATTTACCCCATTTGAATACAATATAAAAGGTTAAAACAGACAGGCTTCTCCTTTAAATATTATACAATAACAGTGTTATTGATAAACTCTCTGGGCGGGATGTAATGGCGTCTGAGATTGCCAGAGGTGCGGGATGCTGGCCGATCTCTGACTTTTTTTTAAAGGGGCAATTACTTGCAAGGCATGGTTTGGCCTTGTAAGAAATTGACCCTTTTAAAAACTGTCTGAGATCGTCCGGCATCTCGCACCTCTGGCAATCTCAGACGCCATTACATCCCGCCCCCTGTTTATATCTGATACACAGGATCAGGAACCTATGCAGATTGGGAGTGTGCAGGGTCCTATCAAATCTCAAGACCTTTAACTTCACTCATGTCTCTAATGTTCCAATCCTACTCATTTCTTGGCTGAATTCTCTCTACAAAATAAAAGGTCTAAGCTCTCAGGAAATGGCAGAACTCCAATTCCTTAAAAGAGGGGGCTGCCCTCAAGCTTCTGAAAGGCCTTTCACAGTGTACAAATACAGCTAAAAACTTGTGGGTATTACCCACAGACTGATAGGCAAACAGAAATAATGAACCAATGTTTTGATTAACATTTGTGTGTATACTAAGTTTAGGCAGGAGATACTGTATGGGTTGAATGCCTCTCACTAGCTGAGTTTGCATATAACAACTGTTACCCATCCTCTGTATAGTACTAATTGGATATCATCCCCAGCCATTTCCTGATCCCAACAAACATAGTGATGTTCCAATAGTACAAAATTCCACCGAGACCTAAAATGTATAAGCACTTACAAAATCCTCAACAAATACAAAATACAAGCACACAAAAATCGACTACCAGTACTACTAGTTAAATTAGGTCTGGTTATCTATTAGTCTCGCAGCCTTCAACTAAATTTACAAATTAATTAATTGGTATACATTTCCAGTCCTGTACTGCACATACCACCACTAACCTTTGAAGAATACACCCATTGATTCATGGTGGTCATTCCGAGTTGATCGCTAGCTGTTTTCGGTCGCTGTGCAGCGATGAGGCTAAAAAACAGCACTTCCGTGCATGCGTATGCGGTGCATTGTGCACGTGCGACGTGCTATTACAATGAACGATATAGTTTCACACAGGGTCTAGCAAAGCTTTTCAGTCGCACTGCTGGCCGCAGAGTTATTGACATGAAGTGGGCGTTTCTGGGGGGTTCACTACGATATGCCGGCGGTCGGGCTCCCGGCGACCAGCATACCGGCGCCGGGAACCCAACTGCCGGCTTACCGACAGTGTGGCGAGCGCAAATGAGCCCCTTGCGGGCTCGCTGCGCTCACCACGCTACGGGCACGGTGGCGCACTTTATTCTCCCTCCAGTGGGGTTGTGGACCCCCACGAGGGAGAATAAGTGTCGGTATGCCGGCTGTCGGGCTCCCGGCGCCGGTATGCTGGTCGCCGGGAGCCCGACCGCCGGCATACTGAAGACCACCCGTTTCTGGGTGTCAACTGACCGTTTTTTCAGGGAGTGTTCTGAAAAATGCAGGCGTGACAGAAAAAACGCAGGCGTGGCTTGGCGAAGGCAGGTCGTGTTTGTGATGTCAAAACAGGAACTGAATAGTCTGAAGTGTTCGCAAGCGCTGAGTAGGTTTTGAGCTACTCTAAAACTGCACAAAAAAACTTTGTAGCCGCTCTGCGATACTTTCGTTCACACTTCTGCTAAGCTAAAATACACTCCCAGTGGGAGACGGCATAGTGTTTGCACAGCTGCTAAAAACTGCTAGCGAGCTAACAACTCGGAATGACCACCTATGAGTCTGAAATAGAGTTGGCATCACCTTCCCCTGAAACCTCTACAGCTTTATCACCTGTCAAGTTACATACAAGGGCAAGACAACTTCATGATGGAAAACATCTTAGATTCCTGAATAAAGAAAAAAACATTTGTACTTCATATTAAAATTGAAAGGATGTGTAGAAAAATACTATGGGCGGGATGTACTAATGTACATCGCCGCCCATCGCCGCCCTGCGCCACGATGCTAATCGCATATGTACTTACATATGCGATCAGCATTGCGGAGAACAGCTCTTCCGAGGATTCCGGGATTCGGCCCCAGGAGTCAGTCTGCGCATGCGCAGGGTGATGGGGGTGGCCGCAAGGCATGCTGGGAGGGATCCCTCACACAGCGCCGCGGAGCGCAGCCCATAGGCTTCTATGGACTATCGCCAGCTAAAGCTGGCGAACCCCGCCGCGGCGCTGACCTGCCGGCCGGGGATGGTACATCAGGAAAATGCGGTAAACAGGCAGTTTACCGCATTTTCCACTTAGTACATCCTGCCCTATGAGAGAATATACATTCACCATGTCCAAACAAATTATTATTTTTATAAATATCCCGCCAAGCTTAAGGCACATTAAAGTTGCTTTGCAATAGTTGGACAGTGCATGCACAGAGGTGCAGTTGCTACTGAGAAGCACTGTATCAGAAATGTATTGGAAATGTGCTGGGTATTCCTGGGCAGTGCAGGGATGTTGCTATTCAGGCAAATGGAAATGACTCGTTTTATGGGCATACGAGTGTAGTGGGTGTGTTGCATACACAGACCCTTCATTATTCACATTTGAGGCCATACTCATACAGAAAATCTATCTTAGGGCTGGTGAAAATTTTGCAACTGATGGTGGTACACCAAGCTGTATATAGCATCTATACAGTATAGTCTCATACTGGGCATCTCAATCGTTTCACAATCATATGCTTGGCTGTACACCACGGAAAGGATTTGAAGTATAATTTGCATAAAGCCGCAGAGATGCTACTGCTAAAAGATGCTTACATGGATGCAGCTGCTTCTGACTCAGAGTCAGGCCCATGTCATGCAATTACACTAGGCTGGCAAAGCAATTTTGATCACATACAGTATATTCAGTAAAATTTTCCTCTGGATTAGAAGAATCATCACTTATTTGACACATGTCACATTCCTATCATTATGAAAGTCAAACTGTGTATACTCTGATTGATGGAGGTCTCTTATGAACTCAGATTTTCACACCCCATGCTATACATAAGGCCTGGTCAGATCTAGCATTCAATGCTAGGCAATTGCCAGTGTTTGCTTTGTATGGCTACTGCATACAATGCTCCAGTTTGCTCTCTGTGCAACAATTTTAGCTGTGACTCCAGACTCTTTTGCCTGTTCCCATATACTATACTGTGTGTATGTGTACTGGACTTTGCAGACAAAGCCTGATCTTGCTATTTCCTGGCCATTGCTAACTGCTTATACAATGTACCAAACCCCAGGAACAGAAATTTGCTAAGCCTCTGTCTACCTCTTCTTATATTGTCCATTATCTACCAGAACCTAGAAGCAGACTTTGATTCTATTTACTAAGCCTTGGATGGAGATAAAATGGACGGAGATAAAGTACCAGCCAATGACAGTTAGGACCTGACTGGCTGGTACTTTATCTCTGTCCATTCTATCTCCAAGGTTTAGTAAATAGGCCCCTTAACCACAATTTTTTACCTCCAGTTCTATCTGTTCTACTTGCTCACACATAAACCATTACCACAATCTAGCACTCTCCTAATTATATACTGTATGTTAAATAATAATTCTCCTATGACACTCACAATAAATATATATTATCCCAGCTGTTTTACACCTGCAGTTCCTGTTATGCTATCTCTTCTAAAGCTCTAGCTACTGTGGGATTTCTATTGAACTTTTGCCTGTTAATGTGATACCTTCATATATGCATGGAGATTTGAAATTGTTTAAAAAATGTAAATATCACCAACACAAAGGCCTTGCACTTGTATAACCTGGCTCAATCTTGAGTGAACCAACTTGTTCATGGCAGGACATAGCCAAGGCTGCAGGAACATCGTCAAAGCTGCTTGAACCTGTTCAACTTTCTATATTTTACAAAGAATCAAAATTCAGCGAATTTGTGCATTTAGCATTGATTTTGAGAATTGATCCAAGGCTGATTCAAATATCCTAATTGCCCTGTGTAATGGATACATTCTATCCTGTATACAGTGTCTGTATATTTAATATATTATTTTTTATTCTTACAGCAAAAATGATTAAACTGAAGAAAACAAGTATGTTAATTACTTAGCTTTGAATTATAGCTGATGGCTTATTCTTTGACTAACAATATTAGTTTTAATTTGAATTCTATGTTTTAAATTACTAGTTGTTAGCAGAGGTGCCGATTGGGAGAGGGGGATGGATACCAGGGGTGTATGTTCATACCAGGCACATGGGGATGAAATAGAAGGGGGTGCCCCTCAGTGGCATCCATCGGCACATGCGCAGTAGCACAGCTAATGGAGCAAAGGAGAAAGTAATGTAATCACAATGTGATCACATTACTTCTCAGTGGGATTGGCTCCTACTGAAGCCCCTGTCCTGGTGACTTGCCAATGATACATATGGCAGAATAAAGATTCCTTATTGCAGTTAATTATGGCATTAAGGAATCTTTATTTTTGGGTGCTAGTTGCAAATGATGATAATTAGAAACCTGAGGGGTGGTTTTATCACAGCTTGGTGAGAGATAAAATTGGGAAAGTTAAAGTACCAGCCAATCATCTTCTGCCTTAAGCTGGACATACACTACACAATTATCAGGCAGATCATCTGCCAGATATGTCTGGTTGGAATGAAAATCTGGTAATGGATAAGAGCAAATTACAATTGACCATTTGCTCCCAAACACTGAAAAATGGACAAAAACTGTTGTTCATACAAATTGGTTAAATCTGTGATTTAACCAACTTGTCTGAACTACGGGGTTTGTCCATTTTCCAGTGTTAGGGAGCAAGTAGTCCATTTGCTCTTATCCATTACCAGATTTTATTCCAACCAGCCAGATCTGGTAGATGATCTACCAGATAATTGTGTAGTGTATGCCCAGCTTTACATGTAACAGGCTCAGACTGTGATTGGGCAGTGAGAACGAGGAGACTGCTGCTGGGCTGCACTGCTATACAGACACAGCCAGTGGTAGTGTGCAGAGATATAGGTTACCCCTTCAGCCTACTCCCCCTCTCCCCTGGAGCTGCCCCCTGAGTGTACAGTAATTTAACCATTTTTTTTATTATTGGAGAAGGGGAATAGAGACATAGGAAATAACGGGTGTAGTATGGCTGACCGGCATCAGCATACTGATGCCGGGATCCCTGCAGCATACCGACGCTGGGATTCCGGCAGGGAGGGGTGAGTGCAGCGAGCCCCTTGCGGGCTCGGTGGCGACCTGAGGTCGCCACGGGTTCTATTCTCACTCTATGGGTGTCGTGGACACCCATGAGTGGAAATAGTCCCTGTTGTTCGGCATGCCGACCATCGGGATAGTGAGGGGTCGGGATGCTGGAGGAGGTCATGTGACTGTCGGTCTCCCGACCGCCGGTCACATGAATACCACCCGGAAATAACAGATATAAAGTCGCACAGCACAAAGTAATGATGTGGGCTGCCTTTCAAAATGATGTAGAAGACTGTGATGTTAAACACAAATGTATCTAATAATTTTCTAGGGTCTGTCCCTTCTCAGTGTGTACGCTGTGGAAGCCAGAGTGCACTATAGTGGCTTACACTGTGAGGGAGATGAGACAGGCCTAAGAGAGGAGGTACGTATGGGAGCAGAGGGCAAAATGGTGCAGTGGGGCTGTCGGATGGAGGCTTCAGCAGTGAGGGGGGTGGAGCAGAATAAAGATGAGGATAGCAAATGCTCAATAACCATATACCTTACCAAACTACAGTATT
Organism: Pseudophryne corroboree; assembly: GCF_028390025.1. Lineage (NCBI taxonomy): Eukaryota > Metazoa > Chordata > Amphibia > Anura > Myobatrachidae > Pseudophryne > Pseudophryne corroboree. The sequence continues at coordinate 524,670,748 of NC_086447.1, read as the reverse complement.
ATGCAGAACTTCTATTAGATCATCATGAAGTGTTAATTGTGCAATCCTTCCTATCACATCCAGCATGTTATTGAAAAATTAAAATATGTATTACCATGAACCATGTACTGTATGTGGGGCTTGCAAAATTCAAAAGAATATCAGGTCTGATGAAGAAACATCAGAAAAAAAATGTAAATGAAAGAGATAAAACATTTGCTCTATCTGTGTAAGATTTGGTAAAAATAACAGTTTAAGGCTTATCTCAAGTGCTTCATCTCTGCTGCTGTTCTGTGTTTATTCACTGTTTCTAATGCTTCTCACTATTCTCTCTCATTTTGCTGCAAATGGGCATGAAAAACATTTAATTAATACTATATGCTACCTAAATAAAGCACTATATAAACTTTGTATTGGTAAATGTAAAATGAACATTTAGGGCCTGATCCAGTGGTGGACACAATGATGATGTTCGCATAGTTGAGCAATGTTTTGCAACTCTGCCTGCTTAAAAATTCTTAAAAGCTTCTATAGTGCATTCGTTCCATGGGTGTACTGTATGCAAGACACAGTTGTGATTAATTTGCACGGTATCAGAAATGTGGAAAAGTTCAGGGTGTTCCTAGAAGGTGACTGGAATGTTGCTTATAATGCATGCAAAATGATCAGTTTAATGGGCGTGTTATGGGAGAATTGCAGGAGACCGTGTGTTTGTGCATGGACTCACAGCTCAGACATTGGAGGCCATAGTTACATGGGCACCTGCCAAAGGGTTGATGCACCAATTGGTATTACTGCATATATGGATGCTGAAATTGAGCATCTTTGTCCTTGCACATTCAACCACATGGATGTACCCTAGGGAAGGAGTTTGTATAAGCATTTGCATACAGTCACAGATGGGGACCACCAATGAACTCTGTTGGGTGTGCTTCTGCGTCCACCTCTGAATGAGGTCCTGAGTGTTAATTGGTGACTGCTCTGGTCATGAAATAGTAAACTTATTCTATTGTGTTTTATAGAAGAGAAACCAAAGAAGGAAAAGCCGGCACCAATAAGAAAAGGTAAGAACAGTGTGCAACACACTTGCGCTTTTGAGAGCATGACTGTTTACTATAGAACAAATATATTACAGCATCTACAACAGAGTTTCAAGTCACAAGTATTGTAGCTCTAGGTGTTAGAAATATCTTTGTCCTACTATAGGTAAAGCTTTAGTTCTCTATGTACAGTATAAAGACAATCTAAAGAAGACCAAGAGGCCAATATCACTTTGTCTTGTAACCTCTGACTTTGGAAATCTGACTTATTGTACAGCAACTGGCATCTCCAGATGCCTTCTAAGGATATGAGTGACACTCCCCTTCCCTTACAACCTCCATGAATAATATGATTTAGCCTGAGATATTTATTCACAATGTAAATATAAATAAAAAAAATTCACAGGAATTTAGCAACAAGCTCCTATAAGAGCTTATTCCGGCGAAGAGCTGGAAGCAAAGTGGTATCTTACGCTATAACTCTGCTTCCTACTTTAGATCCAGAGTGCATACTGCACATACCTGTACTGTAGGTCACCATCAGAGCTACTGTAAGTCAATCTGAACAGCCCCCATATGTGGGCTGCTTTAAAGTTATATATGGAGAGATTATTTACTGCTGAGATCGGAGATATCGGCTGCGGTCCCTCTTCCTTAAATCCCAGGGATTCTTATTATTTGAGGGTACTCCTGAAAATGTGTTTTGGGGAGGATATATCACAAATATACTTTGAGAAATATGTCCCATAGTATGAATATGCATACAGCCCTCTTCTTGTACATAGGCAGCACTGTTTTAGTATAATAAAACTTTCTCATACGTCCTAGAGGATGCTGGGGATGACATCAGGACCATGGGGTAGAGACGGGATCTGCAGGAGACATGGGCACTCTAAAGACTTTTCATTGGGTGTGAACTGGCTCCTCCCTCTATGCCCCTCCTCCAGACCTCAGTTTTAGAAATGTGCCCAGGCAGACTGGATGCATTCTCTGAAAAGACTTATGTTAGGTTTTTTATTTTCAGGGAGATCTGCTGGCATCAGACTCCCTGCTTCGTGGGACTGAGGGGGCAGAAGCAGAACCAACTTCCTAAAGAGTTTCATGGCTCTGCTTCTGGCTGACAGGACACCATTAGCTCCTGAAGGGTACTGAACGCTAGCCGTGTCTGGATGCTCACTCCCACAGCACGCCGTCACCCCCCTCACAGAGCCAGAAGTCAGAAGACAGGTGAATATAAGAAGAATGATCTCCTATCAAGTAAGGGACGGCTGAGGTGCGGCGCGGCTGGCGGGAGCGCAGCACGCCATTGCTGCCCACACACACAGGCATTGCAGGGTGCAGGGCACGGGTGGGGGGGCGCCCTGGGCAGCAAGAAAAATACCTCAAACTGGCTAAAAGGGGGCATAAGTTGCCGCTGGCACAGCCCTACCCCCGCCAGTATAAATATTACAGTGAATTTATGAGTGTAAGGACGCGCCATTGCGGGGGCAGAGCTTCTTCCTCAGGCAGCCAGCACACTACTCAGTGCCATTTTCTCTCTCTCCTCAGGCTGTAGAGAACACGCTGGTCCTCTCCTCCACTTCTGACAAGTACAGGGTGCTATTAAGGGGGGGCACAAAGCGATTGTGGTGCATTTGATAGTGTATATTACTATTTAAAAGCGCTGTTGGGCTGTGGACATACTGTGTTCATAGGAAATTCTGGTGCTGGGATTGTGAACTGGCTGCTCCTATCCTGTGTCCCTCTGACGGATTTTACTGTGGGTCTGTCCCCAAAATAAGTCCCAGTGTGACTGTGAGTGTGCTGTACACGTGTGAGGCATGTCTGAGGATGTCCGGAGGAAGCCATTTTAGGGACACAGAGTTGTAATGTGGTGGCACTACCGGCACACCAAGAGCCTGCATGGGTGAAAGAGATACGTGACAGTATGCATCTGACTAACTGTAGATTAGATAAGTATGAATCTAAGGCTGCATGCTGGAGAAAATCTGTGGAAGATGTGATTTTTCAGGATGCTGTTATTCCTTGTGCGGGCGGCCCCTCTGGGTCACATAAGAGACAATTTGCAAATGTTGTAAACACTGATACCGACACGGATTCTGATTCTTGTGTCGACGATACTGAATCCAGAGAGATAGATCATAAATTGGCAAAAAGTATACAATATATGATTGGGGCTATAAGGGACGTGTTGGAGGTTACAGAAACCACTCCTGTACCTCAGGAGAAGGCATATTTATGTAAGGAAAAGAAGTCCAAAGTACCGTTCCCTCCTTCACACGAACTAAATGCTCTGTATGAAGGGATGTGGGTGAATCCTGACAACAGATTTCGTATTCCCAAAAGGATTCACATAGCTTACCCTTTCCCGGCTGAGGACAGGAAAAAATGGGAGTCACCCCCTGTGTTAGACAGTGCACTTTCCAGGTTGACAAAGAAGGTAATTCTCCCTGCTCCTGGCATGGCTTCTCTTAAAGAGCTGGCAGACCGCAAAATGGAAACGACATTAAAATCCATTTATGTTACCAATGGTACACTGCTCAGGCCCACTATTGCCTGCGAATGGGTGAGTCGCGCTATTGAAAAATGGTTAGAAAGCGTGTCATCAGAAATTGACACAATTGATAAAGATGAGATACTCCTTAAGTTAGGGAATATCAAGGACGCTGCCGCCTACATGCTGGATGCAGTGAAGGATATTGGACTCTTGAGTTCACAAGCCGTTACCATGGAAGTATCGGCTAGGCGGGCGTTGTGGATTCACCAGTGGAACGCGGATGCAGATTCCAAAAGAAACATGGAGGCTCTCCCATATAAAGGTGAGGCCTTATTTGGCGATGGTCTGGATGTGTTAGTCTCAGCGGTTACCGCAGGCAAGTCGACATTTTTGCCCTCTGCGCCTGCACCGGCAAAAAAGACCTATCACCCGCAAATGCAGTCCTTTCGGCCCAATAAATACAAAAAGACGAGAGGTTCCCCCTTCTTTGCAGGTAAGGGAAGGGGAAAGGGAAAGAAGCCCACAGTGGCTCCAGGTTCCCAAGAGCAGAAGTCTACCGCTACGTCTGCCAAATCCCCAGCATGACGCTGGGGCTCCCTTGTGGGAGGCCGCTCGGGTGGGGTCACGTCTCAAACTCTTCAGCCAGGATTGGATTCTGTCTGGCCTGGATCCCTGGGTGTTGCAAATAGTATCCCAGGGATACAAACTGGAGTTTCAAGACGTTCCTCAATGCCGATTTTTCAAATCGACCTTGCCAGTTTCTCTGCCAAAACGAGAAGCAGTAACAGCGGCAATCCAAAAATTATGTCAAGACCAGGTCATAGTCCTGGTACCGTTGTCACAACAAGGGAGGGTTTTTTATTCAAGCCTCTTTGTTGTTCCGAAGCCGGATGGCTCGGTCAGACCGATCCTAAATCTAAAGGATCTGAATTGTTACCTAAAAAGGTTCAAGTTCAAGATGGAATCACTTCGGGCAGTGATTGCCAGTCTGGAGGAGGGGGACTACTTGGTGTCAGTGGAAATAAAGGATGCTTACCTGCATGTTCCCATTTATCCTCCTCACCAGGCTTATCTGAGATTCGCGGTTCAGGATTGCCATTACCAATTCCAGACGTTACCTTTCGGTCTCTCTATGGCGCCGAGGGTATTCACCAAGGTGATGGCGGAGATGATGGTCCTCCTTCGTCAGAAAGAAGTCAATATAATTCCTTATCTGGACGACCTCCTGATAAAGGCGAGATCCAGGGAGCAATTGTTACAAAACATATCACTCTCTCTGTCAATACTCCAACAACACAGGTTGATCATAAATTTCCAAAAGTCACAGTTGGAACCGACAAGGTTGTCTTTCCTCGGGATGATTCTGGACACAGAAGTTCAGAGAGTATTTCTTCCGCTGGAAAAGGCTCTGGAAATCCAGAAAATGGTAAAACATATTGAGACCATCAAGTGTGTCGATCCATCAGTGGATTCGGTTGTTGGGAAAGATGGTGGCAGCCTACAAGGCCATACAGTTTGGTAGGTTTCATGCCAGTGTATTCCAGTGGGACCTGTTGGACAAGTGGTCGGGGTCACACCTACACATGCACAGAAAGATAATCCTCTCATCAAAAACAAGGATTTCGCTCCTGTGGTGGTTGCACAGCTTTCACCTGCTAGAGGGCCACAGGTTCGGGATTCAGGACTGGGTCCTGGTAACCACGGATGCAAGTCTCCGAGGCTGGGGAGCAGTCTCTCAGGGAGCAAATTTCCAGGGACGTTGGTCACATCAGGAAGCCTGCCTTCACATAAACGTTCTGGAGCTAAGAGCCATTTACAACGGCCTTCAACAAGCGGTACATCTTCTTCAAGACCATCCCGTGCAGATCCAGGCGGACAATTTAACAGCAGTCGCATACATAAACATGCAGGGTGGAACGAAAAGCAGAGCGGCAATGGCAGAGGCGACAAAAATCCTCTGCTGGGCAGAAAAACATCTACAAGCTCTGTCGGCAATATTCATTCCGGGAGTAGACAACTGGGAAGCAAACTTCCTCAGCAGACACGATCTCCATCCAGGAGAGTGGGACCTCCACCAAGAAGTCTTTGCAGAGGTGACAAGTCTTTAGGGAGTTCCTCAAATAGACATGATGGCGTCTCGTCTCAACAAGAGGCTTCAGAGATACTGTTCCAGGTCGAGAGACCCTCAAGCAGTAGCAGTGGATGCACTGGTGACACAGTGGGTTTTTCCGTCAGTGTATGTCTTCCCTCCACTTCCGCTGATCCCAAAAGTACTCAGGATCATAAGGAAAACAAGGGTTTGAGCAATCTTCATTGCCCCAGACTGGCCATGGAGGGCTTGGTACCCAGATCTTCAGCAGTTGCTCATAGAAGATCCTCGGCCTCTTCCTCCTCGAGAGGATCTGCTGCAGCAGGGGCCGTGCGTATACCAAGACTTACCATGGCTACGTTTGACGGCATGGCTGTTAAACGCCGTATCCTAGCCAGGAAGGGTATCCCTGAAGAGGTCATCCCCACCCTTATTCAGGCCAGAAAGGGAGTAATGTCGAAACATTACCACCGTATTTGGAGAAAATATGTGTCTTGGAGTGAATCCAAGAAAGCTCCTACGGAAGAGTTTCACTTAGGACGTTTTCTCCATTTTTCGCAGGATGGTGTGGAGACGGGCCTCCGATTGGGGTCAATCAAGGTCCAGATTTCGGCCTTGTCAGTGTTCTTCCAAAAACAATTGGCCTCTCTTCCAGAGGTTCAGACCTTCGTGAAAGGGGTTCTTCACATCCAGCCTCCATTCGTGCCTCCAGTGGCACCATGGGACCTTAACGTGGTATTGCAGTTCCTTCAATCGGATTGGTTTGAGCCTCTACAAAAGATAGAGTTGAAGTTTCTCACTTGGAAAGTGGTGATGCTTTTGGCTTTGGCATCCGCAAGGCGGGTGTCTAAATTGGGGGCCTTGTCTCACATGAGCCCTTACCTGATCTTCCATGAAGATAGGGCAGAGTTGAGGACTCGTCAACATTTCCTTCCGAAGGTGGTTTCATCTTTCCACATAAACCAACCTATTGTAGTGCCAGTAGTTACTGACACATTCACTGATTCAAAATCTCTAGATGTGGTTAGAGCTTTGAAAATCTATGTGGCTAGAATGGCTCATATACGGAAAACAGAGGCTCTGTTTGTCCTGTATGCTCACAACAAGATTGGCTGTACTGCTTCCAAGCAGACTATTGCACGTTGGATTAGAAATACGATTCAGCAAGCTCATACTACGGCTGGATTGTCGTTACCGACGTCGGTAAAGGCCCACTCCACTAGGAAGGTGGGTTCATCCTGGGAGGCTGCCCGGGGGGTCTTGGCATTACAGCTTTGCCGAGCAGCTACTTGGTCAGGGTCAAACACATTTGCTAAGTTCTACAAGTTTGACACCTTGGACGATGAGGACCTAAAGTTTGGTCAATCGGTGCTGCAGGGTCATCCGCACTCTCCTACCCATACTGGAGCTTTGGTATAGACCCCATGGTCTTGATGTCATCCCCAGCATCCTCTAGGACGTATGAGAAAATAGGATTTTGATAACCTACCGGTAAATCCTTTTCTCCTTGTCTGTAGAGGATGCTGGGCGCCCGTCCCAGTGCGTATTTTACCTGCAGTTTAGTTATTAGAGTTACACAAGTTGTGTTATCTTAGTTTTCAGCATGTTGCTGCAATTGGTTCATGCCTGTTGGTGTGTGTTATGTTGAATGCCATGTGTGCGGCATGGTTGAGGGTGTGAGTTGGTAGATATCTCATCACTAGTTTAGTAATTCTTTTCCGCAAAATGTCAGTCTCCCTGGGCACAGTTCCTACAACTGAGGTCTGGAGGAGGGGCATAGAGGGAGGAGCCAGTTCACACCCAATGAAAAGTCTTTAGAGTGCCCATGTCTCCTGCGGATCCCGTCTATACCCCATGGTCTTGATGTCGCCCCCAGCATCCTCTACGGACTAGGAGAAAAGGATTTACCGGTAGGTTATCAAAATCCTATTTTTTCAGTAGATAACTGTTAACTATCACACCATTCCGTCCATGCAATATGCTTTATTCATATATTCACACTCACTTGCACATTTTACTCTAAAGCAAGTCTTTAAAAAAAAAAAAAACAACTTCATTTTAAAAGTTATAATACCTGTACAAACACATTACAGTATTAACTAAAATGTAATTAGTGGCCTTTTCCTTTCCCTCACCAGATACAGTATTACATTTTTTATCACTGTCTAAAATATTGTGTTATAAGTTTTTGGTTTTTAACAAAGTATATTTTCCCAGAATTGCTGCGTACAAGCTTGAAAATTTCAAACCAATTCATAACTTGAATTTAACCAATGCGAAAGAAATGATCAACAGAGTTCACACATGAATGAACTGGCTCATGTGTAAACTAGCTTGCACATGTTTGGACATAGGGGCTAATTTAGACCTGATTGCTCACTAGCAATTTTCTGCAGCGCAGCGATCAGATAGTAGCCGCCTACAGGGGAGTGTATTTTAGCTGTGCAAGTGTGCGATCGCATGTGCAGCCGAGCGGTACAAAAAATATTTGTGCAGTTTCTGAGTTGCCCAGAACTTACTCAGCCACTGTGATCACTTCAGCCTGTCCAGGCCGGAATTGACGTGAGACACCCGCCCTGAAAACGCTTGGACACGCCTGTGTTTTTCCAAACACTCCCAGAAAGCGGTCAGTTGCCACCCACAAATGCCTTCTTCCTGTCAATCTCCTTGTGATCGGCTGTGCAAATGGATTCTTCGTTAAAACCATCACACAGCAACGATCCGCTTTGTACCCGTGCGATGCGCGTGCGCATTGCGGTGCATATGCATTCGCAGTTCTGACCTGATCGTACCGCTGCATAAAAAGCTAGTGTGCTATCAGGTTTGAATGACCCCCATGTTCCAAGCTGCTAAAGCATAGCTGAAACTCTTTGACTTTCTTAATTTTTTTATTGAATTGGAAATCCTGAAATTTTGCTGAATTTTCACATTTTCACATCAGTTCTTCGAATATGTTTAGGAATTGATCCATGGACAGTTCAAGCTTCTCAGTTGTCCTGTGGTGTGGATTCATTTTGCACTGTATATCTATATATTCCATCTACTGTTTTTGTTCTTACAGCAAAAATGATTAAACTGAAGAAAACAAGTATGTTAATTGCTTAGCTTTTATGTACAGCTGACGGCTTATCCTTTGCTAAGAAGCTTTGTTTTCATTTGAATTTTGTTTTGTAATATTACCTCTTGTGTGTCTACAGTATGTCAGATAGAAAACTCTCAGGTGAGAGTTATCGCTAGAGTAGATGGGAGTACTTTTCAGCTGAACCTCTACTAACAAGTGTTTGGGAAACTTACGTAGAATTCTGCTAAGAGCCTGGGCCTAGGGAAAACCATGACCGTGACAAAGTGCCACCCCTCCCCCCTTGTCTCATTTATCTGTATTAGTGTTTTGCCACACGGCTACACCCCATGCTTAGCCTTGCCCCCCACTTTAGCATGTTTGATTTCTTATACATCCATACAGATGTGTTACCATACATCTTGCCTCAATACCAGTGGCGTAAGTTCGCCCCAGTTGCCCGAAGGCAAGATAAATATTGGTGCCCCCCTATTTCCTATATCAAGATAAGTGTGTGTGTGTGTGTGTGTGTGTGTGTGTGTGTGTGGTGTTCTGAAAAAAATGTATATACTGTATTTATACATTTAATTGTCTTTTATTTTAAATCACACATTTCTTAGCAGTCATACCCAGGATTAGAACCCATGACCTGTTACACTAACAGCAGACACTTTACTGATGGAGCTATTTGCTCATGTAGAGGAAGCATGAGAATTCTAACTATATGAAGTTACGTGTAATTGTCAGAGAAGTATCTTCATATAGATAAAATTCTCATATTTCCTATACAAGAACAAATAGTTTCATCAGTAAGGTGTCTGCTTTCAGTGTAATAGGTTGTGGTTTCCAATCCTGGGTGTGACACTTGTAAAATGTGTATAATAAAGAGGGTGTGATTTGTAAGGTGCAGGGACCAGTGAGGAAGTCGGCACTGAAAAGACAGCGGCAGCTATCAATTAACTTTATTCAAAGGTGTCATAGAATGGGAGGAGAGGTGCCCCCCTTCAGAGCAGGAGCCCGGCGGCAGATGACTCCGTTGCCTCCCAGAGTTCTGCCTCTGCTCAATACGCCACATAGCGGGAGATGCCTGGTGTGAGTGAGCTGACTGGTCCCATGAAACTTCATTAGTGTTGGGCATCTTTTTTGCTGAAAATGTGTCTTATTCACATCACTGTGTGAATAGGATGCACAAGCAGACTCTGATGATTAAAATGATATGTAGCAAGCTTATATTTTCTGTGCGTCTGTGGCTGTAACTATATATGAAAAGGCACGTTACAGTGTTTTCTAGAAAAACACTGTAACATACCATTTCATATGCAGATACAGCAATGGCCACACACAGAATATAGCCATGCTGCATATCATTTTAATCCGCATAAGCTACATGTGCATCCTATATGCATCGTTTTCTGAATAAGATGCATTTTAATAGAAAAAGACACTTGGAACTACTGAGTCACACCATGGCACGGCATAACTAGAAGGGCTGTTTAATGTGAAGGGAGGCTAGATGTAAGTAGACACATCTGTACATGCAAAGATCTGAAGTCTGTGGGGATAAAAGAATCTGTAGCCAATCACATCATCTCACACATATTATTGTCCATGCATGTGATTGGTTCTATCATGAATGTATGAAGGGGAAAAAGACATGTGGGAAACCACAGACACAAAGCCTACAAAAAATGCCTGTCAAACTATTACAGTAGACTGTGGTGTTAAACACAAATCTACAGACTGTACATACAGTACAACCAGGACCAGTGCTAGGGTGCTCAGCGCCCACCTACAAACTATAATTTGAGCCTTCCTTCTCATGCTTAATAAAGGGACAAAATGCACTGCATACATACTGCAAAAAGGGTTTGGTCTGACAAGTAAGGTCTGCAGTCACACAAAAGTATACACAATTCAAATTGTTCTACATAGTAGTACAATCTTTTTCACATTAAACTGCATGTAGTGCCTCTGATTCATATTACACGTTATGTCACAAGATAGTGCCCCTTATACACAATAATAATAATAATAATGGATACTCAATAGGTGGTGTAACAAGCTGCCAAAAGAACTGTATCACATCCAGAAATGTCACCACATTTCAAAATACAGACATACAAATACAAAAGGATGGATGTCCAAGGCACTAATACATGACAAAAAATATTATACAATACGTTCCTCCCTCAGGAATCTGATGGTGGTTCTGTCAATAATTTCTCTCTGTCTTTTTTTACTGTACGTCCCAATGTTTTTTTTCTTGTAGGATATTATATGGGAAGAGATAAGAGAAAGTACTAATGTGTAACATTGTTTTTACAACACAAATTTAACTCTCTACCACTCTATGATTTTCATCAATTGCAACAAAAAATTATTTAGTTACACTTTCAGTCTTGCCTAGGAAACAGAAAATTGTTCTATCAGCGTAATTACACTATAAGCTGAGTCCTCACTGGAATATCAGATTTCAAGCAGTTCAATATACTGTAAGAATTGTATATCAGGGTGGGCTGCTGTTTAATCCAATTTAGTTTCAAATCAATTATGTTTGTATTTTATGCTACCTAATACCCAAGTTGGAAGTAAAAATGTTAGCTCAGTCATTTCTCTAACAGCATCGTAAGGTCTTAACACCATTTTAACTAATTTGTGATTTATCTCACTCCCAGGGGAACATTATCATAATGACACTAATAAATGTTAAGATTTAAACTAAACCTCTATTACATATATCCTTCTTCTAATGAGTGCGCCTAAAAAGGGTTTTTTCTTTCTTTTTCCTTGTATAAGGAACATATTGTATCATTTTTATTGTCATGTATTAGCTCTTTGGACAGAGTCCATCTTTTTGTATTTGTATGCTACTTATGCTCAATGCTCCAAGTAGTTCCCCTTGTAAGCAATGTCCACAGTAGTGACCTTTATACACATAAAGTAGTGCCCCTTATGCATAATGCCCAAAGTAGTAATGCCCCTCACACATAATGCCTACAGTAATAATGCCACTTATACACATAATTCCCCCCCATAGTAGAGCCCAACAGCAGACAGCAGCGGGGTAGCACAGTAGGGAGAGGACTTCTTCAGCCCAGTACCTTACTGCTTTGCATATTTTGCTGAGTGTGTTGTGCCAACCTTGCTTACAGTACATATTTTATAGATGAGGGTTTTCACTGACAGTAGCTTTACTACCATAATGTTCTCAGCAGTGCTAAGTAGCCATATGCATTAACTATGTAGCTGCACAGATCTTAATGTTTCAAACTAACCCATTCATGCAGTTGAATAACATATTTATTTGCTTCATAAGAAAACATGGTGAAATCTCTATAATGCTGAACCACTAACAGCTTATTATGTGGTGTTACTTGTGCAATCCTTCCTGATACAATTACTGTAGCCAGTTATTGTAAACATAAAGGGGAATTCAATTGATATTGCCATCTGATCTCCCACCTAAAGTGAAGGGATATTGCAGGGGTGATATTAAATTGATGCCGGTTATCGCGCTTATTGCACCCATCAGTGTCAGCAGTTAAACCCAACTAATGGACACAATGTGAAATGTGCCATTTGAACACTCAAATGGATCACTTTTTGAATGTTTCAAAGTGTGAGCTGAAATGCTGGTATGAGCAGCCGATCGCGCCCGAACAGAGATACAATTGAATAGCTCTGTTGGGTGCCATCTGCTGGCTAAAATAATAGTAGAATTCATCCCAAAAGGTGATCTTATACCATGATCCATATATGTGTGGGGGATGCGGTCATATGACTGACGCCAGAATCCCAAAACCACTCGGAATCCCGGTGCCAGAACCCCAAAGGTAAGTATTGGAGTGAAGGTTAGGGCTAGGATCTGGGGGGAGGTGTTAGAGCTAGGCACTACAAGGGGGGGGTTAGCCATAGCCACCATCCCTGTGTTTTAGCCACTTGTGATTAGCCATAGCCACTACCCCCCACTATCTTAGCCCTAGCCGCCACCCCAGGCAGGTTAGGGTTAGGATTGGGGGCAGGGGAGGGGTAAATTAGTTACACCGTCCCCTGTCTGCATTTTAAAAATCAGGATGCCATGAAAATGCATTAGGGAAAAATCTAAATGAAAACAACATATTCTTTTTTTTTTTTTTGTTTCTATCTAAGATTTGGGAGTTTATTTATAAGCTTCCACTTATTTGACAGCTACCACTTCCTGGTGTGTTTAAGTCCGAAATTTAAAAGGGCAATGCTTTCAATAGCAAAATACCTTGTATCTTGCTACTAAAATCATTGCCTTTTTGGACTTCAACATGCTGGAAAGTGCTTAGTCAATAAACCCCTTGATATTAGTTATTGCTTAAGGCTTTTCTGTTGCTTTAGCACTGCTCTTATTTCCCATTGTTGCTAATGCTTCTCAGCACAATGTGTTTTATTTTGTTGTGATTTTCAATTTTCCTACAGATGCACATGAAATGCTGCAACCAAAAACATTACATTAAATCAAATTTTCTTTTCTAAAACCTAAAATGAGAATTGTTTGAGGATGAATTGCCATATGTTTGAAATATTCATCTTTTTATTTCTGTGTTTTATAGAAGAGAAACCAAAAGAGGAAAAACCATCACCAATAAAAGAAGGTAGGAATATTCTGAATTCATTTGATCTTTTGAGAGCATGTCCATCTAATGTAGTAGACATACTGTATTTTAAGGTGTTTACAGTACAGTTTCCAGACACCTTTTTACCGACACCGGGATCCCAACTGACAGAATGCCAACAGAGGGGTGAGCGCAACAAAGCCCCTTGTGGACTTGCTTCACTTGCCGCGCTGTGGGCTTGGTGGCTCGTTGCACTCGCCACAGGTTCTATTCCTGCTCCATGGGTGTCGTGGACAACCAAGGGTGGGAATAGCCCTCGGCCCTCTGTTGTCATTTGAGCGGTTGGGATCTCGGCGTTGGTATGCTGACCGCCTGTATCCTAACCCCCGGTCTCGTAACTACATCCCGTAGTAACAACTGTTGAGAGATCAGTTCTTACTGCAAGAATCACTTGGGGTAATTCCAAGTTGATCGCAGCAGGAATTTTGGGGGTCATTCCGAGTTGTTTTCTCGCAAGCTGCTTTTAGCAGCTTTGCACACGCTAAGCCGCCGCCTACTGGGAGTGAATCTTAGCTTATCAAAATTGCGAACGAAAGATTAGCAGAATTGCGAATAGACACTTCTTAGCAGTTTCTGAGTAACTCCAGACTTACTCGGCATCTGCGATCAGTTCAGGCAGTTTCGTTCCTGGTTTGACGTCACAAACACACCCAGCGTTCGCCCAGACACTCCTCCGTTTCTCCAGCCACTCCCGCGTTTTTCCCAGAAACGGTAGCGTTTTTTCACACACACCCATAAAACGGCCAGTTTCCGCCCAGAAACACCCACTTCCTGTCAATCACATTACGATCACCAGAACGAAGAAAAAACCTTGTAATGCCGTGAGTAAAAAACCTAACTGCATAGCAAATTTACTTGGCGCAGTCGCACTGCGGACATTGCGCATGCGCATTAGCGACTAATCGCTCCGTTGCGAGAAAAAAATAACGAGCGAACAACTCGGAATTACCCCCCTTGTTAGCAGTTGGGCAAAACCATGTGCACTGCAGGGGAGGCAGATATAACATGTGCAGAAAGAGTTAGATTTGGGTGGGTTATTTTGTTTCTGTGCAGGGTAAAATACTGGCTGTTTTATTTTTACACTGCAAATTAGATTGCAGATTGAACACACCACACCCAAATCTAACTCTCTCTGCACATGTTAAATCTGCCTCCCCTGCAGTGCACATGGTTTTGCCCAATTGCTAACAAACTTGCTGCTGCGATCAACTCAGAATTACCCCCACTGTCTCAAAAGATTAATGATATTACAAAGACCAGCAGTACAGCCAAAATAATTACAAGTAAACTTCTAAGATATATTTTCTTGTTTATGCAGTAGCTAATTACACTGAAACAATGGATCAATATATCATCCAGATGCAGACTTTTATATAATTCAAACTTTTTTTTAATGAACTGATTCTGCATACATGTTGCTTTATTACATGGGAACTTTCTAGTTTTAGACTGTCTTGACAATGACAGCTCTAGGTGGACTTTACACCTGGAATTTCAGTAAGAGCATGTTGTTTTCTGAAAATATAGTTTTCGTAGTTTAAGCAAGTTTTTAATTCTGCTTACACACTGGGGTATATTTACTAAGGTCCCGATTTTGACCGAGATGCCGTTTTTTCATCAAAGTGTCATCTCTGTAATTTACTAAGCAAAAATCCCGGCAGTGATGAGGGCATTCGTAATATTTTGGAAGTCCTAGGAAAAAATCACGAATCAATACACCATCGGTCAAATACGCCTGCAATTTGCTAGAAATCGGGAATTTACTAAAAAGTGCAAAACACAAACACTGCCGACAATAGCCAAACACTGCCGTGATAAAATACAAATCGTGAAAAAGTGCTAAAAAAAAACAGACCTGCTTTTTTATCCCGTGTTTGTATAGGCATGCACGGATCCATGAGATCCGTGCATGTTTTTCAGTGGGAACGGGGGGGAAATGTTATAAATTTTCTGGAAAAAAATTGCGTGGGGTCCCCCCTCCTAAGGCAAACCAGCCTCGGGCTCTTTGAGCCGATCCTGGTTGCAGAAATATGGGAAAAAAATGGACAGGGGTTCCCCCATATTTAAGCAACCAGCATCGGGCTCTGCGCCTGGTCCTGGTTCCAAAAATACGGGGGACAAAAAGAGTAGGGGTCCCCCGTATTTTTGAAACCAGCACCGGGCTCCACTAGCTGGACAGATAATGCCACAGCCGGGGGTCACTTTTATACAGTGCCTTGCGGCCGTGGCATCAAATATCCAACTAGTCACCCCTGGCCGAAGTACCCTGGGGGAGTGGGGACCCCTTCAATCAAGGGGTCCCCCCCCCAGCCACCAAAGGGCCAGGGGTGAAGCCCGAGGCTGTCCCCCCCATCCAATAGGCTGCGGATGGGGGGCTGATAGCCTTTGTGAAAAGTGATTGATATTGTTTTTAGTAGCAGTACTACAAGGCCCAGCAAGCCTCCCCCGCAAGCTAGTACTTGGAGAACCACAAGTACCAGCATGCGGCGGAAAGCGGAAAAACGGGCCCGCTGGTACCTGTAGTACTACTACTAAAAAAATACCCCAATAAAGACAACACACACACACCTTGAAAGTATAACTTTAATACATCCATCCACACCTCCATATACACATACTTACCTTATGTTCCCACGCAGGTCGGTCCTCTTCTCCAGTAGAATCCATGGGGTACCTGTAGAAAAAATTATACTCACATAATCCAGTGTTTTCGGCTCCTCGGTAAATCCTTTTGTAATCCACGTACTTGAAAAAATAAAAAAACGGATACCCGACCACGAACTGAAAGGGGACCCATGTTTTCACATGGGCCCCCTTTCCCCGAATGCCAGAAACCCACTCTGACTGATGTCTAAGTGGGTTTCTTCAGCCAATCAGGGAGCGCTACGTTGTGACACCCTCCTGATCGGCTGTGTGCTCCTGTACTGTATGACAGGCGGCACACGGCAGTGTTACAATGTAGCGCCTATGCGCTCCATTGTAACTAATGGTGGGAACTTTGAGGTCAGTGGTGAGGTCACTTTCGGTCAACCGCTGACCTGAAAGTTCCCACCATTGGTTACAATGGAGCGCATAGGCGCTACATTGTAACACTGCCGTGTGCCGCCTGTCAGACAGTACAGGAGCACACAGCCGATCAGGAGGGTGCCACAACGTGGCGCTCCCTGATTGGCTGAAGAAACCCACTTAGACATTAGTCAGAGTGGGTTTCTGGCATTCGGGGAAAGGGGGCCCATGTGAAAACATGGGTCCCCTTTCAGTTCGTGGTCGGGTATCCGTTTTTTTATTTTTTCAAGTACGTGGATTACAAAAGGATTTACCGAGGAGCCGAAAACACTGGATTATGTGAGTATAATTTTTTCTACAGGTACCCCATGGATTCTACTGGAGAAGAGGACCGACCTGCGTGGGAACATAAGGTAAGTATGTGTATATGGAGGTGTGGATGGATGTATTAAAGTTATACTTTCAAGGTGTGTGTGTGTTGTCTTTATTGGGGCATTTTTTTAGTAGTAGTACTACAGGTACCAGCGGGCCCGTTTTTCCGCCGCATGCTGGTACTTGTGGTTCTCCAAGTACCAGCTTGCGGGGGAGGCTTGCTGGGCCTTGTAGTACTGCTACTAAAAACAATATCAATCACTTTTCACAAAGGCTATCAGCCCCCCATCCGCAGCCTATTGGATGGGGGGGACAGCCTCGGGCTTCACCCCTGGCCCTTGGGTGGCTGGGGGGGGGACCCCTTGATTGAAGGGGTCCCCACTCCCCCAGGGTACCCCGGCCAGGGGTGACTAGTTGGATATTTGATGCCACGGCCGCAAGGCACTGTATAAAAGTGACCCCCGGCTGTGGCATTATCTGTCCAGCTAGTGGAGCCCGGTGCTGGTTTCAAAAATCCGGGGGACCCCTACTCTTTTTGTCCCCCGTATTTTTGGAACCAGGACCAGGCGCAGAGCCCGATGCTGGTTGCTTAAATATGGGGGAACCCCTGTCCATTTTTTTCCCATATTTCTGCAACCAGGATCGGCTCAAAGAGCCCGAGGCTGGTTTGCCTTAGGAGGGGGGACCCCACGCATTTTTTTTTTACATTTAAACTTTATTTTTTTTTTAAACAAAGTGCACAATGAAACCCAGCACGGATCTCTCAGATCCGGCCGAGATTCATTGTATTAAAGTCGGCAGTGTTTTACAAGTCACTCACGTAAAACACTGCCTAAAAAAACGAATGACATCGACATCGGAAAACCCGAAAATGCAGAATACGGCAGCTTAGTAAATTAGTCGTAATCAATTCAAAAAGTTGCATATTTACACTTTCGATGTCATTCGTGATTGAACTTTGACCTCAAACGGGAAAATACGAATCTTAGTAAATTTACCCCACTGTTGGAAAGGTTTTTTTTTGTCTTTAATAAATGATAATCTGAAGAAGTCCAAATGGCTGGTGACCTCTTTCACTGTGGAAATTTGACTTACCAAAAATCTTACTTATTGGCAGTTCCAGGTTCCTTCTAATTTTTTTTAGTAGAACTCACAGCTACAGCAAGAGGAATTATAAATGTTTTTGTTTTAGTTTAACCAGTGGAGGATTTTATCTATGGGCTGCGGGACAGCATCCCCCCCCTCCCCCCAGGTAAAGTCTGCCACTCCGATTAGTGTCAGTGAAGCCAGATGCAGGCAGAGACTGCACTGGCTTGACTGTGACTGGCAGTGACTTCCTATTGGAAGTCCTACCTGCCATTCACAGACACACAAGGCAGTCCCATTGGGAGGTGGTTCCTCCCTCTTGGACTACCAGGCTGGGATGCGATTAGCAGAGAGCTGGCATCCAGTAGGAAACCACTCCCTGCCTCACCAGCCCTGCGCAGCTTCTATGGGCTGCAACCAATCCAGTATATAGAATATGATCTCGGAACCTGCTGGATCCATTGCACAGGTACCGGGACTCAGGACTGGCCACCTCCTCTCCGGGCACGGGGGCAGCATCAGCTCCCCTCCTACATGTCAGTAGATGCCTCCGCTAGTTTTAACCATTGTATAATATTGTTCAGTAGGAATGCCATCAAGATGCCAGAGTTCGGCATCCCGGCAATCGGAATGCCAATGCTGGCATCCCAAAACTGCTCGGAATGCTGATCCCGGCATCGTGACATGGATAGCAAGCTTGCGCCGCATTTTTCCACTGATAAACTGTGTGTGGGAGGGTTGAGGGCAAGTTTAGGCTGCGGAGGGAAGGGTTACAGTTAGGCTGCAGGAGTGGGAGGGTTAGGGTTAGGCAGCGAGGAGGGGGGTTAGAGTTAGGTAGCAGGGAAGGAGGGTTAGGGTTCTACTGTGGGGGGGAGCGATTGTCAGGTTCCGGGAAAGGTGCGTTAGGGTTAGGTGGAGGGTTCAGGGTAAAGCTATCTTTTACAGAGCTGTTGGGATTTGAAACGCCGGGATGCCGCTGTATTTTGACAGCCGGCATCCCGGGGGTCAGGATATCATATGTATTCTGTTCCGTAGCTTTGTTCAGAGTTGTGGACTTCTGTACATACAGCATGTGTGCCCTGCATAGATACTTGGAAATGTAGATTTGGTTAATTTTTTTTTTATTTCACCAACAGGCAGTCTTTTATAATTATTGAGCCATTTGTCACTGTTGATGTTTCTGATAAATGTGTGTGGAGGATACCATAGAAAAATCAATGGAACTCTTACCATAATATTTGTAAAAATAAAATAAAAAAAATCTACAGTATGTTATAATACTTTACTAATAAATAGTATATTGTTACATTAAAATCTGAGTAAATTAACCCTAAATTGTTTACATATTTTTCTCCATTTACTGTATGTGTACAATTTAAAGGGAACCTACAGTAGTTTTTGCTAAATACAATCATTGCATATAGTAATATACAGTATTACATTGCATTTTTTTCTTTGTCCAGTATTTAAAGAGCAACAATGTGTTCTGTACCAGTACCACATAGACTTTTGTTTTATTTGATGTGTAACTTTCATATACAGTATTGGATAAACTTGTTAATTTCCTTTTTTACTTTTTCTGTTATGTCTCCAATTTCATGTAGAAAAAGTAACACCTATGGCAGAAATAATCCCAACCCAAAAGGATGGTATGTTGCTAAATTGCATGTGCTTTTTGTTCAATGGT
This sequence comes from Pseudophryne corroboree, assembly GCF_028390025.1. Taxonomy (NCBI): domain Eukaryota; kingdom Metazoa; phylum Chordata; class Amphibia; order Anura; family Myobatrachidae; genus Pseudophryne; species Pseudophryne corroboree. The sequence goes on along the minus strand of NC_086447.1, from coordinate 524,651,291 downwards.
GGATAACATGCTACTTATATTGGAGTGTTATATTATTGCTGATAATGAAGTGGTGGAAGTGTGTGGAGGAGAACCAACATTCTGAACACTAGCACAGTAAGGAAATCCGGTGTGACCAGGGCCATCTTAGCAGCATTGTAGGCCCTGGGTAAAGCAATTCACTGGGTCCCCCAAAAACCCATTCACAGGAATAGATTTAGAAATAAATATATATATATATATATATATATATATATATAAATAGTAACACTGTAGGGGAACAGGGTGCCGTTTCCTGGAGTAGATGGCAGCAAGCAGCAGCTGAGAAATCATACAAGTCCAGTTTGTGGTGCAACTGGCCGCCACCAGTTTTATTAAACAGAAAATAATACAAACATCAAAAGAAAATATCTTGCCTGTCCGGCACTAACTAAACACAAGACGTTCCTAACTGTCTCTAAACAAAAACACAAAGTTTTCAAGTCAATACTGTATGGCTCACTTGTATAAGGAAGCGTGTTTCTCTCACAGAGGTTCTCCAGTCTCCTCAGGCAGTCTGCACACACTAATCAGGCTAGCAGCCCTATAAGGCTATTGCACAGCTGAAAGCCCTGATCAGCCCTCTGTGAAGCCAAAGATCCAAACTGGGCCCAATGTCTGGAACTTGCCCCATCCCTCTCTCAGGGCCCTTATCCAGCTTTTCCAGCAAACTGAAAAGGTTCTAACAAAACAAAACATTTTCCTAGCAGTTTTCATTTTCTAAAACATGTAAAACAAGATCCTGGGACAAACATACCTGCCCTCAAACAATATGCTAGTGTTCTTGTCACATATCCCCCTCCACTGTTTCGACCTAGGGGCCGGAACACTTGTAGCCCCCAAACAGAAGATGCAGGACAATGCATCTGCGTTGGCCAATTGTGTACCCGGTCTATGTTCGACAGTAAACTTAAAATCTTGCAACACTAGAAACCATCTATTTACACGAGCATTCTGACCTCTATTTACATACATCCATTTTAAAGGGGCGTGCTCTGTCACTAATCTGAACTGTCTACCCAAGAGGTAATATCTCAAGGTATCTAATGCCCACTTAATGGCCAAAGCCTCCTTTTCCACAATGGCATACCTTTTTTCATGCTATTTCAGTTTCCTACTCAAATAAATTATAGGGTGTTCATCCCCATCTCTGGTTTGGGACAACACAGCCCCTATACCTACCTCTGAGGCGTCCTTTGAAAAATCTGGTGTTATCAATACAGGTTGTGTACACAAAGCCACTTTTAACGCTTGGAACGCTTTTTCTGCATCAGGGTTCCATTCACCATATTTGACTGCTTCCCTTTGGTAAGGTCTGACAACGGCACTGCTGTTATCGCAAAATTGGGAATAAACCGACTATAGTACTCTGTTATTCCCAAAGAAGCCCTTACCTGTTGTTTATTCACTGGACGAGGACAGTTTTGAACAGCATCAATTTTATTCAATTGGGGCCTAACAAGACCTCTGCCTATGGTGAAGCCCAAGTATTTAACCTCCTCCATTGCGAGGCAGCACTTCTTGGGGTTAGCAGTTTAACCCTGCTTCTCTAATTGAGTCCAGTACGGCTTGTACTTTAACCAAATGGGACCCCCAGTCCGTACTGTGAATTACCACATCATCCAAATAGGCAGCTGCATATTTTCTATGGGGCCTCCTAATTTTATCCATTGCCCATTGAAAGGTTGCTGGAGCCCCATGCAACCCAAAGGGTAACATCTTATACTGGTATAGCCCCTCCGGAACCGAAAAGGCTGTTTTTTCTTTTGCACTATCAGATAAAGGTATTTGCCAGTAACCTTTGGTCAGGTCCAACGTGGTGAGAAACCTGGCTGTTCCCAGCCTTTCTACAAGCTCATCCACATGGGGCATGGGGTTTGCGTCAAATTTGGACACCTCATTCAACTTACGAAAGTCATTACAAAAGCGTATGCTACCGTCTGGCTTCGGGATGAGAACTATGGGACTGGACCACTCACTGTTAGATTCCTCTATGACTCCAAATTCTAACATGTTTTTAACTTCTTTAGAAACAGCTTCTCGCTGAGCTTCAGGAATCCTATATGGCTTTAAATGGACCCTGACCCCTGGTTCTGTGACAATGTCATGTTTTATTATGGTCGGCCAGGCAGCTCTGAAAATATCTCCCTATTTAGGATGAGAAATTCTTTAACCTGATTGTTCTGATCAGCTGATAATGTCTCTGACACCTTTACTGCGTGAAGCAACCGAGGTGAAGACACCGAAGGGCAAGGCTCGCTGACAGAGACAACCTATCTTTCCAGGGTTTCATTAAGTTAACATGGTAGATTTGTTCGGGTTTTCTCTTTCCCGGTTGGTATACTGTGTAATTAACCTCATTCACTTTTACCTTAATCTCAAATGGACCCTGCCATTTAGCTAGGAACTTTCCACAGTGGGTACCAAAACAAGAACTCTATCTCCAGGAGCAAATTCCCATATCTAGTCACTCCAGTTATATACCCTCTGTTGAGCACTTTGGGCCTGTTCCATGTGCTCTCTGACAATAGGTACCATGGCTGCAATCCTATCCTGCTTTTGTGTTACATGTTCAATAACGCTTCTATAAGGAGTGGACTGTCCTTCCCACGTCTCTTTGGCAATGTCCAACAGCCCTCTGGGGTGTCTACCATACAACAAATCAAATGGAGAAAACCCCCGTAGAGGACTGAGGAACTTCTCTGATGGCCATTAACAAGTAGGACAACAAACAATCCCAGTTTTTCCAATCTCTATCAATAACCTTTTTTAACATACTTTTTAATGTTTTATTAAACCTTTCCACCAACCCGTCAGTTTAGGGATGGTAGATGGACGTCCTAATTTGAGTGACCTTAAATCATTTGCACAATTCTTTCATGATCCTTGACAAATGGAGTACCTTGGTCCGTCAAAATTTATTTTGGTATTCCCATTCTACTAAAAACCTGCACCAGCTCCCTAGCTGTTTTCTTGGTAGTGATAGTGCGTAAAGCAGGGTTGGGGAACCTTTGGCCCTCCAGTTGTTGCTGAACTACACATAGCAGCATGCCTTGCTACAATTTTGCTATTTGGCCATGCTAAAACTGTTTCAGGGCATGCTGGGATGTGTAGTTCAACAACAGCTGGAGGACCAAAGGTTCCCCATTCCTGGCATAAACGGACAGCCTCAGGATATCGAGTGGCATAGTCTATTATTACCAGGAAATACTGATGGCCCCAATCGGACTTTAACAAGGGCCCCACGAGATCCATGGCTATTCTGTCAAACGGGACCTCTATAATAGGCATGGGAACTAGTGGGCTCCTGAAATGGGGTCTAGGGGCATGATACTGGCATTCAGGACAGGAAGAACAATATTCAGACACTTATTTGTAAACCCCTGGCCAAAAGAACCTTTGAAAAACTCTTTCAGTGGTTTTTTCTGCCCCTAAATGTCCTGCTGTAACGTGACTATGAGCTAAATCTAATACCATTCTCCGATAAGGCTGGGGAACTACCAGCTGTGACACCACATCCTCACCCCTTTTGACAATGTGGTACAAGAGCTCATTACAGATGGCCATGTGGGGATACGTAACCCTGTCACCTGGTACCACAGGTTCCCCATTAACAATCTTAACATTCTCTCTAGCCTTTATTAATGTAGGATCCTTTAACTGTTCAGATGCAAACAGATCCTTCTTTACCTCCAGGTCAGGCACGCTTTCAGTTCTAACTACTATGTCTCTGTTCCCAGCAAGAGGATCCTCACTGGACTCCCCATCTGTCACTTCCCCAGCCAAACTAGCAAAGAAAGTTCTGAAGACACACGTACATCCATAAAATCAGCGGTATTATCAACTGACTCTTTACTTCTCACATTTGTTGATAAACGTGATTCCCACAGTTTCCAAAAATGAGGAAAATACCACCCTATTATGGCCTCATGCACCAAGGTGGGGACCAGTCCTACTTTAATAATTGCTGACCCACAACAATTCACTATATTCACTTCAGCAGTGACATAATGTTGGGTATCCCCATGTATGCAAGTTAACCCAATAGGTATTTGCTGGACCTTTAAGGGGTTCACTAACCCCGCTTTCACGAGGGTAACTAAACTTCCTGAATCTAGCAAGGCCTCTACCCCGTTACCCTCTAAGAACACATCACACATTTGTTTTTCCAGCTCAGGTGAAGGTACCACAGTACAGGCTAACCTAGCAAAGAAAGACATTCTGCGACATTCATAGGCAGCATCACATTGCATGGGTTCTTGCGTGACTGGGCAATTGGCAATAACATGACCTGGCATACCACACCTAAAACATTTAACCACACGATTATCAACCCGTTTGGGCAGCATAGACCTTTCTATCCCCATTGGCCTATCTCCAGGGCCAGTGTTTACAGTCTCTCCAGCCTTGCGTTCTCTTAACTGCCCAGCAACGTTTTCCCAAGGAACAGTCTTACCAGTCTTTACTGAAGGGTGCTGTCGAGGATCTATGGGTTGCTGGGTGGTCATCAGTAGCTCCTGTGCCGCCAAATACCTCTCTACCATATCCACTAATTGGTCAGCAGTAACCGGGTTTCCATAGCTCACCCACTTGCGCAGGACCACGGGCAAAGATCTCAAATAGCGGTCCATGATGACTCTTTCTACCATCTGGGGACCAGTTAATGTCTCTGGCTGTAACCATTTTTTTGTTAGCTGAATAAGGTCGTGCATCTGGGAGCGAGGAGGCTACTCTATGGCATACACCCAATGGTGCACCCGTTGTGCTCGTACTGACAGCGTGACTCCCAGGCAGGTCAGCATCTCAGTTTTTAGTTTGTCATAGTCCCGAGCCTCCGCAGGGCTTAAATCAAAGTACGCTTTTCGGGGCTCACCTGAAAGAAAAGGTGCTAGCAGACTGCCCACTGTGCTTTCGGACAGTTCTCATGCTCAGCAGTCCTTTCAAACGTGGTCAGATAGGCCTCCACATCATCAACCTCTGTTATTTTCTGCAGGAAGTGAGTGGCCCGTATAGAACTAGAGCTGGTCAGAGCACTGAGGGCCACATCTCCAATCCGGGCTGCAAGGCTCTGCACCACTTCTACTAAGGCCTCGCTATCCTGATGCTGTTGCCTGTAAAGTTCATCATTAGCCACCTGCTGCTGTCTCCTATTTTCCTCCATTGCCACCTGCTGCTGTCTGTTGGCCTCCTGCTGAGTCACTGAAGCTTGCAGCAAGGCTTTAAGCAGTTCCTCCATGTCGACAGATTTTTCAGGCAGCTTTGTAGCTGCTTTCACCCATGACATATATCAAATCCTCAGGGGTGAGTCTCAGCAACTTCACACTGGGCTATATCTGCATAAACCACTGTTTTCTGCAGGCCTCATAAAGCTGCTGCTTTCACTTATGCGCAGAACGGAATGCTCACATTCTCCACCAAGTTGTAACACTGTAGGGGAACAGGGTGCCTTTTCTTGGAGTAGATGGCAGCAAGCAGCTGAGAAATTGTACAAGTCCAGTTTGTGGTGCAACTGGCCGCCACCAGTTTTATTAAACAGAAAATAAAACAAACATCATAAGAAAATACCTTGCCTGTCCGGCACTAACTAAACACAGGACGTTCCTAACTGTCTCTAAACAAAAACACAAAGTTTTCAAGTCAATACTGTATGGCTCACTTGTATAAGGAAGCGTGTTTCTCTCACAGAGGTTCTCCAGTCTCCTCAGGCAGTCTGCACACACTAATCAGGCTAGCAGCCCTATAAGGCTCTTGCACAGCTGAAAGCCCTGATTAGCCCTCTGTGAAGCCAAAGATCCGAACTGGGCCCAATGTCTGGAACTTGTCCTCTCTCTCTCTCTCTTTCTCTCTCTCAGGGCCCTTATCCAGCTTTTCCAGCAAACTGAAAAGGTTCTAACAAAACAAAACATTTTCCTAGAAGTTTTCATTTTCTAAAACATGCATGACAAGAACCTGGGACAAACATACCTGCCCTCAAACACTATTCCAGTGTACTTGTCACAAGATATATATATATATATATATATATATATATATATATACAGAAAATAAATATATATATATATATATATATACAGAATATATATATGTATATATATATATTTATATATATATATATATACAGAAAATAAATATATATATATATAGTCTTTTGAAAAAAGAGGGCACTCACCAAATTTTCATAAAAGAAAGTCAGAAGATCATTTATTGGTACATCCGTAGGTCGACGTTTCGATCATAATAGAATGATCTTTGTCAAGACAACAAAAACAGTGTTGTTGGTGACAGGGCACTTCTGGTGCCCTGTCACCAACAACACTGTTTTTGTTGTCTTGACAAAGATCATTCTATTATGATCGAAACGTCGACCTACGGATGTAACAATAAATGATCTTCTGACTTTCATTTATGAAAATTTGGTGAGTGCCCTCTTTTTTCAAAAGACTATTATCAGGAACTCACTACTCCTTGGGGTTGAGCACCACCGTGTTGGCCCCTACTAAATACAGCCTTGTGCGGATGTCTACGGCTTCTATATATATATATATATATAAAACTTTCCCCTCCTGCGGGGTCATGCTGTCTCTCTAAATGCTTCCATATGTGAATGGCTGTCATCTTTCTGTTAGATAGCTCCAACCATCCACCATGTTGGATAGCTCCAGCCATCCACCAATCAGCATGATGACAGATATTTCCTGTTTGGCTGAAGGTTGGTAGGCAAGCAGAGAATGCTGATACTGGTAAACAACAAATGAAGAATCTACAACTGTATAGGTGCTGGATTGAACAGTAAAACAGATAATATGAATTAAGAAATTATATGTGTCTCTTATGTATTGGTGAAGGCAGTCTTCTTTCTTTATTATGTTACTGCTCCCGAAGAGGCTCCAAAAGATATTTGAAAAAATAAATGTGTTTACAGTGTATATACAGTCTATCTATCAATCTATCTATCTATACATATATAAAGTGTTTGGAGGGAGGTGGCACTCTGGAGACTGTAAACAGGCAAATCTGACCAAACAACAGTGTTTATTCTGTCAATATTTCAGGGCTCCAGCCCCTTCCTCAGAACAGGCTGGAGCCCCAAAACGTTGACAGAATTAACACTGTTGTTTGGTGAGATTTGCCAGTTACAGTCTCCAGAGTGCCACCTCCCTCCAAACACTGCATACAGTAGTTAAGGGTGCAATCCCCTTAAGAAGGGCACCGGAGTTCAGTATAACCTAGATAGGTCATTGGAGTACCGGGGCATATGTGTTTGCTATATATATATATATATATATATAAAAAGTGAGCATTCATATATAAAGTAAGCATTCTTGTTCCTGCAACCTTTTATTTTATCAGACCTTGAAACACATATTTTATATTGCTGTACACGGGAGAACTAGCTGGTTATTTGCATGACATTCTAACCTTGCAAACAAAAGAACAAGAACATTATTATTATTATTATTATTATTATTATTATTTATTTATATAATGTCTCAAGGAGTCTGTAGTAAAGTAATTGACATTACAATTGTACATCAATGCATAGAATAACAATACTAACAATGCTAAATCTAAGGGCCACTACGCTCTACTTATTCTTCTTGATCTCTCTGCTGCTTTTGACACTGTGGACCACCCTCTCCTACTGCAAATCCTTTATTCCTTTGGTCTGCGTGATACTGCCATCTCTTGGCTTTCTTCCTACCTCTCTGACCGTTCATTCTCTGTCTCCACTCATGACTCCACCTCCACCTCATTTCCACTAACTGTAGGTGTACCCCAAGGCTCTGTCCTTGGTCCTCTTCTTTTCTCTCTCTATACATCCTCACTAGGTAAGCTCATTAGCTCTTTTGATTTCCAATATCATCTCTATGCTGATGACACTCAAATCTATCTTTCCTCTCCGGACCTCTCCCCTGCTCTCCTCACTCGAATCTCCAACTGTGTCTCTGCTATCCCTGTTTGGATGTCCCAGCGCATTCTTAAACTTAACATGTCTAGGACTGAGCTGATCATCTTCCCTCCTTCCTACATAACCTCACCTCTCACAATCTCATTATCTATTGATGGCACTACTATCTCCTCTAGCCCCCAAGTGCGCTGTCTTGGAGTAATCCTTGATTCCTCCCTCTCCTTCAAACCACACATTCAACACCTCTCACAAACCTGCCATTTTCATCTAAAAAATATTTCCAGGATCAGACCCTTTCTGACCCAGGACGCTACTAAGACCCTTATCCACTCACTGGTCATCTCCAGACTGGACTACTGTAATCTCCTCCTGACTGGCATTCCTGACAAATACCTCTTTCCACTCCATACTATCCTCAATGCTGCTGCACGGCTCATTTTTCTCACCAAACACACTACATCCACCTCTCCTCTCCTACAAGACCTTCACTGACTTCCCTTCCCTTTCAGAATCCATTTCAAGCTTCTCACACTCACTTACAAAGCCCTCACCCACTCCTCTACCATTTACATCTCTGACCTTATCTCCCCTTACACTGCCACCCGTCCTCTTCGCTCTGCTAATGCACGTGACTCTCCTGCCTACTGATTACTTCCTCCCGCTCCTACCTCCAAGATTTTTCTTGTGCTGCTCCAGTTCTCTGGAATTCTCTACCTCTCCCTGTCAGACTCTCCACCTCATTACAAAACTTCAAACGGGCTCTCAAGACCCACTTCTTCAGCAAACCCAGCCAAATCTCATCCTAACCCTCTGTTCCACGCTCTCTATGTACCCTATCTGTGTCACCCCTGTCTGTCTACCCCTCCCCTTTAGAATGTAAGGTCTCACGAGTAGGGCCCTCTTCCCTCATGTGCTTATCCTTTCTCTTACTTTAATAATCTTCAACTGCATCAACTCCAGCAGTCTTCTGCCACCTGATGCTTATTCCAGTTTCATCTGCTGATGCAGCTATGTTTATTTACCCTGTATTGTCCTATATTGTCTTCAACTGTAAGTTGCTGTTTTCCTGTTTTGAGTATTTGTTTATGTACTCTGTAATTGGGTGCTGCAGAACCCTTGTGGTGCCATGTAAATAAAGTTTAATAATAATAATAATAATAATAATAATAATAATAATAATAATAATAATAATAATACTATATGCCAGTGGTTCTTAAACTGTGTGCTGAGCTTGTGGCACCCTGGGGTGCCTTGAGACACTTGCAGGGGTGCCTTGGATTGGTGGTCCAGGACAATGCAACAGGCAATGTAACTACTGCTAATGGCTTTTGGTCATAAATTATGTGGACAAACAGAAGCAAATATTGTTCCTCACCAAACAATTGAACCTAAAGATGACATATGAACACAATTTACTGTACTTAATATTTCTTTGTAAATTTATCAGTAAGAAACTTTTGGCCTAGGGTTGCCATGAAAGAAATCCTGATAATCTAGGGCGCCATGATTCAAAAAAGTTTGGGAACCACTGCCATATGCAATGAATGGGGAAAGTGACGGCAATTTTTGAGTGCCTCATTATGGTTTGTAAAAGAAAGCAAAGAAAATTTGCATGTGTCAAAGCACATTTGATGCAACACACTAAACCTACAGATCCAATTGGTCAGTGTTGAAGAGTGTCTAAAGAGGCACATTTCAAGGTCACTCTGAGCTAAATAGAATGCACAGATTTGCACTGCTCTTTCTGGTTGTTTTTTACCCAACAGACATCCATGTATCTCATGTGTGCTCTTCTACAAATGTCTTCTCCAACAACTTTTAGCTTTTAAGACAGTTTAAGTATAGCCTAATATACTGTTAACTTAAACTACTTCACCATGCTAATAACTTTAGACCCCAAGACACATTTTAGCTATATACAGATTCTCACAATATAGCCAAACGTCTTTGAATGCTCTTGCTATAAAATCCTGTTAAACTTTATCAGGGTCAAAACTTCTAAATAATATACAGTATAATGCTTCCCTAATTAACAAAGAAACTCTATTAATGTTTTACTCACTGAGATACATTATCATTTTCATAGAACAAGAACCACCCAAGGTAGAAGAACCAGTGTCTCTAAAGGATGGTAAGTAATTACACAGCAAATCTTTTTCATAATAAAGGGGTATCATTAAAATAGTAAAAAGGCAGTACATGCAATGTTTCTTTTATGTGGACTGCACCAATATCCAATTTTATTTTGATTAGAATTAGCAAAACAATTAATATTAAATATGTATGTACTATTAGTATTACAAAGCTAGCAAATCACTTAATTTGCTAGTTTCTACATGCTCCTGTGTTTATATATTTACATTAGCATTCTTATATCTGATCAGTAAAAGGATACACTTTGACTTTCAAGTGACAGTAACACTTGGCATAACATGACAGTTCTTGAAGGTGTTGGTAAAGATAACAAGTTCATTCAAGGTTCTTTCAAGATATTTCCTTTTCTGTGGAATGCATTTATATTCTTTCTCAACTTTCTATGGTACTAAGGTTTATATTGATTAAAGACACAGTACAATTTTGGAATACAATGTATGCTATTTACATGTACAACATTCATAATACTATAGTACTAACTCTCTTTCAGATGCAATTAAAAAAGCACATGTTCAAGATGTAGCATTTAAAAATCAAATACACTACTTGGTATTACAATGTACTGCAGGTACAAGTGTTAATGCAGTGGGTGCCAAACCGGGTGCCGTGGCACCCGAGGCTTAACGATGGTCTTCGGCATCCATGGCAAAATGAAGAACAGTGGCCCCGCACCTCTCACCACAACATATATCTAATAAAGTATTTCTACGCGCTGAAAAATGGGCATGGCCACATGCTTGAAGGGGCATGGCTACAGAAAATGGGGCATGTTAATATGATATGTCACCCATTTCTTGTCACTCTGGGGAAAATCCTTTCCATTCCATATGCACCTTACCTACTGTATATGATAGTTTCTCACATTGTAGAACTTCTGAAGAAATGATTTCTTCCCGGGTAAACGGCATCTTCAGTCAGTATTCACTACTCACATGGGATATCACATCGTTTGGATGATGCCTGTTTGTGTAGAAATATTAACAAGGTCATCATCATACAACAGCAGTTCAGCCATACTTGTGCCCCCTTTGTCACTTCCTGCAACCTTCGTCTTTCAGTCACACCATCATCTTTCCCCTGCATCTCTCAGCCACACCAACATCTCCCTGTGCGTTGTCTCTCAGCACACCATCATCTCAGAATCAGAATCTAAATCAGAATAAATTTTATTGGCTAAGTATACAAACATATACAAGAAATTTTATTGGCTAACCACATTTCCTTAATAATACATAAAAACAACCATTAACAAACCATACAATTCACAGTCAAACAGTAATTACTCCCCCATCAGAGTTTAAAATCATTATAAAAAATCCTCCTGTGTTGTCTCTCAACACAACATCACCTCCCCCAGAGTATTCTCTCAGCATTATCATCATCTCCCCCTACTTATTCTCTTACACACCATCACTTCTCCCTGCATCTTCTTTCAGTATACCATCATCTCCCCTTGCATCTTCCCTCAGCACACCATCATTCCTTGCCCACACTTCCAATTCTCTCTCTCTGTGACCTTCCACCCCCCCTTTAACATTCCAGGAATCAGTAACCAGGATCTGGCAGGCACTGTGAGACAGGTAGCAGGATGACGCTCAGGGAGCATGATGCTGGCATTGTGGCCATGCTCCCAGCGGCAAGTAGACCCAACGCTGCCAAGCTCCATGGACCTTGCTCGGTGGCACAATGGAGGAGCAGTGGGTGCAATAGTGGCAGTCGGATGGGCAAGTGGTGTGGATACCATGCCCTCTATAGCAGATCCCACCCTATGCTGGGCCTGCCACTGCCCCCCAGTGCACATGTCGCTCTCGCCCCTCCCTATTTATGCCTCTGCATGGCACCCTGAGGTGCATCAGAGCACTTGCAGGGGTGCCCTGGGTTGGTGGTCCAGGACCTATCAAAATTATTTATGGCCAATTTAATAGGGAAAACCAGTGCTTGTGGATTCCAATTGTAAAATATTTGGACAAACAGAAGTGAATCCTGTCCCTCACTACATAACTGAACCTGAGATGACATACTGTATAAGCAAACTTATTTAATGTCATCATATTTGTAGTAAATTTCTCTATAACAAACGTTTGGCCTAGGGGTGCTGTGAATAGAGCGCAGTGATTCAAACAAGTTTGGAAACCACTGTGTTAATGACAAGTACAAAATAATGTTGTTTCGCACAAGTCAGTGCACTTCACCCAATACACTGGTTGAGATTGTAATGTATTAATTAGGTACTGGTGCTGACAAGTACAGAAAACATTGTGTTTTGCAGTGGGCAATGTTGTAGTGAGGGGGCAAAATATGTAAGGGACAAAAAGGTAGTCTTTGGTGAATTAGGGCAGATTTCTAATGTAATTTGAAATTTAGCTTATTTTTTTATTCTAAGCAATTTGCCTATTTTTGCATCCTATGCTATCCCTGTTTGTACATATAAAGGGCCTAATTCAGACCTGATCGTAGATGTGCTAAATTTAGCACATCTACTATCAGTCACACAGACGTGTGTGGGGATGCCCCGCACAAGGCTAGTCCTCCCCGCATGTCAGGCCCGACCACATGCGGCGCCGACACTTACGCAATTCAGACCTGATCGGCTGCTGTGCGAAAGCGCACAGCACCGATCAGGTCTGAATTAGGCCCAAAGTACGCAGCTATTGACATGGTTTCAAGTCTGTACAAATCAGCTCAGTAATACATGACATCTGTAAACAGGACTGATGTGGCCATTTATTTCATGTCCCTTACTTATAGAGTTAGCCATATAGCAAAAGTAACTACAGTACAAGGCTTCAGGAGAACCCTTTTTCATACCAGCACAGCTTACAAACACCTATAGGAGTTGCTGAGGTCCCATTGGCCACATTACCGAGCTTGCCCACCTTGCCAAATGCTATCAGGCAATATCATAACTGAAACTTTCAGGAAATATCATAATTGATAATTAAGAAGTAGCTGGATCATTTTAATTTGCAGCACTACAGTACTTTGATGATTAATTTTACTTTTGTATGAAGCAACAAAATATTGTATAAGGAATTCATATATGTGTTCAATAATATAATAAATTTAGAAAAATGTTCCTTCTGCATGATAGCCAAGTCCCTGGGTTTAATCCTCAGTCTTCTGATGGTAATGTTCCACAAGTATTTAAATGTCAATATGTCAGTCACTTGTATGGAATTATTCACAGTATTGTTTGAAACCTCCAACTCTCTTCCTTAGGAAGTCATCCTTCCAACATGCATTTGTTAAAAATAGAAAAGAGTAGTATAGTGTAAAATTGTTTTAATAAAATGAAAACATCCAAACAGAAGCACAAATGGTGACATGAAAGGTACACATGAAGTTTACTTCTACCAAATAGTTGTGAGATCAGAGTCTCAGTTATAGTGGTGGTTAAAGATGTTAAACCCAGGCACACCAGCCATCAGGAACTTTAGCCTCGCCATCACTCCAGGTCAGTCAGTCAACTCAAAACAGCTCCTCCACCAACATGTTTTGATCATAAAATTGTCTTTTACATGGTTCTTGAAAAGACCATGGTATTGTTGAAACATGTTGGTGGAGGAGCTGTTTTGACTGACTTGATATTTTCCTTTCATCAGGTGGATAAAGATGCCTAATAAAGAATTACTGTTTATGAACTGACTTTATTCCCATAGCCAACACTCGCATATGCAGTAACTGATGAGTTTATGGTGTGATTACTTATATACAGTAGCATCTGTATTATATATATGATAAATCTATACTGTTAGTACTAAACCAAATAATACAACTGTACACATTTTAATAACTAATAATTTCACTTTTATTAAAAATAATTCTGCACATTTCATAGGAACATGTGGAACTAGTCGCATTGTCCCTGGATTGATCATAATTATGTCTGACACACTGACTAGTCGTAAGTATATTGGTCACTTTAGCAACAACTTTTCTCAACATGTGCTTGTTAATAACCTATTTAACAATCTGCATGCTATTGAATAATTGGGTGTGTTCACTTGTATATATGAAACCTTTACTTTTTTATATCATGTGCTATGTGAGTGGTACTCTCAGTGGACCTTAATTATGGAATTTGATTTTATCACATATCCCTACATAGTCTGACTACTACATTTCACTTCAGGTATATGTCTACTATTTTTTCTCTAACAGTTCCATATGTGTGCAGAGAGGTGAAAGAGGCATGCTCATAGTCATATCAAAAGCCAACCTCCTGTCTTTTTAGACCCACTGCTTTCCTTACAAGAATCTACAGTATTCAGTTTATCATATACAGCAATCTACTGTTTGGGTTAGTTGATTGCATGGCTTATTATTACACTTGTTTTTACAATGGACATTATGCACCCAGAAATCTTCTTCTCCACCTAAGTGCAGCTCATGAAAATTACCTTGTTCCATTGAAGAAAGTAATAAATGCCCGTAAATTGCTCCCTTTTTCCCCTCACTATCTCATTTCAATTATTTGCCCAGGTAAAAATATTTCTAAGCTTTGTACTGCTCTGTAATATCCCAGTGCTAGATTATACACTGCTGCAAACTTTGTCCTTGGCTGACTGTTAGGCGATTTGGGTCCTGGAGACCGCCGGCTGTATTAACTGTGTTGCAGCACAGAGAGATGAGTTTAAAGTCTGTGCAGCAGAGTATACTGCAGACACAGCCAGTGGCACTCACATACAGAAGACAGACAATTACCCTGGACCCGGAGTAGCTGTTGTTGGAGGCACAACCTTTGACATATGCCTTCTGCATAGGAAAGCATTGAATGGAAAAGAAGTGGAGGACGTCTAATGATCATTTTTGGGCTGTGGGGGCCCCTAACCTAGTTGCTCCAGGGCTATCACGAACATTAATTTGGTCCTTGTGCTAAGCACACTTGGGTAAGCCACAGCACATAGGCCAGCCAAAGAGGATATTGGGCCTTATTAGTAGCAGTTCTACTAAAATCTGAGAACTGCTACTGCTAAAAATCGCATGCTGACAGTTGCCTAGCATGTAAAGCACCACCCTGCAATGCATTCACATTTGCAAATGCAGTGCAGAAATTAAGTGACATTAGGAATATTGGTTGCCCCCTGCATACGCAGCCAGGCTGAAAGAAAGCATTGAAGGCAAGCATTAACTACACATGCTGACTATGAGCTACAGTAAACCTTTGAATCAGGGTATTTTGTAGATTTTACTATGAACATGTTCGTGACCATTAAACCGATGAAATTAGATGAAATGAAATGACATTTAGAATCAGTTTGACATTTTCAAATGTCTCCATTAAACACTTTTTTATAAAAAAAAATTATTTTGATCCATCATAACCTAATGGGAATTTCTTATGGTCTTTACTGTCCAATTGGACATTCTTCTGTCTGGGAACAAAATCTGAAAAAAAAAAAAACAAATGCCTACTGTATATCAATGAATACAGCTGCACACTACAAGCACCCACCATTGGATAACTGTGACCTGTAGGAGCCAAAACTTCCATTAACCATTTAGTCAATCACAGACTGCCTATTTACAAAGGAAGTCCCAGGTAATTCTGGTTATAGTAAAGTTAATAGAAAGCAGGTGCATTGGCTTTTATGTTTTTTCTTTCATTGGATTACAAAAATAGAATAATTACCCATTAGCTTAGAAAAAAAGAACAATTTAGCTTTTTATTATTGCAAACTAATGTAAAGAGAATACTGTATTAATTAATATGTTTACTTCATGAATTTATATATTTTTATCATTACATGTATTGTAATTCCACATTAGACTGTATCAGTTCCTTAATATTTTATGCAAAACACTGTAAACAGTGCTCCTCAAAGTCAAAGCTCTTAGCTTTTCAATTAACTTTCCCAAACATTTCTTATTAGGCTTAGCAATCAGACAAGTCCTTTGCATTAGGTGAATCACAAGTGGTATATTTTGGACACATAAAAATGATACATTTTCATTATCATGAAGGATATTGGAATAATTCAGATTTTAACAACTCGCGCAAACAGTATAATTCCTAACAAATGAGTTTAAGCATAATGTACACACAATGGCTACCTACATGTTACCTTCTTGTCAACTAACATTCCACTGGTGGAACATCAGCTTTGTGAAGTTCAAACCATTTTAATATTTGTTTAAGCCACCGGACATTTTAAATAATTAGTGTAAAAGGCTTTACCAGGCCACGAAGATTCGCACTGCGGTCCTTACCTGTATGCTGGTCAGCCTATTTCTGTCCTGCAGGCACTCCTGCTGTCTCTCTGATGGTTCCCATTTATGCTGGCAGTGCATCCTGATTCACCCGCCCCTCCACCTCTCCGCAGCCTTTACTGACACCTCCGGCTGCTGGGCGCCACCAGGATGCCAGTGATCAGCTGACTACTGTTCCACCAACCACACGCTCCAGTCTGGCCAGCTGACTTCACCCACCTATCACAATGCAGCAGGGGGAAAAAGGACTTCCAAAACTTTAGCAATTAGTGAGTGTTCTGTGTGGTCTTATCCACTACAATAGGTGAAAGTCATGCTTGATAATTCCTCCTAACAAAAGTCCAAGTGATTTGGAATATGAGGAAAAAACAAACACAGCAAAACAATGTTTAGTATTGTCAACTGAACAAATCTCCTATATGAACAAAAATTAAATAGGGGAATTGTGTACTCCAACTCACTAGTAGAAACTGCAAGTATATAAAGGTATCTTTAAATGTGGTAGATGGCAAGTATACAGTATCACACTACCTCTGTTCCCAAACAATTCAAATCTCAGTAATGTGTACCCTGAATCACATAATATGGTCAAAGGGCAACTCAATCAAGGTATCTTTAAATCCTATTTGACAGATCTGTCACAATGATGTTACTCTTCAGATGGTAATGGATTCTAAACATGTGTACCCTGACTCACAATTCAAAATCAGGAGCAACATATCTCAAGTTATCTTTATATTCCCTTCTGGAAAAATATAGCAGTGCATACCAGTACTCATGATAACCAGCTGTGTCTTGTACATGTAAAGGTATCCTTATCCTCTAAATAGTGGCACCCCAGCATTAATAAAAGTGGATATTTTAATACAAATACAGGTGAAAATCCAGCCTGCCCCCCACACTCCAATGTAACAAAACCAATATCCGGATAGGGTATTGTAAATAAAGCATGTGCAACTCACCTTTTTCCCAAACCAAGTGTGTGAAATGTCTGAATATGCTACTTTATGTCCTCTCTTTGTCAAGGCTCAATCCTAGATAGCTTCCTCCAGCAGTCAGCTCTGTCTTCTGTTCATTGTCCATTCGTGTTCCACTTCATGCGCAAGAGCTACATTCGCCCATCAAGTTTCTTGTATCATATGTCTACTACTGAATCATCACCAGTGTCACCCTCAGGTTCACAAGAATTCTCTCATATGACATTTTGTTCTGGGCCCATGAATCCAAACGCCAACCAGATCATTGGTTCAGGTGCTTTTCTAAGCCTGATGTCAAGGCTTGGGGGGTCAATATGCCTTGCACACTCTTCCACAAGCTCCATGTTCAGTTCCAGTTGCCCCTGCTTAGTCTACTTCTCCGGCCAGTATTCCTGTATCTCGTCTCCAGTGGCTAAACCATAGCAAATTTTATGGAAATCCTAAATTCTGCGGTGGTTTTCTGAGCCAGTGTGAAATTCAATTTTAGTCACTGAAGAATATTTGATGATCACAGTAGACCTTCTTCAGCTTCAGCGGATAATCTTAAGATTCATCAGGGATCTCATACTGTAGGACAGTTTATAGTACAGTTCCAGACTCTAGCCCAGTGATGGGGAACCTTTAGCACTCCAGCTGTTGTTGAACTACACATCCCACAATGCCCTGCTACAGTTAGCAAAACTGTTGCAGGGCATGCTGGGATGTATAGTTCAACAACAGCTGGAGTGCCAAAGGTTTCCCATCACTGCTCTAGCCTCTGAAATAAGCTAGAATGACATAGCACTGGTAGCAGCTTTTTGGTATGGACTTTCAGGCAAGATTAAAGATAAGCTAGCAACTCATAACCTACCAGATAAATTGGATGATTTAATTTCCTTGTTTACTAAGATTGACCTACATAATTCAGACTGAGCCAATGAATGTATCAAGTGATTGTGCAAACTCGGTTTATTCCTCATCCATCTCCTCAGTCTACTTTGTCAGAAGAACCTATACAAATAAATTGGTCTCATCCATCTCCTGAAGAGCATTCAAGAAGGCAAGAAAAACTGTGTCTGTTTTGTGCTGTCTCATGGCACTTCCTTAGTTCTTTCTCTATCTGTCCGGGAAACACTAGATGTTGTGGAGAAGTCAGGATGAGTATTTGTGCCCTCAGATATACAGCTCCAATTAACAGAAGTCAAAGTAACATGTTGAAACTGGACTTTCAGACAGAAGGCCTGCAAAGACTGTGCAGATGTGTTTTGTGACCAAGCCACAAATGTCTTACATCCTCACCATGAGTGGGATTGCCCAATTGATCTTATAACTGGGGAAAACTCCTCCTAAAGGCTGTACCTACCTGTTGTATGTTCCAGAAACCTAAGCTATGTCAGAATACATCATGGAAAATCTTCAGTAAGGATTCATTCAACCACCCTCTTCTCCAGCAGGTGTAGGCTTCTTTTTTGTAAAGAAGAAGGATGGCGGCCTTCACCCATGTATAGATTACCGGGGTCTCAATGACATAACTATAAAGAATGGCTACCCATTTCTGCTGATTACTGAACTACAGTATTCGACCAAATCAAAGGTGCCACTATCTTCACCAAGCTTAACAAATGTGTTGCTTACAACTTAATAAGAATTTGAGAAGGTGATGAATGGAAAACTGACATTAATACCGGGGACGGCCATTATGAGTATTTGGTGATGCCATTCAGTCTGAGTAACACTCCAGCAGTGTTTCAGCACTTTGTTAATGAGATCTTCATTGATTTATTGTATAAGTTCATTGTAGTATACCTTGACAACATATTCATCTTCTCAGAAGAACTTATTGACAACAAGTCAGAGAAGTATACTCCATTGTCGTCATGCTCACTGTCTTTATGGGAAACTATCTTAGTGTACTGTGCCTTCAAAGTCTCCTCTATCCAATTCTTGGGGTATATTATTTCTGGTACAGACCTCCATATAGACCCAGCCAAGTTTGTTTCCATCTTGAATTGAACACTTCCAATGGCCCGAGGGCCATCCAGAGATTCCTTGGTTTTGCAAATTATTGTAGAAGGTTAACTAGAGGTTTTTCAACCCTTGTGGCCCCATCACGCTTACTAAAAAAGGGGATAATCCTGCTCTGTGGTCAAAGAAAGCTTTGTCAGCCATTCAGTTTATTATGCAGGTGTTCACATCAGCTTTAGTTCTGCATCAACCAGATGTTAACAAGTCATTAATTCTCGAAGAGGATGCTTCCACAGTTGGTGTGGGAGCAGTTCTTTCCCAAAACTCTGAAGATGGAAAGTTATACCCCTTTGGCTCCTCGTGTAAATTCTCCCCCCTGCCAAGAAGAAATACTCTATTAGAGATCATGAACTCCTAGCCTTCAAGTTGGCCTTAGAGGAATGGAGATACCTCCTGGAAGGTGCTAAGTTCTAAGTAATTATATTCACCGGTCATAAGAATTTATTCTATCTCAAGTCCACCCAATGTTTCAATCCCCATCAGGCATGTTGGGCATTATTCTCCTCAAGATTCAATTTTAAGATTACATTCCAGCTTAACTCTAAGAATTTAACAGTGGATGCCCTTTCCTGGTCCATGATTCCTGATGAAAGTCTAATTCCTATGAAGAGCATCAAGTTATTGATCCTGTTGGTTTTGCTTCCACACAAATTTCTTCATCTCCTCCTCCTTGTAAAATCTTTGTAACTTCAGATTTACACAAAAAGTTGTTGACACTTCTCAATTCATTGGATATCCAGGAGTGTTCAATACTTACAATATACTAGTGACCAAGTATGAAAACAGATATCCAAGATTATATTTAATAGTGTTCCAAAAGCTTAAGATTAACCTGCACTCTTGTACTTTGAGTACTGCTGAAAGACAGTCTCCTGTTCCTATTCTGCCAGTTACATTCCGGTGCAAAGTCAGTTCTAGCTTGATTGCTGTTGCTTTTCTGCCAGTCTCAGTCTGGTCCAAGTGCAAAGTCAGTTCCAGCCTAACTCCTGTTCCTGTACTGCCAGTTCCAGTCCAGTCCAAGTACAAAGGCAGTTCCAGCCTGACTCCTGTTTTGCTTGTTCCAGTCTGGTCCAAGAGCTATAGTAGGCCAGTACCAGTCTGATGCCTGTTCCTGCTCAGCTGGACTCAGTCCAGTTGCAGCATACAGACAATCCCAGGAACTCACTCCTGTATATTCTTCAGTAGTGGCTACTACAATTGCTATCCTAGATAGCTTCCTGTCAGCTCTGTCTCCTGTTCAGTGTTCATTCCTTTTGTACCTTATACGCAAGAGCTACTTTTGCCCACCAAGTTTAATGCATCATACACCCACTGCTGAATAATTGCCAGTGTCACGCTCGGGATCATAAGATTTCTCTGACGTGACAGACTTTTTTTTAACATGTACTGAAGTACTATCACATAATGTTGATTCATTTTTAATCTGCCGTTCGTTGAAATAAAATAAGTCATAAAAATGTAATAAAAGCCATGCAAATAGTAGCATTAGATTTTAGCTCCAAATGTTTATGTACAATTAAAATTGATGTCCTCTGCCTGTGATAGTTACATTGCGGAGTGTTTGCACGTATTTGTTTGTATATAACATTGTTTTGCCTTACTTAGTATTCATCCTGTGTCTCTTTGAATGCCAGGTTACCACATATGGAATATACTGTATGGCTGTATTCCATTCTGTTTTAAATAGCAGGCCCAAATACAACCTTATCTACATTCACCATATTAAGCTTTCAAAGCAATCTGGCGAGTTCATGGTGCAGCAATGTAAAAGGTTAAGTATGTTCAAAAGGTTGTGTGGTCTAAAGGTTAGAATAACACAAAATAGTTAATTGGCTCAACGGGTTGGGTATGCCTGATCGGCTGCCGGAATCCCGGCGGTCAGCATACCGACACAGGAATCCCAGCTGCCAGAATGCCATCAGGGGGCAAGCACAACGAGCCCCCTCTGGGCTTGCTGAGCTCACCATGCTGCAAGTTCTATTCCCACTCTATGAGTGTCGTGAACACCCAAGAGTGGGAATTGCCCTGGCCCCCTGCCGTCATTCTAGCGGCCGGGATCCCAGCGTCGGTATGCTGGCCGTCGGGATCCTGGCTACCGGGATCACAACTACATCCTGGCTCAACCACTGTAGCACATTAATTTGGTCTCCTGTGAATAAAGTAGATTTTGAATGATTCTGTGCACCATTGTTAGATTCCAAAACATTTTAAATGTATTGCCTTTAGTAAATTCTAAACACAAATATATTTAAGAAATAATACAGTAAATCAAAATCTTCAAAATATTATAAGAAAAATAACTCTGTAACAATGGAGCAAGTTAACATATTCTGCAAACATTCTTTCTACATTTTTCTCAATTTGAATGGTTGCAAATAATTCACTATTAGAATATGAAAGTATTAAGTTCTAAGAATCATATTCCATATGATCCTTGATTCCCAAGCAGAACAGATACTGATTAAGTGTTATCTATGTTTTGCAGATGGACTGTCAAAGGAACAAGAGGAAGAAGTGCTGAAGGCAGCAAGACAAGGTACAGTGAGAATTTCAGCTTTGTCTTCTTAACAAAAAAATAATTCAAAGAAATTATTCCAATCAACCCACAAAGCATAATAAAGCTTATGCTCTAATTCATTGTATTGATTCACAGTATTGTAGTAGATGTATTCTTTCCTTTTTGTGCGATTGCACAACAATTAACACATCTAAGATGAGCTTTTTCATATTTAATCTTGTCTTTATAAACGTACTGTAGTGTCACTGAATAGGAGTCACTTTGCAATATATTTGCATTTACAAGGTACAATTCCTACATGATATGTATGGTTATTCAAATTTTTACTATCGCAAATAATTTTTCAAATAAACAGATGTAGCCTAGGTTGCCATGATGCTTGTGCAGGCCAGCGCGTGCGTGCATATATTCGCACTCACGACACATACACATTGCATCGACTGGTCGCCAATGAGAATATGCGCAGCCAGTTGTTGCCGCAATGCATATGAATGTGCGAACATACAGTATTGTGGCAACGATTAACCTGGCTACATCTGCACTGCACATATTTACCATACAGTATTACAGTCATGTCTGAAATATAAATGCAACACTTTAAGACAAAATATATTGTGGCAAAACCAAATTTACGGTTTTGTCTTAAACTGCAGGAGAACCCAAATAAAATATTTAAATTTGACAAACCCTCAGATAGGACCCATCCAATGCATGCATGGAACTAAATACAGAGCTGTATGCAGTTCCCTAACAGGGCTTTACTACGCCCTGTGCAAGCTCACCCCCTGAGTGCATGACATCATGAGAAGGGGCTGGTCTACCATTGCTGAGAATTACAGCACTGACCAAAGCATCCACAGGATGGTCTGGGGAGGCTGTAGGTTCTGCAGTGTGCATTTCTGGAGCATCCAAAGGATGCACTGGTTGGTACTACAGTAGCAATTCTGGCTGCATGGTGCCATTCCAAGCACCTTGCTATCCAGAGGCAGGGGCCATCAGTGAGCGGCAGTGCCATCCACAGGGCTCAGCACTTTGTACGGCAGCACCACTCACACACCGCTAGTTACAGCACTGGCTGTATGCATCTCTTCAACCTAAGAATGATCTACATTGAAACGTATACTTATACTTTATTCACTATGTTTGTGTTGCACCTTATGGAGCCTATTAACATTGACACTTTACTTTATGGTTACATGGCCAATGTTAGCTATAATCTTAATTACAAGAATTCTACATAAATAAAATTAACTTGGTTCATTAAACATACCCTTGTCTGATTAATGCTTACCATTAATAACAACATCTACAGTATTGGCACTTGATTTCTGGGTGCCCTCTGATACTGACCCAGTCACCACCTTGTGTTTCCTACCTGGGGAGAGGTAACGTCTTTTGTTCTTGGGAATGCTGTACTGGGAGAAGTGTGCTTGGATGTGCCTCTCCATGCTAGTGATCAGCTTTCAGTGTTCGTGTGCCACAGTGACAAATAAGAGATCCAACTAATAATATTATATCATTCATGCTGTGTATTCTGTGATCCCTACATCATAATGCCCTAAGCAACCAAGTAGGTTTACTAGCAGTGGTACCATCCCTGGGTTCATACAGTACATAGTGTGTGTGTGTGTGTGTGTGTGTGTGTGTGTGTGTGTGTGTGTGTGTGTGTGTGTGTATATTATTATTTTTTTATTTTTTTTTATTTAGCTTCAGTCATATATAATCTTTGTATTATATTACAAAGGTATGAAAACCAATGTGATCCAGCCTGATGATGTGAATGCTTTTCATAAAATTGCAGTTTTAAAGTAAACTATTTTGCATTTAATTTTAATATATATTTTTTTCTGCTTTCTGTACTGAATGTAACACAGTACTGGTGCTTTGGCATATCAAAGGTACAACATATTGTGCTGTAAACGGGATACGGTCGTTAGGTCAGCACAGCTTAGATCGACAGTCATTAGGTCGACCACTGAAGGTCGACATGGTCAATAGTTCGACATGGTCATTATGTCGACATGTACTAGGTCAACAGGTCAAAAGGTCAACATGAGTTTTTCAAATTTTTTAATTTTTTTGGGATTTTTTCATACTTAACAATCCACATGGACTATGATTGGTACGGTAACCTGCCCGAAGCATGGTGATCGAAGCGAGCCAAGCGAAGGACACAGTGCACTAATTGGGGTTCCCCATCACCTTACAAAGAAAACGACGTCCAAAAAAGAAAAAAAAATGTTGACATTTTGACCTGTCGACCTTTTGACCTGTCAATCCAATTACCACGCCGACCTATTGTCCCTTTCAACCTAATGCCTGTCGACCTTCCATGGTTGACCTAATGACTGTCGACCTAAGTTGTGTCTACCCAACGACCCATACCCCTGTAAACAAACAAGCTCTTATAGTGAAGTTATTGCAAAACACTAAATTATAGTGTGTACACCTTACTGTTCCTGAAATGCAATTTTTTTTATATAAAGCATTCTGCTCTCTTCAATAGAACCAAAGGACACAATAAATCAAACAAACCTGTAATACATGTTTCAAAACACTGAATACATTATTTACATTTTTCAAGTCAGTTGATTTTGTTTTCCATTATAAACCGTACTGTAAATATCTCCCCAGCCACTTTGTAATGTGAATTTGGTGGGGGCTTTGCCATTGGACCTCACTGTTCATTGCATTCTGTAAGATTCAGGCACGCACATACAGTAGCTGCAATAGCTGCCAATGAACTTCAGTGCTGTTGGGACTCTTTGCAGAAGTAGAGAACTGACACTCCGCCTATAAGGAAGGGACACCCATCAACATACTGGAAGCACAATATTATTTAAGATGTAATAAAATCCCTTATAGATCAGCATCCAGAAGCATTACATGGAAATGGCTCTCAGTCATGCTCAAAAACTGTCTCCTATCTGTCGCAATCAGTGATACTGAAATAACATAAGGTGCTCAATCTAATCATCGGCAAATGAGTTACCATTGCAGCGGCATGCAAATTCCACCAACGACCCCACAATTCCCCTTTCACTCACGAGCTGATCTCAAACAAAAATCTGCAAGTCCGGCGGTACTGTAAGTACAGCATACTGCCACAATTACTTGTACATGTGATAAACTCGCTAGTAATTGGATTGACCCTACAATTTTTGATCTACTACAAAGCTTATATTATTGGTATATCTGCTTCTACAAGTTGTCCAAGTTACTAGGGATCACAATTAGGGGTTGATTTTGAGTCACAGCACTGCTGTGATTGCTTTAGCATATTTTGCCATACTCACATCTGCAACTGTATGCTACTGCTAGTATAAACCCTTTCTCTGGTGTACAAGCATGTGACTGGATGCACAAAGACTGAGATGCCCACTTTGTCACGGCTGCATTCACAACCTTCAGAAGTGCCATCGGGACTTGCACCAGCCCATGCTAGATGCAGAATATCAGAGTATGACCTATAATGTACGCAGTTATGCATCTGAGTTTGCAACCATTCCTGCAACTCACCCATGACATGCCCATAACACATCCATAAGACACGGGCGCTCATTCAAATGTGGTTAGAGATGCTGTTGCTGCTGCTAACATACAGAGGGAGACTCCCTCATCGTTGCAGTTTCTCCACCTAAACTGAGTATTTGTCATGCCTTAGCTATAGCTCAGGTTTATGAGATGTTGAACATAGAGGCTTGTTGAGGTGCAGCAACATACACAGCATGCAATACACATCTTCACCACTGGGTAGCTAATGCTCCACTAATCCAGTGCTGTAGAGAGAATAGCGGCAGATGGATATACAATACAGTGCAGTAATCGTACTGTAATAGCGTACTCTTAGCAAGCTCTGGCAAATTGCCAGTGACAACTGTAATGTTATACACACAGACCAATGGTCAGATGGAGAGTGTCAATTAGGAACTTGAAGTGTATAGCATACTGTAAATAAAGGGACACTGTAGAAAATATTAATTCTCTGTCGGGACCAACAAAAATAAAATAATAAATCAATAAATAAAAATAGTTTATACAGATGCAACCTTCGAGTTAAAGCAATGGTCCATTGCTCAGTCTCATAAAGATAAGACTCTCGTAAATTGAAAAGTCACACTTGTATATTTGTGTAATAAGTAGCACATACAGTTATTTTCTAATTTTGACTGTATATCTGTGTGCATGTCTGAGACTGTATACAAAGTATGATAGGACTTGTTTTGGCAAAATTAGAAAAAACTGTGGATGCTAATCTTTACACTGATATACAATACAAGTATGTCCCTTGCAGGAATCAAATCCTAGCTTACGAGTATGGTAACCATCGGTGATACCACTATGCCATGGTGTGTAGAACTCTGAACTGTGCTTTTCTTTGTGTGCATTGGAGATGCTGAGCCAATCTACAGATTTGTCCTCACACCATGCTGCGGCGGGACTTAGCAGCATTGATTGCCTTTGTCTGCAATTTTTCCTCGAAAATGCATCTTAGACACAAAGTAATGTAAGAGGATGCACAAGCAGCTTCTGCTAATTAAAATGATATGCAGCATGCCTATATTCCGTATGTGACTGCAACTGTATTTGCATACAAAATGCTCTGCTACAGTGTTTTCCTGGAAAACACTGTAACATTTAATTTTGTATGCAGATAGAGCTGCTATATCACACAGAATATAGTCATGCTGCATATTATTTTAATCAACAGAAGCTGCTTGTGCATCCAATTCACATAGTGATGCGTAAAAGATGCATTTATGTCAAAAAAAGATGCCCGACCTTAGTAGAGCTGCCTGGCAACTGACGGCTCACTCACGCTAGGCATCTCTCAATGTCTCTGTGCATGCACAATTCTAATAATCCTTACAAAAGGAATGTACCTTCTGTGTTCCCTTCCCCCAATCAAATCCAGCAGGAGCTATTCATTTACATACAGTAGTGTAGCGGCCATGTTGTGTTGTCCTTCACTAAGCAGTCTGTGACATCACAAGTCTCACGGGGGTTAGATTGGAGGTGGGGGAGGCTGCCTATTAAAGCAATGAGAAGGCCCAGGAAGAAATACAGTAAACTCATAAAGATAAGACTCTCATAATTCGAAAAGTCAAACTTGTATATGTGTGTAATAAGCAGCATCTACGGGTTTTTTTTCTAATTTTGACTGTATATCTGTGTGCATGTCCGAGACTGTATACAAAGTATGACATTAGCATTGGAGATGCTGAGCCAATCTACAGATGTGTCCTCTTACATCCTTGCTGAAGTCACGCTAAACAGCCCTTGAAGTCACACCATGCCACTGCGGACTCGGTAGTGCCAATCATCTTTGTTTGCAGTTATAGACACAAAGTAATGTAAAAGGATGCACAAGCAGCTTCTGCTGATTAAAATGATACGCAGACTGCCTATATTCTTTGGGTGACTGCCACTGTATTTGCATACAAAATGCTCTGCTACAGTGTTTTCCTGGAAAACAATGTAACGTTTAATTTTGGATGCAGTTAGAGCCGCTATTACACGCAGAATGGTGAAGTGCATGGTAACCATCGGCGATACCACTAGGCCAACATAGCCACAGATATGTACAGTAATGTAGTTCTTGCGCTATAGTGTATTTCAATGGAGACCTCACTCATGCGCAATGGTGATTCTGGCACTATAATATTTTATTGGACACCTCACGCATGCGCAATGGTGATTTTCAAAAGCAACATCTGGTGGATGATCGCTGGTATTACACTCACTGGTAGCGCCGTATGCCACACTAAGCTCTATGTGCCACCCTGCCACCAGGCACACTGCGACTCCATGATCTGTACAAATGACATAAACAGTATAGATGAGCGAGTCTCCATCGCTAGAAGCAGCAGCAGCAGCAGCAGCAGTGATAACTCTAATACAACTGTGTCATCATGGCTTTGATATGTACGCATTGCAGCACACAAATCAACACATAGCAGGGCATACGCTATGCACATGATCCCACTATGCATTTACTTTAATGGGAACCTGAAGTTTGTGGTAGCCAGCTTGCAATGTGTACGGCACGGCGTGCATATGCATTGCTGTACCACTACAGAATGCTGCTTATGCAGCAACAAAGTAGTGGGACACAGCTGTATGGTAATGCAGCTTGAGGTCTCACACCTCCTGCGTGTATTACTGATCTATGACACCATTGACTTGCTAGCAAGCCAACACAGCATTTGTTACACAGAAGCCAGGAAATCTCTGTAATCTGATGGAGATCCTGGCCTCTTCTCTCCCCCGTAACACCAGCGACACAACTTCCATTTTAAGTAATGGAGGCTGTCTCTGCCCCCTCCCCAAATGGCATAAGACTGCCAATCACTGACAGTCTGATGCTGACTAGCAGTACGGGTCTGGGTCATGAGCAAAATAGCGAATATTTGCAATATATGCTGCAGTTGCTTCGGGTTCTAAATTAGGGCCATGGTTTGGCCATCTCAGTCACCACCCAGGAATTTCAAATACATTACAGAGTCAGACAGGCTCAATCTGCCCTTTTTAGAGATTTAGGGGTCTATTTACTAAACCTTGGAAGGAGATACAGTGGACTGAGATAAAGTACCAGTCAATCAGCTCCAACCTGTCATTTTTCAAACACAGCCTGTGGTATGGCAGTTATGAGCCGATTGTCTTGTACTTTATCCCCATCCACTTTATCTCCATCCAAGGCTTAGTAAATAGACCACATCGACACAGTCACACAAAAAATGTCTTATTTACATGAACATTGGCATTGCGTGCAACTCAGAATCAGCACATTAATGTGCTAGAATTTATTGCTGTACTTTTTTTTTTTAGCAACCATTATCACACAGAGTAAACGTGTCTTTATAGATTTTTGCATATTATTAAACAAATTAAGCAAGTTCATTTCAATGTAATTCAATCACAAAATTTTAATTGTAAATACTCAATTAGGTTGGTATGTGATTCTGCTTGATATTGGTGGTCATTCCGAGTTGTTCGCTCAGTAATTTTCTTCGCATCGCAGCGATTTTCCGCTAACTGCGCATGCGCAATGTTCGCACTGCGACTGCGCCAAGTAAATTTGCTATGCAGTTAGGTATTTTACTCATGGCATTACGAGGTTTTTTCTTCGTTCTGGTGAACGTAATGTGATTGACAGGAAGTGGGTGTTTCTGGGCGGAAACTGGCCGTTTTATGGGAGTGTTTGAAAAAACGCTACCGTTTCTGGGAAAAACGCGGGAGTGGCTGGAGAAACGGAGGAGTGTCTGGGCGAACGCTGGGTGTGTTTGTGACGTCAAACCAGGAACGACAAGCACTGAACTGATCGCACTGGAAGAGTAAGTCTCGAGCTACTCAGAAACTGCACAGAGAAGTCTTTTCGCAATATTGCGAATCTTTCGTTTGCAATTTTGCTAAGCTAAGATTCACTCCCAGTAGGCGGCGGCTTAGCGTGTGCAATGCTGCTAAAAGCAGCTAGCGAGCGAACAACTCGGAATGAGGGCCATTGTGCACATGTAAAAACACATTGGTGGGAATATGGGGCCTAATTCAGAGCTGACCGTAAATGTGCTAAAAATAGCACATCTACAATCACAATCTCTGACATGTGTGGGGGGGGGGGGCGCCCAGCCCAGGGCAAGTCCGCCCTGCATGCCAAGCCCTACCCCCCCCCCCCTACACACACACACAGAGGTGCAAAAGCATCGCACGGCAGCGATGCTTTCACACCTGGTGAGTAGCTCCTTGCCTACGCAGCAGGCAGGCGGCTACCCACCATGTTTTATGTCGCAGTGGCTGCATGTGACATCACGCAAGTTCAGCGGCCCGCCCCAGCAATGGTCTGGACACGCCTTTTTTGTTCAGATCACGCCACCCCAATGCCACCTACACCCCCCCAACACCGCCAACACACCAACTGCCACCCCTGTCTGTCAATCAGACAGAGGCAATCACACTTATGAGATGCTTTTGCATCTCACTGTGTGCACACATGCAATCTGGTCGCTGCGCATGCGCACAACACACCAGGCACCAGAGTGCGAACACTGCCACTGCAGCATTCCAGTCTGAATCACCCCGATGATTTCTACTAGATTTGAAAGATTTACTTCTACGTTCCCTAAATAAAATAATAGATTAGTTGAATGAACTCATCATGTATATTCTTCATAACAAGCTGCTCCCCAACATCAGATAACATAAAAAAGTTGAGATAAATTAACCAACCTTGTAAATCCGATAGACTGCAGTTATATTGCTAATAATTAGGCTGAGTGCAGAATGCCATTAAACGAGTTTAAATTTTAAGTAACCCATTTCCAATAAATGCTTTGGTGTGGATGGAACCTCTAAGATTCTCTTGATTTAGCACTTGCGAATAGCTGGGACCTCTGCCAAAGACATAGCATAGCTATGAGAGGAGAGATCTGATGCAATGGTTTTAATGTAGAGCGGTTTTGTTATAACACAATTGTCTTTTCTGTTTGTTCTTTGTTAGCCATGCAAACCACAAATAAACATTTCATTGTCACATAATGTTCCACTGCAATTCTTTTTCCATTCACACAATTTTTGCATACCAATCTGCCTTTCGGAAAAAAAAAATATATTTATGCCATTACTCTTAATGCACTAGGAAGTGGTAACCAGTGATGAATTAAAATCACAATGTGAATTGAGTGATGTTCAAGTAATGGGCCTCTGCTACACATATATTTTTGTGCCTGATGACAGTTTGAGATACTCTTGATGTCCACTCTGCTTTATTTATTTATAGCAACAGTATGGTCCTGATTCAGGGCTGCACGTAATCCGTATGTAATTACGGTGTTTACTTATTTGAGCAGCTGCTACTGCATATGCATGAAAATGTTTGAAAAAATCCTACTAAACATGAACTACATAGAGGGTGTTATACAGGGTTGTTAGCAAACCAAAAAAGCACAGTAATGGGCAAAACCATTTTGCACTGCAGGGGTGGGGGGGGGGTAACGGGCAGAGAGATTTAGGTGAGTTATATTGTTTCTGTCCATGGTAAATACTGGCTGCTTTATTTTTACTCTGCAATTTAGATTTCAGTTTGGACACATCCCACCCAAATCTAATCTCTCTGCACATGTTACATCTGCCCCACTTGCACTGCATCATGGTTTTGCCCATTAGTGTTCTTTTTTGGTTTGCTAGCAAACCTGAATAATGCCCAGTGTACGCACAAATTTGTTGTCGAAATCGATGCAGGTTATATCAGAAAGGCGGAATAAAAGTAATAGACTTTCCTGAGCGGTGACTTGATGGTGGCTACTACTGCACTCAAAGCTGACTGTTCAGTGGGATTATGGTGGGAGTGTTACAGGCTAGTTAAAACAAGTGGCAGCATTCACAGATGCACTACCGCAGGCATAGGAGGCTATGGTCAGACATAGATACTGCATCTGTGATAGGGTTGGTTTCATTTTCAATGGTGTGACCGATGGTGACATATAAGGATGCACCAATCAGTAATACAGTGTGCATGACACTAAAAGTGGGCATCTCAGTCCTTGCACACTATGCTGCACAAGGGAAGTACTGTTGTTTGTAGGCCATTTGCAGAAACTCGCAGACAGGTGAACACCAATAAACAAAGCTGCTTGTGCTTTTGTGTGCAACTCAGAATCGGACCCTAAAGTAAGATTTTACTAAAGGTAGAATTCGATCGATCAATTTAAAATCAATCAAAATAGATGTTGTGCTTCCAGGGCTAAAACACACATTTATTAAAACAGGTTGAGTATCCCTTAACCAAAATTCAAAATCCCACATTTTTGGGTCACCTGCTGAGATAATTAGAGATGAGCGCCTGAAATTTTTCGGGTTTTGTGTTTTGGTTTTGGGTTCGGTTCCGCGGCTGTGTTTTGGGTTCGAACGCGTTTTGGCAAAACCTCACCGAATTATTTTTGTCGGATTCGGGTGTGTTTTGGATTCGGGTGTTTTTTTCAAAAAACCCTAAAAAACAGCTTAAATCATAGAATTTGGGGGTAATTTTGATCCCAAAGTATTATTAACCTCAAAAAACATAATTTACACTCATTTTCAGCCTATTCTGAACACATCACACCTCACAATATTATTTTTAGTCCTAAAATTTGCACCGAGGTCGCTGTGTGAGTAAGATAAGCGACCCTAGTGGCCGACACAAACACCGGGCCCATCTAGGAGTGGCACTGCAGTGTCACGCAGGATGTCCCTTCCAAAAAACCCTCCCCAAACAGCACATGACGCAAAGAAAAAAAGAGGCGCAATGAGGTAGCTGTGTGAGTAAGATTAGCGACCCTAGTGGCCGACACAAACACCGGGCCCATCTAGGAGTGGCACTGCAGTGTCACGCAGGATGTCCCTTCCAAAAAACCCTCCCCAAACAGCACATGACGCAAAGAAAAAAAGAGGCGCAATGAGGTAGCTGACTGTGTGAGAAAGATAAGCGACCCTAGTGGCCGACACAAACACCGGGCCCATCTAGGAGTGGCACTGCAGTGTCACGCAGGATGGCCCTTCCAAAAAACCCTCCCCAAACAGCACATGACGCAAAGAAAAAAAGAGGCGCAATGAGGTAGCTGACTGTGTGAGTAAGATTAGCGACCCTAGTGGCCGACACAAACACCGGGCACATCTAGGAGTGGCACTGCAGTGTCACGCAGGATGTCCCTTCCAAAAAACCCTCCCCAAACAGCACATGACGCAAAGAAAAAAAGAGGCGCAATGAGGTAGCTGTGTGAGTAAGATTAGCGACCCTAGTGGCCGACACAAACACCGGGCCCATCTAGGAGTGGCACTGCAGTGTCACGCAGGATGTCCCTTCCAAAAAACCCTCCCCAATCAGCACATGATGCAAAGAAAAAGAAAAGAAAAAAGAGGTGCAAGATGGAATTATCCTTGGGCCCTCCCACCCACCCTTATGTTGTATAAACAAAACAGGACATGCACACTTTAACCAACCCATCATTTCAGTGACAGGGTCTGCCACACGACTGTGACTGATATGACGGGTTGGTTTGGACCCCCCCCAAAAAAGAAGCAATTAATCTCTCCTTGCACAAACTGGCTCTACAGAGGCAAGATGTCCACCTCATCTTCACCCTCCGATATATCACCGTGTACATCCCCCTCCTCACAGATTATCAATTCGTCCCCACTGGAATCCACCATCTCAGCTCCCTGTGTACTTTGTGGAGGCAATTGCTGCTGGTCAATGTCTCCGCGGAGGAATTGATTATAATTCATTTTAATGAACATCATCTTCTCCACATTTTCTGGATGTAACCTCGTACGCCGATTGCTGACAAGGTGAGCGGCGGCACTAAACACTCTTTCGGAGTACACACTTGTGGGAGGGCAACTTAGGTAGAATAAAGCCAGTTTGTGCAAGGGCCTCCAAATTGCCTCTTTTTCCTGCCAGTATAAGTACGGACTGTGTGACGTGCCTACTTGGATGCGGTCACTCATATAATCCTCCACCATTCTATCAATGTTGAGAGAATCATATGCAGTGACAGTAGACGACATGTCCGTAATCGTTGTCAGGTCCTTCAGTCCGGACCAGATGTCAGCATCAGCAGTCGCTCCAGACTGCCCTGCATCACCGCCAGCGGGTGGGCTCGGAATTCTGAGCCTTTTCCTCGCACCCCCAGTTGCGGGAGAATGTGAAGGAGGAGATGTTGACAGGTCGCGTTCCGCTTGACTTGACAATTTTGTCACCAGCAGGTCTTTCAACCCCAGCAGACCTGTGTCTGCCGGAAAGAGAGATCCAAGGTAGGCTTTAAATCTAGGATCGAGCACGGTGGCCAAAATGTAGTGCTCTGATTTCAACAGATTGACCACCCGTGAATCCTTGTTAAGCGAATTAAGGGCTGCATCCACAAGTCCCACATGCCTAGCGGAATCGCTCCGTGTTAGCTCCTTCTTCAATGCCTCCAGCTTCTTCTGCAAAAGCCTGATGAGGGGAATGACCTGACTCAGGCTGGCAGTGTCTGAACTGACTTCACGTGTGGCAAGTTCAAAGGGCATCAGAACCTTGCACAACGTTGAAATCATTCTCCACTGCACTTGAGACAGGTGCATTCCACCTACTATATCGTGCTCAATTGTATAGGCTTGAATGGCCTTTTGCTGCTCCTCCAACCTCTGAAGCATATAGAGGGTTGAATTCCACCTCGTTACCACTTCTTGCTTCAGATGATGGCAGGGCAGGTTCAGTAGTTTTTGGTGGTGCTCCAGTTTTCTGTACGTGGTGCCTGTACGCCGAAAGTGTCCCGCAATTCTTCTGGCCACCGACAGCATCTCTTGCACGCCCCTGTCGTTTTTTAAAAAATTCTGCACCACCAAATTCAAGGTATGTGCAAAACATGGGACGTGCTGGAATTGGCCCAGATTTAATGCACACACAATATTGCTGGCGTTGTCCGATGCCACAAATCCACAGGAGAGTCCAATTGGGGTAAGCCATTCTGCGATGATCTTCCTCAGTTGCCGTAAGAGGTTTTCAGCTGTGTGCGTATTCTGGAAAGCGGTGATACAAAGCGTAGCCTGCCTAGGAAAGAGTTGGCGTTTGCGAGATGCTGCTACTGGTGCCGCCGCTGCTGTTCTTGCGGCGGGAGTCCATACATCTACCCAGTGGGCTGTCACAGTCATATAGTCCTGACCCTGCCCTGCTCCACTTGTCCACATGTCCGTGGTTAAGTGGACATTGGGTACAGCTGCATTTTTTAGGACACTGGTGACTCTTTTTCTGAGGTCTGTGTACATTTTCGGTATCGCCTGCCTAGAGAAATGGAACCTAGATGGTATTTGGTACCGGGGACACAGTACCTCCAACAAGTCTCTAGTTGGCTCTGCAGTAATGATGGATACCGGAACCACGTTTCTCACCACCCAGGATGCCAAGGCCTCAGTTATCCGCTTTGCAGTAGGATGACTGCTGTGATATTTCATCTTCCTCGCAAAGGACTGTTGAACAGTCAATTGCTTACTGGAAGTAGTACAAGTGGGCTTACGACTTCCCCTCTGGGATGACCATCGACTCCCAGCGGCAACAACAGCAGCGCCAGCAGCAGTAGTCGTTACACGCAAGGATGCATCGGAGGAATCCCAGGCAGGAGAGGACTCGTCAGACTTGCCAGTGACATGGCCTGCAGGACTATTGGCATTCCTGGGGAAGGAGGAAATTGACACTGAGGGAGTTGGTGGGGTGGTTTGCGTGAGCTTGGTTACAAGAGGAAGGGATTTACTGGTCAGTGGACTGCTTCCGCTGTCACCCAAAGTTTTTGAACTTGTCACTGACTTATTATGAATGCGCTGCAGGTGACGTATAAGGGAGGATGTTCCGAGGTGGTTAACGTCCTTACCCCTACTTATTACAGCTTGACAAAGGGAACACACGGCTTGACACCTGTTGTCCGCATTTCTGGTGAAATACCTCCACACCGAAGAGCTGATTTTTTTGGTATTTTCACCTGGCATGTCAACGGCCATATTCCTCCCACGGACAACAGGTGTCTCCCCGGGTGCCTGACTTAAACAAACCACCTCACCATCAGAATCCTCCTGGTCAATTTCCTCCCCAGCGCCAGCAACACCCATATCCTCCTCATCCTGGTGTACTTCAACACTGACATCTTCAATCTGACTATCAGGAACTGGACTGCGGGTGCTCCTTCCAGCACTTGCAGGGGGCGTGCAAATGGTGGAAGGCGCATGCTCTTCACCTCCAGTGTTGGGAAGGTCAGGCATCGCAACCGACACAATTGGACTCTCCTTGTGGATTTGGGATTTCGAAGAACGCACAGTTCTTTGCGGTGCTTTTGCCAGCTTGAGTCTTTTCAGTTTTCTAGCGAGAGGCTGAGTGCTTCCATCCTCATGTGAAGCTGAACCACTAGCCATGAACATAGGCCAGGGCCTCAGCCGTTCCTTGCCACTCCGTGTGGTAAATGGCATATTGGCAAGTTTACGCTTCTCCTCCGACAATTTTATTTTAGGTTTTGGAGTCCTTTTTTTTCTGATATTTGGTGTTTTGGATTTGACATGCTCTGTACTATGACATTGGGCATCGGCCTTGGCAGACGACGTTGCTGGCATTTCATCGTCTCGGCCATGACTAGTGGCAGCAGCTTCAGCACGAGGTGGAAGTGGATCTTGATCTTTCCCTAATTTTGGAACCTCAACTTTTTTGTTCTCCATATTTTATAGGCAGAACTAAAAGGCACCTCAGGTAAACAATGGAGATGGATGGATTGGATACTAGTATTGGATACCTGCCGACTGCCGACACAGAGGTAGCCACAGCCGTGAACTACCGCACTGTACACTGGTTGATAAAGAGATAGTAGTATACTCGTAACAACTAGTATGACACTATGACGACGGTATAAAGAATGAAAAAAAAACCACGGTTAGGTGGTATATATTATAATAATAATACAATTATGGATGGACGGACTGCCTGCCGACTGCCGACACAGAGGTAGCCACAGCCGTGAACTACCGCACTGTACACTGGTTGATAAAGAGATAGTAGTATACTCGTAACAACTAGTATGACACTATGACGACGGTATAAAGAATGAAAAAAAAACCACGGTTAGGTGGTATATATTATAATAATAATACAATTATGGATGGACGGACTGCCTGCCGACTGCCGACACAGAGGTAGCCACAGCCGTGAACTACCGCACTGTACACTGGTTGATAAAGAGATAGTAGTATACTCGTAACAACTAGTATGACACTATGACGACGGTATAAAGAATGAAAAAAAAACCACGGTTAGGTGGTATATATTATAATAATAATACAATTATGGATGGACGGACTGCCTGCCGACTGCCGACACAGAGGTAGCCACAGCCGTGAACTACCGCACTGTACACTGGTTGATAAAGAGATAGTAGTATACTCGTAACAACTAGTATGACACTATGACGACGGTATAAAGAATGAAAAAAAAACCACGGTTAGGTGGTATATATTATAATAATAATACAATTATGGATGGACGGACTGCCTGCCGACTGCCGACACAGAGGTAGCCACAGCCGTGAACTACCGCACTGTACACTGGTTGATAAAGAGATAGTAGTATACTCGTAACAACTAGTATGACACTATGACGACGGTATAAAGAATGAAAAAAAAACCACGGTTAGGTGGTATATATTATAATAATAATACAATTATGGATGGACGGACTGCCTGCCGACTGCCGACACAGAGGTAGCCACAGCCGTGAACTACCGCACTGTACACTGGTTGATAAAGAGATAGTAGTATACTCGTAACAACTAGTATGACACTATGACGACGGTATAAAGAATGAAAAAAAAACCACGGTTAGGTGGTATATATTATAATAATAATACAATTATGGATGGACGGACTGCCTGCCGACTGCCGACACAGAGGTAGCCACAGCCGTGAACTACCGCACTGTACACTGGTTGATAAAGAGATAGTAGTATACTCGTAACAACTAGTATGACACTATGACGACGGTATAAAGAATGAAAAAAAAACCACGGTTAGGTGGTATATATTATAATAATAATACAATTATGGATGGACGGACTGCCTGCCGACTGCCGACACAGAGGTAGCCACAGCCGTGAACTACCGCACTGTACACTGGTTGATAAAGAGATAGTAGTATACTCGTAACAACTAGTATGACACTATGACGACGGTATAAAGAATGAAAAAAAAACCACGGTTAGGTGGTATATATTATAATAATAATACAATTATGGATGGACGGACTGCCTGCCGACTGCCGACACAGAGGTAGCCACAGCCGTGAACTACCGCACTGTACACTGGTTGATAAAGAGATAGTAGTATACTCGTAACAACTAGTATGACACTATGACGACGGTATAAAGAATGAAAAAAAAACCACGGTTAGGTGGTATATATTATAATAATAATACAATTATGGATGGACGGACTGCCTGCCGACTGCCGACACAGAGGTAGCCACAGCCGTGAACTACCGCACTGTACACTGGTTGATAAAGAGATAGTAGTATACTCGTAACAACTAGTATGACACTATGACGACGGTATAAAGAATGAAAAAAAAACCACGGTTAGGTGGTATATATTATAATAATAATACAATTATGGATGGACGGACTGCCTGCCGACTGCCGACACAGAGGTAGCCACAGCCGTGAACTACCGCACTGTACACTGGTTGATAAAGAGATAGTAGTATACTCGTAACAACTAGTATGACACTATGACGACGGTATAAAGAATGAAAAAAAAACCACGGTTAGGTGGTATATATTATAATAATAATACAATTATGGATGGACGGACTGCCTGCCGACTGCCGACACAGAGGTAGCCACAGCCGTGAACTACCGCACTGTACACTGGTTGATAAAGAGATAGTAGTATACTCGTAACAACTAGTATGACACTATGACGACGGTATAAAGAATGAAAAAAAAACCACGGTTAGGTGGTATATATTATAATAATAATACAATTATGGATGGACGGACTGCCTGCCGACTGCCGACACAGAGGTAGCCACAGCCGTGAACTACCGCACTGTACACTGGTTGATAAAGAGATAGTAGTATACTCGTAACAACTAGTATGACACTATGACGACGGTATAAAGAATGAAAAAAAAACCACGGTTAGGTGGTATATATTATAATAATAATACAATTATGGATGGACGGACTGCCTGCCGACTGCCGACACAGAGGTAGCCACAGCCGTGAACTACCGCACTGTACACTGGTTGATAAAGAGATAGTAGTATACTCGTAACAACTAGTATGACACTATGACGACGGTATAAAGAATGAAAAAAAAACCACGGTTAGGTGGTATATATTATAATAATAATACAATTATGGATGGACGGACTGCCTGCCGACTGCCGACACAGAGGTAGCCACAGCCGTGAACTACCGCACTGTACACTGGTTGATAAAGAGATAGTAGTATACTCGTAACAACTAGTATGACACTATGACGACGGTATAAAGAATGAAAAAAAAACCACGGTTAGGTGGTATATATTATAATAATAATACAATTATGGATGGACGGACTGCCTGCCGACTGCCGACACAGAGGTAGCCACAGCCGTGAACTACCGCACTGTACACTGGTTGATAAAGAGATAGTAGTATACTCGTAACAACTAGTATGACACTATGACGACGGTATAAAGAATGAAAAAAAAACCACGGTTAGGTGGTATATATTATAATAATAATACAATTATGGATGGACGGACTGCCTGCCGACTGCCGACACAGAGGTAGCCACAGCCGTGAACTACCGCACTGTACACTGGTTGATAAAGAGATAGTAGTATACTCGTAACAACTAGTATGACACTATGACGACGGTATAAAGAATGAAAAAAAAACCACGGTTAGGTGGTATATATTATAATAATAATACAATTATGGATGGACGGACTGCCTGCCGACTGCCGACACAGAGGTAGCCACAGCCGTGAACTACCGCACTGTACACTGGTTGATAAAGAGATAGTAGTATACTCGTAACAACTAGTATGACACTATGACGACGGTATAAAGAAAGAAAAAAAAATACCACGGTTAGGTGGTATATATTGTAATACAATTATGGATGGACGGACTGCCTGCCGAGTTCCGACTGCCGACACAGAGGTAGCCACAGCCGTGAACTACCGCACTGTACTGTGTCTGCTGCTAATATAGACTGGTTGATAAAGAGATAGTATACAATACATACAACAATATACTACTATACTGGTGGTCAGGCACTGGTCACCACTAGTCACACTGGCAGTGGCACTCCTGCAGCAAAAGTGTGCACTGTTTAATTTTAAATTAATATAATATTATGTACTCCTGGGGGCTCCTGCTATAACAACCTGCAGTGCTCCCCAGTCTCCCCCACAATTATTATAAGCTTTGCCTTTTATACATTGATGTGCAGCACACTGGGCTGAGCTGAGTGCACACAGACTGAGTCACACTGTGTGACTGGCTGCTGCTGTGTATCGTTTTTTTTCAGGCAGAGAACGGATATAGCAGAGAACGGATATATTAAAATAAATAAAAGTTAACTAACAACAACTGCACTGGTCACTGTGGTAAACTCTGTCTGACTCTGCACAATCTCTCTCTCTCTTCTAATCTAATTTCTAATGGAGAGGACGCCAGCCACGTCCTCTCCCTATCAATCTCAATGCACGTGTGAAAATGGCGGCGACGCGCGGCTCCTTATATAGAATCCGAGTCTCGCGAGAATCCGACAGCGTCATGATGACGTTCGGGCGCGCTCGGGTTAACCGAGCAAGGCGGGAGGATCCGAGTCTGCTCGGACCCGTGAAAAAAACATGAAGTTCGTGCGGGTTCGGTTTCAGAGAAACCGAACCCGCTCATCTCTAGAGATAATGACATATATAGTATATATTATGTGTATATACAGATATATATATATATATATATATATATATATACAGGTTGAGTATCCCTTATCCAAAATGCTTGGGACCAGAAGTATTTTGGGTATCGGATTATTCCGTATTTTGGAATAATTGCATACCATAATGAGATATCATTGCAATGGGACCTAAGTCTAAGCACAGAATACATTTATGTTTCATATACACCTTATACAAACAGCCTGAAGGTATCTTTAGCCAATATTTTTTATAACTTTGTGCATTAAACAAAGTGTGTGTACATTCACACAATTCATTTATGTTTCATATACACCTTATACACACCGCCTGAAGGTCATTTAATACAATATTTTTAATAACTTAGTGTATTAAAAAAAGTTTGTGTACACTGAGCCATCAGAAAACAAAGGTTTCACTATATCAGTTTAATTCAAACAATTCTGTATTTCGGAATATTCCGTATTTTGGAATATTTGGATATGGGATACTCAACCTGTATATACTGTATATAGTTGTGTCATTATCTCAGTAGGGGAACCAAAAATGTGTGATTTTGAATTTTGGATAAGGGATACTCAACCTGTATTTAAAAAGGAACGTAAAAAAATTGGGATGTAGTTATGATCCCGACTCCCAGGATCCCGGCTCCCGGGATCCCAGCAGTCTGCATACCGACACCGGGATCCTGGCCACCAGAATGCCGGCAGGGGGCCAAGGGCAATTCCCACTCATTGGTATCAATGATATCCATAGAGCATTAATAGAACTGGGGGCGAGCACAAGGGGCTTTGTTGCGTTCACCTCCATAGGCATTCTGGCGGTTGGGATCCCGGCATTGGTATGCTGACCGCCGGGATCCTGGCCGATGGTCAAGCAAGCCCAACCTAAAAAATCACCTGTTAGCAAATGTGTGCAACCCAACACTGATTGAGATCTGTTTTCATCAATTTCAAATATATTAAAATCAACCTTTAGTAAATTTCCCCCTAATCCCAAATATTTAGCATTGTTTAGAAATATAATGCAAGCCTCTCATCCCTTATTTTTATCATGGCCATACTGTATTAGCATCATGGTATTTTAATAGGGAAGGTCTGGATAGTCTTACTGCACCGAGCCTGGGCTTATACTGTAGCACACTAAACACTGCCACTTATCATGTGCCAGCTGTGACATTAAGTGCTTTCACTTTATTTTTGGGCTTCGCTGTTATGAAAATTGATTCAGTCCACAAAATGTCTGTCCCAGTGTTGTGTAGTGGACTGATTCACTTTAAATGACTTAGAAATGTAAAAATCATTCAAGACTATAAGGATAACATAGTATAATAGCTATCTAAAAAAAATTGCATATATTGAAGCAATACTATGGAAGATATTCAGTTAGCCTCGGATTTACTTAGCGGCTAATTGCCGCAGCAGAGTAATTCAATTAGTTAGGATTACCCCTCATGTGTATGCCTGATGTCAGCCAGAACCTCAAAGCTTCATGAGAAAATATAAAAAAAATAGGAGTTTGTGTGTGAGGAAAACCCATTAATTCCTCAGTTTAAGCAGAATCAGTGGGTTTTCCTTGCCAGAAACTCCAATTTTTAGACCCAGGGAAAAGGCGATTTAATTGAATAGCCTTTTCCCATGCCATGGAGATTTTAGCCGGATATTAGCCGTGGGGTAATTCACTATACCCCTAATACTGTTAATCTATCTTATAATCCTGTGATATGACAGTAGTTCATGAACAGAAATGTTAGTGGCAGGCTCTAAAGCAAAACATTGGCATGCAAAAGGTTAAAACAATTCAAACATTTGTTGAAATGTCAAGAGAACATTAACTGTTAATAATTTGAAGGCATACTAACCAGCGGCACTTTAACAGAGGAGGAGGCCCGTATGCAGCCTCCTCTGTTCAGGCTTCCTCCTTTCTGCTGTCAGCACTGAGAGTCTGAGCACTAGAGGCCTCAGACTCTATTGTGCATGTGCAGATCTCTGGAATAATGGCGCAGTGGCCACTTTCACAGTGATTTATCTACTGCAGAACTCTGTGAAAATGGCTGCTGCACCATTTTCACTGTGATTTAACAACACTGCTGACATCAGTGTGGGACTCCGGAGGGGTGAGTATTAAAAAAATGGATGCACCATGTGCGGTGTGGGCCCCCCTGGACTCTGGGAACAGTGTGCACTGCACACACTGCACCCATTTTAGATATGTCAGTGATACACAGTATTCAGCAGATTGTCCAAAGGTCATTCAAGTGTAATTAAATAAAAATCCAGGTGTGCAAGTATAAAATGTGTCATTGCTGGCCATAAACTATAGCAATTGCTGGAATATCCTCAGTTTCAGGTTGTAAATGTTATGCCTTCAGAAGTCATTGAGATAAATTAGCAAAGTGCTGCAGGAGAAGTTTAGCTTTCCGAATCTTGCACGCAATTTAGATTTAACCTAAAGGCCAGAAGACAACTCAGAGACCAGAAGTAATTGAATGAAGCAAGACAGACTTAGATAACCCCCATAGAGGTACAGTACATTTTCATGACCTACAATGTGTTTTAAACACTTGTCCAAAGTGAGATGTCACTTTTTTGTGAAACAGTGATTAAACTAGAAATGCCAATAAAGCAGTGCTACAGATAATCTCATTTTCAGACATCTAGTTTGTAGGATTTAATTACACACAGCCCAACAACAAACTTATTATAGCTAATAGCTAACAAGACTTAATATTTAACTGTTTGCTTGATATACAGTACAGTTGTAACAATCACATGTAAACGTTCTAACAATGAAGAAAGTGCAAATTAATATTGTTGCAAAGTTATATTTACGCTGTGGTTAAATGATCTATAATTAGCTTTACAGAAATACTTAAAGCAACATGATCTCAACCACTTAACTGGCTAATAATATTTCCCAAAAAATTATCAGAAATTGTTGGGTTTTGTTTATGACTGAAATAAATTAGGAACATTTATTTAAAACATATCCAACATTATTTTATAGTTA
This sequence comes from Pseudophryne corroboree, assembly GCF_028390025.1. Taxonomy (NCBI): domain Eukaryota; kingdom Metazoa; phylum Chordata; class Amphibia; order Anura; family Myobatrachidae; genus Pseudophryne; species Pseudophryne corroboree. The sequence continues at coordinate 524,608,041 of NC_086447.1, read as the reverse complement.
AAAAAAATGTTAAAACATTTTTTATAAACATTAGTCGAACATTTATGGCCGATATATCAGATCACCAATTATCAGAACATTGCAACTTTACATTTTCATGGCAGCTGCTCTTCTCTGCATTGCCAGGTGAGCAAATGGAGGCAAGGGCTGCTTTGTTACTTTTTCCCAGTGGCTCCTGATCAGCAGTGATCGGCTGCATGGCAGGCACTGGGGGAGGGAAACAGGAAGCAAAGGGGATGGGACATCTAGCAGTCGCTCAGTGGTCATCAAATGCAACCATGTCAGGGAAAGCCCAGCCTGGCTTGGTCACATCTGATGCAACCACGCTAGGCAAGTGGTTAAAGTTCTTTGTGACTTTTTTACATTTTGGACGTAACTATAAGCAGTAAATTATGCTTCTGGCTACTCTGCTACAAATGAAGGCCAATTAAAAACTTTGTACTTTTGTACAAATGTGTATTTTTGCACATTCCAACAAAATACAGTTGGCCCTTTTTTTGGTCAGTATTGGCTTTGTTATACTGTAATAAATAGAGAATGTGCAGGGCATGGGCAGACACGGGACCAGTCATATTCAGAAGAGTTCCCCACTTTACTTTCTGTGGACAGAGTTGGGGCCTTGTGTGGATGACCCTGTGCCTCTGGACTTTGCACTATCTGCAAAGCCAGTTATTCTACCACTGCCATCCTAATGCTTTTCAAGAACTAGATATACTATAAAAACTGTCCAGTGTTTTGTTTTCTAAATAATAATAACACTAATAAATACCACATTAACTTACAGTATATTAACCAATCAGTTTTGACTTTATCCAAATAACTTAATTAAATCAAATACAGTAACTGAACTATATGTTGCTATGGGTGATTTAATTTTTTTTGGGGGGTTGGCAGTAAATAACTCCATCCCACCACTAAGACACATGAGATCTATAGAGTAAAATAAATTTCCTAAAATAAAACAACAATAATTATTTGTTATCTGGTGCGGGAACTGTGCAGTTAAATTGTACTAGTAGCTGTAAATTATCTGTGATGTATCTATTTCATACTCATACCAATTTTTTTGGGTAGTAACCTACAAATATCTGATTACATAGAGGGCTCTGGGGCACTCATGCGGTATCTTCTTTGACCAGGTATGCCTCACTCCTGCCAAACCTACAGGCAAATTGCAGTAAATGGTTCTTCAATCCCTTTAGAAGCCAGAAACCTTGTAATGTAGATTTGGGCAACAACAACAATGGGGTTATTTACAATCACACAATACTGCACAACATAGCACAAAATGTGAGATGATTCACTATTGTGTAGCTATGTCTACCATATCCTTTTCTGTACCAGATGAGGGATTATTCAGAAGCAATGAGATTTTATTATGCTCATGGGTGGGTTAGGGACATTCCCTCTTCATACTGGCCTGTCCATCTGACACAGTGCAAAACTGATGAACTAGTGACATACAAAAATGACAATGGGCCAAATTTGAAGTTATTACTCACTTTGCCTCCAGATATGGAGCATTTTCATGGCACAAAATGCCTTCACTTTACCATTGTCTACAATATGGCATCATCAGCTAACTTTCATGTAAGTCCATTTTTTTAATCTTTGGTACACAATACCTTCTTAGTACACCACAGTTTGATAACTACATATGGAAATATGAGAAGTGAAGTCAAGCTATCCCTAATGTCTTCTAACTATCCTGATTTAAGGTATATCATAATAAACAGCGATCAAGCCATATATCAGCAGAAATTAGGAACAAGTCTATTACATAAGGAGTAAAGAGGAAGTACAAAGTTACCTGACATTTTCAAATTCTACACTGACATCACAGATAATGAGGCACAATGGGTGCGCAAATCCTTTACAGCAGATATTTTTTTTTGTTGGGCCGAGGAGGTGCAACTGTGGAAATCTATTAACTATAGTGCAAAATGAGGCTTTGTCATTTGAAAAGTTTTCCCAATGAGGGTCAATTTTAACTTCGTGCTTCCTATAATATTAATATGGACACATAACAAATTGCTGGTTTATGTTATAAACTCTTCATTGTATACTGTCATGTACTTGCATGATGTGTCAGAACTGAGGATTTCCCTTTCAACACTGTCTGTTACATATAAAAGACAATGGGCAAAATCTGTAGGGTCTACAGTTCTTTGCCAGCTCTATAACTTAATAGCAACTATTTTCCCATCATCAAAAATTTGTATTTTTTTAAAGGCATCCAGCTCACCCACTATGTGCAATCTGCTACTCCACCCATCTCTGAAATGGCACCACAAGAGCCGAGATACTCAAAAATAGCATAAGTACATTGCCATAGTCCCATTAACATAAAACACCATTGCCTGTTTTTTATTTCATTTCATTTTTGCTTATTGCTGCTTCATCATTGAGTTTTATGTGCTCATTCTGTATATGATAGTAGTTATCTGTTGTGTATGTTTGATGTCTGCCATTCAGTTTTATGTGTCTGACTACTGTCCCTCTTGGATCCACATCATTTCGTGTCATATCACTTCCAGCATATCTCCGGAAAACATCTGGGAAATTGACACCGGGAGGGTGAATGTTCGTTCTACATTTGTACTTCCATTACGTGTTTCATGAATCCCAGGACCTCATCAGAGGAAATGTCTTCAAGTGGCTATAAAACTCAGTGTGGCTTACACCCCATCTGTGTGTGTTATCAAGATTTGTAATTGTAAACTTGAAAATAAAGTGTTGTTATGGTATTTTTTTTGGCATGGTGTCTCATATTTTTAAATCACCACCAATTGCGTTTATCCATAATAAGCCAAGCACACTATAGTATCTAAGGAATAGAGGTTAAAATATCCTTAATTCATCCATTCTACTAAACATCAGTTACTACTACTGTATCTACATAATTGTTTATGTGTAATTTACTTACTTTTCATATTCAGACTTTAAAAATGTACAGTGACTTTAAATGTAAATTACTAATATTCCAATGTTCATAGTATATTTAAATTTCCATATTTAGGAGATCTTCTGCACACTAACATAAAACGTGTTTCATTCACCCCTTCACCTGCCATGTCTGGTTAGATAATCTGGCAGAGTACTTTAGGGCTTTAGGCTATAGGGGGCAATTCTGAGTTGATCGCAGCAGCAATTGTGTTAGCAGTTGGGCAAAACCATGTGCACTGCAGGGGGGGCAGATATAAAATTTGCAGAGAGAGTTAGATTTGGGTGGGGTGTTTTGTTTCTGTGCAGTGTAAACACTGGCTGCTTTATTTTTACACTGCAATTTAGATTTCAGTTTGAACACACCCCACCCAAATCTAACTCTCTCTGCACATGTTATATCTGTCCCCCCTTCAGTGCACATGGTTTTGCCCAACTGCTAACAAAATTGCTGCTGCGATCAACTCAGAATTAGGCCCTTAGTGCAGAATGATCTTTACATTTGAAGCACTGGCATGCCAGTTGATTTAAAAATTAGGTTTCTTCTTATCCTGACTTATGTAACCCTTTTTTATTCTTCTTAATGCCACATAGCTGCCTCAGTTTTCTATTTCAAAGGACATACATTATCTTAGCTCAGGACTTGACTTGCCTTATTTTTAAGAGATTTTTGTAACTCCTGCAAATATACAAGATGAATGGGATCAGTACAATAGATATTACTTACATTACTTGGCACGCAAATGAAAGTAAAGGATGGCTAATGTAAATGATGAAAATAATGTCTCAAAAGCTGTGCTTATTTTCTTTTAAAAAAAGAAGAGCACTATAAGTTGATAACAAAAATTGTATGCCATGACCTTTGTATAGAGTAGAACTACACTGTTACACTGTAGAATGCACTAAAATGTTTGTGCATCATGCGTTTAAACTAATATGCCTTAAACCAAATAAACTTTATTCAACTGTGGCAAACATTACTAACATGACCTGAATAACTCTTGTCCCATAATAATCAACTGAACCATTAAAAGCATTGTAGCTTTAAAATCTAATTTAATATTTACTGACCACCATCTTACAAAAGTGTCCCTTTTTAATTATTATTGATTTTAAGATGCCACGTGTGAAAATAAATGATGGGGTGGGTGGGGGGGGCTATCTCATGAGGGTTTACAATCTAGTGGATTATTTTTCATTCATTTTTTTCTTTGTTTTTATCTTAAGCATTATTTAACATGTCTAAGAATTAGACTTCTTTATCATCCACCAGGAATTAACTTCATGTATTTTAAAACACAGACCAATTCATATAAATTCAGCTAAAGTTTTAATTCATATTAATAATTTAGTTTGTACTACAGCTATATATTGAACATATATAAGTTGAGATAACAGACTAGTCATCTATTTTAAATGCAAAAAGATTGTATAATTTCATCCACTTTCAAACCTTGAACATTCTATTTACAGTTGGTGGGGAATGTTTGAAAATGTTAATGTTAAAGCCCCAAAATTAGCATTTCTTATCGCCATGAAATGAAATGTCTTGTGTCAATAGCAAAACATTGGGACCCGGGGGGGTAATTCTGAGTTGATCGCAGCAGCAAGTTTGTTAGCAGTTGGGCAAAACCATGTGCACTGCAGGGGGGGTAGATATAACGTGCAGAGAGAGTTTGGTTTGGGTGGGTTATTTTGTTTCTGTGCAGGGTAAATACTGGCTGCTTTATTTTTACACTGCAATCTAGATTTCAGTTTGAACACACCCCACCCAAATCTAATGCTCTCTTCAAATGTTATTTCTGCCACACCTGCAGTGCAAATGGTTTTGCCCAACTGATAACACATTTGCTGCTGTGATCAACTCAGAATTACCCCCTTGGACTCTGATAAGAGCCCATTTCAGTGAATACTAAAATGTTAAATGATTGCTTGCAAGAGCATTTTACTTCTGGGTTCTAAACATGACATTAGCTAATTGAAACAAACTCTGAATTATTAGCTTGGAAATATGTGTCAGTTTTGTAGACCCCATTGAAAATGAAAGGGACTGCTTTTGAAAGTGTTAAGAATGGGCCAGCAGTACATATCTCCAGTATCTCATGTGGTACTCCTTTTTTCAAAAGCCCTACTTTTTAAAAATGTGGCAACCCTCAAAAACAAACATTTACTTAGGGTTGAATGCATTTTTGAGTTTAATAAATAGGCTCCTTTATCTCATAAAACTGAAGGAGTTGCTCACTGGTCAATCATAATAGTATAGAGCTCTTAACTATAGAGATTCCCCATGAACATTTTTAATTAGAGATCATCACTTTAGAACACTAGGGCAGTTTAGGTAGACTTTCATTGTAGCATTTGACAAGCAATAATCAAAAACTGCAGCATTATCTTCTGTCCATGATAAATTGATGGAGTGAATTAATGGAGCCATCTGATAAATTCTATATTGCACTGAGATTATAAACCACTTAACTGACAATTTTTCCCTTCAAAACCTTTCGTAAAATTGTTTTTATTTTTTATTTTTTTTAAATGCAATCTAGTTTAAAAAGTATTATTTTAATATTTAAATATTGTATCATGCACATCTGCAAAACAGATCTCCTCATCAAAATCTGGGGGACACAGTTGGGCAGCATGGTCGCATGTGATCTGACGATGCCAGTTAAGTGGTTAAAAATGTTAGTAGAAATAAGGAGGAAAACCACATCTGTCTTGTTACACTTTTTTTTCTGTTAATGAGAAAATTGGTAAATCCCGCAATTTATTTCTGGTTGTACTGTGTCTCAATCTTTAATTTTAAAAGTAAATGATAGGCGTACCAGTAATAGTAACGAAGTTACACTAATTTACAGTTTGCTAACACTGTGTAAGTTTCCATCTAACAGCAGCAAAATATTTGATTTACTGTTAACCTGTATACAATAACCATATTTTACATACTTGCAAATCGTACTTATTTCTGCAAATTTCACTGCTCTCTCATTCAGCCACCACTCTTCCTCCTATTCTCATTTTACTACCACTATTTAGCCCATCCACACTATGGCCAGGCTAGCAACCCCCATTCATCCTTGTCTTCCTAATCCTTTATTCTGTCCCCTGGTACCACCTCTATCCCTCTCTCCCAGTCTCCTACATCTCATCATCTCTCCTCTCCTTTGTCTACCATCCTCCCCTCTGCCTCCCTTCCCATCTTCTTCTGTTTTCCCATTGCAATTTACTTCTGCCCCTTCACACCATTTCTACCCCACCACTGAACCCTGCTCTCTCCCTCCTCTGCCTGTCACCTCACCTCTCCTCCACCAGTATCATACTGCACTCCCTCCCTGCCTCACTCCTGCAGTCTGCTTTCCTAGCCAAGGCCCCAGCTCCATCATTACACCCTCTTTATCCCTTCCTTCCACATTAATCTTACCTCAACGCTACAGCAATCCTGATAATCTCATTCACATCTCTCCCACAAACTCCTACCCCCTATCCTGTGCGCTCTGGAATGCCAGATCTGTTTGCAACAAACTGGCCCCCACTCATGACCTTTTTATTTCCAACTCCCTGCACCTCCTGGCCATTGCAGAAACCTGGATTACTCCCTATGACACCACTTCTGCTGCTGCCCTCTCTGCTGGGGGCCTCATATTCTCACACACATCCCGACCCACATCCCGTCTCCTGACATTCCCTCCATTATTCTAGGTGATTTCAACATCCCTATCGGTAACCCCACAAAATCACCTGCCTCTAAACTCTTTAACCTCACCTCTTCACTTGGTCTCTCCCAGTGGACCACCTCACCCTCCCATGTGAACGGGAACTCACTAGATCTGGTTTTCACTCACCGCTGTGATATTTTTGATTTCTCTAATTCCCCTTTTCCCCTCTCTGACCACCACCCACTCTCTTTCAACTTATCTATCTCTGCTTCCCCATCTCTCTATCAGGCTACCATCACTAAGCGTAACATTGAGGCTATTGACGCCTCATCCCTATCCTCCCTGTTTGTCACACTTCTCTCTCCTCTTCTCTCTCTCACATGCCCTGAACAAGCCACAACCTTATACAATGCATCTCTTACTTCTGCCCTTGACTCTGTAGCTCTGCCAACCACTATTAACCCTCGCAGATCAACACCTCAACCCTGGCACACCAAATGCACCAGATATCTTCAAAAATGCTCACATACTGCTGAGCGACAGTGGAGGAAATCAAGCTCTAAAGCAGACTTCCTCCATTTCAAATTTATGCTCTCATCCTTCAGTACTGCCCTTTCCCTTGCTAAACAATCAAACTTCAAAATCCTCATCTCTACTCAGTCTTCCAACCCCTGGCGCCTCTTTGCCACTGTTAACTCCCTCTTCTGCCCACCACCACCACCACCTCTCCCTTCCTCATTGTCTGTGCTTGACATTGCCACTTAATTCACATCCAAGATTGACTCCATACGTCAGGACTTCACATCCCACCAGACCAGCAACCAGCCACCACAGCCACCACCTTTCCCTTGCCACCCCTCCCCTTCCCATTTTCCAACTCTGACATCTTTCTCCCATGTATCTGGTGAGGAAGTCATGGCCCTCATCCATTCCTCCCCCCAACAACCTCCCCACTTGACCCTATCCCCTCCCACCTCCTCCGCTACCTCTCTCCTTCTGCCTGTTCCAATCTTGCCCACCTTCTCAATATCTCCCTCTCATCAGGCACTGTGCCCTCTGCTTTAAAGCATTCTCTTGTCTCCCCTATTCTTAAAAAACCTTCCCTTGATCCAAACACTCTCTCCAACTATTGACCCATCTCTCTCCTCCCTTTTGCCTCCAAACTTGAGCATATTGTCTATAATTGCCTCACTGCCTTTCTTTCCTCTCACTCACTGCTTGACCCATTCCAGTCTGGTTTCTGTTCTCTCCACTCCACTGAAACTGCCCTCACAAAAGTATGCAATGACCTCCATGCAGCCAAAGCTAAGGGCCACTACTCTCTGCTTATTCTTCTTGACATCTCTGCTGCCTTTGACACTGTGGACCACCCTCTCCTTCTGCAAATCCTTTACTCTCTTGGTCTGCGTGATACTGCCCTCTCCTGGCTATCCTCCTACCTCTCTGATCATTCCTTCTCTGTCTCCTCTCATGATGCTACCTCCCCCCACTTCCACTAACTGTTGGTGTCCCCCAAGTCTCTGTTCTTGGTCCTCTCCTTTTCTCTCTCTATATGTCCTCTTTAGGTGAACACATTAGTTCTTTTAACTTTCAATACCACCTCTATGCTGACACTCAAATCTAGCTCTCCTCCCTTGACCTCTCCCCCACTCTTCTCACTCGTACCTCCAACTGTCTTTCTGTAATCTCTTCCTGGATGTCCCAGTGCTTTCTTAAACACAACATGTCTAAGACTGAGCTGATCATCTTCCCACCCTCCCGTACAACCTCACCTCCCACAATCTCTTTATCCATAGATGGCATGACTATCTCCTCTAGCCCGCAGGTACACTGTCTTGGCGTAACCCTTGACTCCTCCCTCTCCTTCAAACCACACATTCAGCACCTCTCACAAACCTGTCATTTTCATCTCAATTTTTTTTCCAGAATCAGACTTTTTCTCACCCAGGATGCCACTAAGATCATTATTCACTCACTGATTATTTCCAAACAGGACTACTGTAATCTCCTCCTAACTGGCCTCCCTGACAATTAACTCGCTCCACTCCAATCTATCCTCAATGCTGCTGCCCAGCTCATCTTTCTCACCAAATGCACTATAGCCACCTCCCCTCTCCTACAAGCCCTTCACTGGCTTCTCTTCTCTTTCAGAATCCACTTCAAACTTCTCACACTCACTTACAAAGCCCTCACTTACTCCTCTCCCATTTACATCTCTGACCTTATCTCCCTTTACTCTCCCACCCGTCCTCTTCGCTCTGCTAATGCACGCCGACTCTCCTGTCTTCTGATTACTACCTCCCACTCCTATCTCCCAGATTTTTCACGTGCTGCTCCCTTTCTCTGGAATTCTTTACCTCTCCCCCTCAGGCTATCCACCTCTCTACAAAACTTCAAATGGGCTCTTAAGACCCACTTCTTTACCAAACCCAGCCAAATCTCATCCTAACCCTCTGTTCCATGCTCTCTATGTACCACATCTGTGTCAACCCTGTCTGTCAACCCCTCCCCTTAGAATGTAATCTCTCACAAGTAGGGCCCTCTTCCCTCATGTGCTTATTCTTTTCTTACTCTAATAATCCTCAACTGCCCAAATCCTACAGTTTTTTGGCAACCTTGGAACTTATCTCTATGTTGTTTACTAGTGTAGTTATGCTTAGTTACCCTGTACTTGTCCTATATTGTCTTTAACTGTAAGTCCCTGTTTTCCTGTTTTGATTATGTGCATATGTACTCTGTAATTGGGTGTTGCGGAACCCTCGTGGTGCCATATAAATAAAGGATAATAATAATAATTATAATTATAATAATAATAATAATAATAAATATAAGAAGAAGAAAGAAGGCTTGTTATAATGAGTGAAAGATCTCTTTTTCTCTTCAGTAACAACTGTCATCAATAATTATCTTCAAACTGAGAATTACATTTATTAAATATAGTGCAATAAGTACAATTGTTTTGGGTTTTCAGAAGAAACTGATACTAGACAATAATCTACAGTTTACTTGTAATATAAATAAATATAGTGTTTAGGCTCATATAATGCTTATCCTACTAGATATCGGGTAAAAATAAGCATATATAATTTAAAAAAATAAATAAAAACAGTGTGTTTTTCAGCTACAGTAACACACCTACCACACAAATCATAAAACTAACACTTGCTTATAAAATAAGCAATTAGAAAGTGAAAATACATAATTTGTTACAATTTGATACATCTTATTTATAGAGCTTTTGCTACTTTCTATACATTTAGATTGCTGCTCTTCAATAATAAATGAATATGTATTCTTACAAATTGACTATACATAAAACAATTTTACAGATATTTTCTTTGATGATTGGCTTAAAATAATTTTGTGCTAAAAACTAAGAAATATGCTATATTAGAATGTGGGTATATTAGAATATGCTATATTAGAATGTGACTTTAAAGAAACATCCTTTAACACCAAAAAAAGAGAGTAAACTACCAAAAACTACATACCATGGTAGTTGTGACTTTACTATTTAGTGATAGCATTTATAATCTTTCATTTATCAAAATTAAACCATATGCAAAGTTATAAAAACAGCAAATAAACTATTTTACATATGTCATTTAGTGAGATCCCAATTGTCATATAGAATAACATTTTTGGTACCAATCCATCTCTTTACATAGAACTTATATAGAACAGTACACAACTGTGACGGGGACCTGTATAAAAGAAGGCAGCCGGGGAAAGCCTGTACTGTCTGTACTGTACTGTACTGTACTGTACTTTCCAAACCCTGCGTATAAAATCTTCAATCCATGGAATATTTTTCAGTACTGGTTTTTAAATATTTCATTCTCTGCTGACCAAGAGAAGCACCTCCCGAAACACTTACCACACCAGGATGAAAGAGAATGATAGATATATTTAGGCATAAAAATGTTGGTTACATAGAAATATTACTAAACTTAATTATACATAACATTTTATAAATATATTATAATGTTGTATTCAAACACATAAATGCAGTCAAATACATGAGTCAAAATAAATATTAAAAGCAAACATCACATGTACTATAAGGCAACTGAATACAGCATTGCAACATTCCTTGTTTATATTGCCTGCACCAGTCAGTGTGGGGATGACAAGTAATGTGAATAGACAGCTGCTAATTATTTTAATTAATTGATCTAATCTAATGAAGCCACAATGCGAAATAATGAATTACTGGAGATCAATCCACAAAAAGACAATCAGAAGGCAGTTGCTAGAAAATATTGACTACTTTCATCATTATAATCACATTGTATCAGGCCTCCAGTGCTCACTCCTAAATAAGCAGCAATTATATGAACATTGATTTTATGTCTTCAGCCCATGCTTGTGTCAGTCTTCCCTACCCCATACTCCCTCTTCAAAAAACTTTGCAGGTATGTGTGTACTGTATGGATACTTTTTTGTGTGCAAGTGTATGATAATACATAAACACAGACATATGTCCATCTGTGAAAGAGTCCTGTAATAACTATCCTATATAACAGAAATGCATCTAAATAAGATGGCTATCCACAGCAGCTACTCTAAGACTAGGAGTCATACTTTACACTTTACTAGCTATGCTTGTATTTTTTGCACAATTGTACATTTGTTTTATTAAGGAAACTGCTCGGGCTTAAGGGCAAAGGTGATAGCTTATGTGTGTGCATATAAACCCTTTTTACAGTAAATATGAATAACAATATTTTATTGTGTTTTGGGTTTCCCATAGCAAACCTAAAAGCTAAGTAACCATTTTTTAAAGAAGTCAATATACTGTATATTTAGCTAACTGCCCATTAATAAAAAAAATATTATGTTGATCATAGTATGATAATGTTCTCTTTAGCCTTGCTTCCACATCATTGTTGCTATTTCTGTCTATACAGATAATATTACAGTCTGAAATTAGCTTATTAGTTTCAAGATATGATAATTTTTCATTTAATTGAAATATCCTTACAGTAAAATATTTTAAACTTGTTTTTTTTAGCTCTTACTGATATAAACATCAAAGCCCAAAAAAATCCTGGTCTCTGGCAGAGTAAAGGTGACTTGCTGTAGATAAGATTTCTATCATTTTTCCCTATCTTGCTAATCTCTACTATCCAAAATACTCTACTCTGCAGTAATTGGTGGCAGAGGAGCCCAAAAGGACTTGAGTTTAGTGAACTCATTTTTCTTCCTGTAGCATTGCTAGTACTCACAATGGTAGAGTAGAAGAGACAAGAGAGTAATGTTCTCTCATCTCTGACCCTACTCATCTTAACAGTGTCAGAAGCATGAGGAAGGGGATGGCAATACAAGTGCCTCCAGGTACTGTATAGCAGAAGAGGAAATAACACCTCGGAAGCCACAATTCAAAAAGAAAAGTGCAAGCCATGATATATTGTTCAATTGCTTAGAAATGTGTTTTTTTTTTTTTTTTACATTAGTTGAAGTTACTGTGTATTTTAGCTGAATACAAGTTGGTGAATATTTTACAATAGACTGTAGTAAGGAATTGACCTCACCTAACATGGCTGCAGAAATGGTGTTTTATATTCTTACAACAATGGTAAATGTTGAGGTCTGGGAAATGACCTGTTGTTCTTAAATGTTGATTGGACTTGGATAGAATACTATACAGCTTGCTTATATTTTGTAATTTAGTATGCTTACATACCAATCACCCCCAAAAAATGATTTTAACATTTCTGAAACATGATATAATATTTCAGATCACAAACTAATGTTCACCTAAAGATAAAAGCTATGAATTTTATGCTATTTTAAGACATTACTTCATGTGTGGCTTTCGCTGATCACAGAATATATGCTAGAGTATTTCTTTGTGAACTTAGACTTAGTTTTTTTGTAATGGGTATATGTATCGTGTTGATATTATTATTATTATTATTATTATTATTATGGCTTGGTTTAGCTGCAGCTATTTCATTGTAATCACTTTATCTGGCTAGTATTTATTTATATAATCCATTTCCTTATTTGGTACTACTTCAAATCTACTGTAGTGTGTATTTAGGTATCTTTTCAAGGACATGTGTAGACTTGTTATAATTTAATATTAAGCATTTGAACCTTACTGCTGTTAAATGCATTATTTAGTAGCATTGTGTGAATTTCCATAAACTATGTTTCCCATGATTCAGTTATTTTCCCTTCAAAATCTGTGACTCACTTTGATATTTGGTTTTAATTATGCAAGAAAGTTTCAATATGCTTCCATTCTCTCACATTTATGGCATCCCAACTCAGGTTCACCCCAAACACTTTCAATCAGCCATCTGTAATGGAAGAAGCAATCATCAATCCAGTGACTAAAAGCTCAGGAAGGTGGTTTAAAGTAAACATGTATTCATTTTTTTTTAGTATTGACATACATATAGTATAAAGCTGGTAGGTCTTAGTGTGAAAAATATTTGTGACCTGGTACATGCCATCTCTGTACTGTAGGAGCTATTGATTTATCATATGTCTATTATGTACATGCATTGGTAGTGTGCTGTAACATGTGTCCTGCTATACGTTTTTTGCATTCTCTATTACTCCCTAAACAATTTCCCATCTACAAATATTAGATGGCCAAGTACTTATGGTTTGCACTTGCTATTGCCATGTAGAATGATCACCATGTACATCATCATCACGCTCATTTCCAAGGCAAACAAAATGAAATGTACTATTACCATATTGTTCAGTATTGATAGGTTTTATATGTTTCTCCCAAAGAAGACTGTGATGGCTCAGAATTTCACACATTTGACAGGCAACCATAACTTTGTTTAAACAGTTTTTTTCTTATTTATTCTACCACTTTGACCTCTCATAGCAGAATTAGTTATGTCCCAGATAGTCTGTATCTCTAGAAAATAATTCTGAGAAATGTGAATATACAGTATACATAAAGTACAGATGTATTAAGCCTGGAGACGGCATAAGGAAGTGATAAAGCAGTGATAAGTGCAAGGTGGTAAACGCACCAGCCAATCAGCTCCTAAACTTTAATTTACATATTGGAGCTGACTGGCTGGTGCATTTATCACCTTGAACTTATCACTGGTTTATCACTTTTTATGCCTTCTCCAGGTTAATACATCTACTCCAGAATGCCTTTCTGCAAAACAGCAAAGAAAAATGTGAATCTGAAAGATTGCATAGTCAGAACTTTGCACCACTGCAGAATATTTGCTCATCTGAAACAGCTAATCACACTGAAATCCAATCCAAACACTGTTGGCCTAAAAGGATGCAAACTCCATTACTGGAATATTTCTAAAACATATATTTATTGCCATAAAATGGACCTAATTAAAATATGTTCATAATGTACAATAGTCAATGGGCTTCTGAATGAAGTCCTCGATACAGGCATCTCACAAATCCCCTTTGAGTGAATATCCTAATATCTTGTGGCATAATTCAACTAAAATTTTCAGCCACAGACAGAGAGCAGAATGTGGGAGGCATTACATGTTCTGTACTCTGTGGATGGACCGTTTCATTGAGTTTAAGGAGCAAGCATGTTTCACCAAGTTCTCTGCTAAATTTAAAGTGGCAATTAGTTATAAGGCTGACTTGCATGGTAATACTGTATGTAACAATAACTGTGTTTTAAAGTATGTCTAAGTGCAAATAAAATTCATGTTTTTTATTAGTCATTATCACATAATTTCTTTATATACTGTATGTCTATTTATTAATCTGATTAATAAAACTCTTACTTATGTGTCAGTATGCTCTATAAACAATATACAATTCCTTAATTAACACTTTTATGGCTCATACAAAGGGCCTGATTCAGAGATGACTGCTTTAGCTAAAGCTGCTTCTTCTTTGCACACAGCGGCTGTGCTAAAATGTGTAATAGCAGCAGGAAGCACGTGGAGGCATCTGCATGCTTTTTTGATCTGCTGCTGCAGTAGAAGATGCAACATTGGATCACCAGCATGAATATCGGTCATCTGATTAACTCTTACGTAGCTCTAGATGACAGGCTGAAGCCAATGAAGCTACATCTAAGGATGCAGCCACTACCTTCAGTATGCCCAGAAAATGGGCTGACACCCTAGTTTTCTACAACACTTGCTGTCGCCACCCCCAAACACCAGCAGCATGTCATTTATGCTGTGGCATTTGGTGCACTGCGAGTGACATGGCAGTCCCGGATCTGCACATGCACAGAGTGGGTTCTACGCATATGCAAATCCAAAAACAACTGAGATTTACATGAACAACGGGTTTACATACATCTCTGAATTAGGCCCAAAGTCTAAAACAATGCAAATAATAGCTGGATTTGCTTTGTTTCTATATTATTTGAAATGTAGTCCATGCATTCATTGTATTGATCTGTAATACAGTAAATGGTAAGTTTTTATTTTTCCACTACTATTTTAAATGTCTTGAGTTTTGGAGTATCCACTGTTTTTTTCCTTTTGTGTTATTTTATAGTCTTTATATGTATTCTATTGTATCTATTTTTACAGCTGCTATATTTTAAGCTTTCGTATAACTGTATTTATGTTTTCAGTTAAAAATATAATTCTGATAAATAATCTAAAATTATTTTTTCAGAATCTGAAGAGGAAATACTGAAAGTACTAATACCGACAGGTATTTATTGATTAATCAATGCTTACAATAAAAAGTGTACTTACAGCAGTGCTAACCATAATCATAATGAACTGTATGCAATAAATTATTACGGTTATGGTAATTGGTTAAGTGTGGAAGGATGAACCCAAATAATATTCTGTTAATACACTAAATACTGTAAATAAGAAAAAATTGATTAGAAAACATATACTGTATGACAGAGCAAACATGGATGAATAGAATTATTGAGAATATTATATTACAATATTATATTACAATATTGAAAGTTATTTATAAATATGATAAACAATTCTTCTAAATTGTGTATTTACATATTTTTTCATGTCATTATATTTTTTTAAATATTATAAATAAAGGCATAAAATACATTTTAATTTAAATCCCTTGAAAATATGTTTTTAAAAGTTTGGGAATAATTTATCTAAATTTCTTTAGGCCTCATTCACAAAGTGCAAATGGCGCATGTCATATTAAATTACATCTTTTATAAAGTAAAGACTTTCTCGGCACCAGGGTAAAATTTCTACAATAATCCATCAGCTCTTACATGGTCTCGGACATAAAAATAGTAGAGTTCAACATCATAATTTAGCATGCCACATAACAATAACACATACAGTTACAAAAAGTGTAAATGGGAAAGTACAAAGCAAAATAACCCACATGTCATTTATAACTCAGTATGTATATACCAGTGCTGTTTCTAGTGGTGGGCAGGCCGTGCAATCACAAGGGGCGCCTGCCACAGCACTTTGTGTACCCTAGCTGGCTCCCTCTTCTCCCTCTTACACAGAACTCCACTCGGGGGGTGAAGTTTCATGGAATGACGTGTTTTCATCATGGCGTCACAATGCAACCACATAATTTCATGAAACTCCACCCCTGAGTGGAATACTATGAACGGGAGGAGGGGGAGCAGGGTAGCAGTGCTTATGGATGTATACATCCTTTGACAATGAGCATTACCATTGGAAATGAGCATTACCTTTAACAACAAGCATTACCCTTGGCAGCGAGCATGACACCCAGCACACAAAACACGTGGCAATGAGCATGACACCCAGCATATAAAAAACCCTTGGCAATGAGCATGACACCAAGCGCATGAAACCCCTGGCAATGAGCTTGACACCCAGAGCATGAAACCCCTGGCAACGAGCATGACACCTAGTGCATGAAACCACTGGCAACAAGCAGTTCATTTAAAAGTAATTAGAAGCTTTACTGTAGGGCATAATATGGTGCAGGAGACATAATATGGTGCAAGGGACATTACTGTGTGGGGCTTAATATGGCAGATTTTTTTTTAACTGGTGGCCGAGATCTGTTCTTGCAGTGTCAAAAACTGGGGTGTAATGTATTCTTTTCCTGTGAGAACACACCCATTTTAGCAAGGCCACACCCCCTTCACTGGGAGCAAAATAGTTTTGTTAATGCCTATTGAAGGGGGCGCATTTTTGAATGTCTATGGGGGCCCCCTTTATTAATGCCACGCTGTTAGCCAAATTGTCTAGAAACAGCCCTGGTATATACAGCTGTACTGACTGTATCCACATTAAGATATATATAGTAACCATGGACGGCGGCACTCAGAAATAATAAACTTGAAGCTGGCAGATAATTTACCTGCCAGCTTCAAGTTTATTATTTCTGAGTGATGCCATCCGTGATTACTATGTTTGGGGTACCTAGGAGGTCACTGGATACTTACCGTTGTTTATGGAGTGCTGCCTGTATACTCTCTATATATATATACTGTGTATATATATATAAAAATATGGTCATTTACAGTGGGCAAACAATGTACACAGAATATCACAGAAAAAAGAAGATATTATCCCAGTGGGGGCAGGATTAAGCCTCAGAGGGGGCTGGAGCACTTAAGACAAGCGGACATGCCCCCACTCCTTCAGCCTTCTACATCTTGTTAGCATTAACTCAACTTCTCATCCTGCCCACCCATACTAAGGGACTGGCACAGTAAAAGTGCAGCAGTGTACTCCAGGGGAGATTGTGTATATTAAATATAAACCAGTGGTGTACATTAGATTTAAAATAATGTTTTAGTAATGTCTGGGTCCTGTTTATAGCTTCACATAATTGAGAGACATCTATTTTATAAAGCCTTCTAGGACCTGAACAAAGACATCTTAAACAACCTTAAAATGCACATCAAAAAATAAAATCTATCATGTATCGTGTCACCTGCCAGAATAGCAGCAACCTACAGGGCCATCTTAACAGCAGTGTAGGCCCCTGGGCAAAGCAATGCATTGCGGACCCTACACATCCTCCAGCAGTAGGTGTCAGGAGTGCTATCAGTGGCAACTTTGATGTCACAAATTTGATAGGGGGTGTTTTATCATCCACTCAGCATGTAGCACCTGGAGCAGTAATTTCTGCTATTCACTCCTTTACTACACAGATGGTGGGAGATAGAGCTGGAAGGAGAACACTAAACTGTAGAAGGTGGCACTGGGCTAAATGAAGGGGCCCTGGTGCATAATTTCCAGGGTGGTAGGGGGTGTAAAATACAAAGGGAAATGGTGAGGAGTTTGACTGGGGTGGCACACCTGTCAAACTGTAATGCAGGTGTCATAAGGCGAGCTCAGGGTGGACAGAAACCTCCTTTGGAGCAGCCTGCTTGACTGAAGATATCTCCACTTCCTTGAAATAGATTTCTTAGCTTTTAATTGGATAAAAAAAACTAGAGACTTCCACCTTTGAGGAGGTACTGGGTACTTGGGGATCAGAGTTTAAGAGCCAGAGCAATCCACAGACAAAAATATAAAACTGCATACCAGGCGCATGGAGCTGGAGCAGGATCCAGCTGCTGGAAGCTTGATATCTCTTGTTCTGGGCATAGTAGAGACAAGCTCTCAGTGACCACAGAAATGAAAGAGTACCAGCTTTTGGAGTATACCAAACAAAAAAACTCTACTTGAGACAGAACCCAAGATATTGGGCTGGGAAGAGCTAACAGGCTTGGATGTGACCACTGCTTTAAAGTCGGAAATTTCCAGTTCCCCAGGACCTATTTTAAAAAATCTTGTACCCTTGGAAAAGGGGACCCACAGATATCATCCCAAGGGCCCTTATACTCTTGGGGCTCTTGGTCAACTGCCCATTGAACCCATACAAAAAGATGGCACTGGCAGCCACTGTACTGCTTTCACACTAAGACAGGACCCAGGAGTACTTTCTGTGGGCCTCTCCATTCCCAAATGCTTAATCAGATAACAAGTAACACAGAACTAAGGGTGCTTTAAGAGAGGAAGGGGTCTGTGTGCAGGTACCTATCTGGCTCCCCTACTCTGGCAGTGCAGTGACTCCGCCACATTTCCAGGGACATCTCTTTTACACATGTGTGAATGACTGGAAAATGGCCACGGTGGTTGCAGCTCTGCAGCCAGTGCTGGGTCGATGGAGTAGTAATTATAATTATGCAGGGTGTGCAGTGTGGGGCCCCCTGGACCCAGGGGCCAGCGTGCACCACACACCTTGCACCCATTATAGATACACTAGTACACAGAACCCCTACATATCAATCTAGAATGCTGTGTATGGGGTGAATAGCCATTCGCACCCCTGCACAGTGATTGCCCCCTCACCTGTAGGTGGCAATTTCCTGGTCGCAGCAGTGCAAAAAACAGCCTGCATGCGACCAGGTCTGAATTAGGCCCAATGTTGGATAAAATTACTTTCAGGCTGTGTTTATAAGGTGTATATGAAACACAAATGCATTTTGTGTTTAGACTTGGGTCCTATCCACAAGATATCTCATTATAGTATGCACATATTCCAAAATACAGAAAAATCCAAAATACTTCTGGTCCCAAACATTTAGAATATGAGAGAGGCAACCTGTACCTGTATTTAGTGACCCCATTGGCAATGGCATATGGTTTCTATTATCACTTTTTATAACTTTGCATATGCAGTATGCCAGTCATGCCTTTAGATCCATACCAACATATTTTCAATACAATTCAAATTACAGAGACATGTAAAGCACATACTGTATACATTATGTAGAATACTTTGCATTTCTGGATTACAGTTGTCAGTGACCCGTCAGACTGTAATACTGTACATCTGTTACTTGCTGTGAAGTTCAGAAAGAGAGAGATTGCAATAGTGCAGAATAAGAAAATAACTTACTTGAACTCTGAAGCAAACTAGAATAACCTTATTAAAGTTAGTGAATTAATAATAATTGTAAAAAAAATGTATTTGAAGATGAATAATTCAACAGTATGGGACATTTTGTTTTATTAAGAACTTTTTTTAATTATTACGATAAAATGTTTCTTTCAGATCAAGAAAAAGAAAAAGAAGAGGAAGAAAGAACTGTGCAATTACCAATAGGTACAGTATGTTATGCTGTATTTGTGTTTCCCCAGGGCCATAGTTCCACCAAATATTACAGTACAGAATGTATCTCTGTCTCTAACACACCAAATATACAATGCTGTGTGTCTTTAATGGTTACATTGTATTTTGTTTGCAGGAAAGCATTTACTCATTCGTTTGTAAATATAACAAGATATTTTTCTTGCAGAGCCAGAAAAGGAAAAGGAAGTGTTAGCAATACATATAGGTATTGAATGTCTATCCTGATTATCATATCAAGTAATCAGGCTTTTATATGTCACATGTGTAATAATATAAAGATTTTTTTTTCAGAGCATGAAAAGGAAAAAGTGGATGAAAAAGTGTCTGTACCAATTGTAGCAGGTACAGTAAATAAATACTTTACATTGTATGTTTTTCATGTACCCTATGGGGCGATTTCTGAGTCAGATGGATCTCTGTGCATGGACACAAATGGCAAGGTTTTGCATACAGTGCATGCACCAATGCAAATATATGTATCTTTTGTGTATCTCTGTCATATCCTGTGTCAGATGGATCTCAGACAATTATGAAATTGGATGTTTTGGGGTCAGCAACAATGCAAGCACATGGAACTGCCCTGACTTATTGGAGTGCCATATGAATGCCATGAGACATGTATCAAAAGCTTTTTATGATTATAAGTAATTTATATAGAGAAGAGAATCCTGTCTCTGGCAGATCTATTGCACCTAGCACGTGGCTGGTACAAGTGCCTATACTTACTGTATAATATCAGATGCAGTAGCTGGCATAAAACAAGTGGGTGACACAGCTTCCCACTTGCAAATGCATTAGCTAAATAGAATCTCATATAAGCATAAGGTAGTAAATCTGGCTACCATGGAGGTCCGTTACTACAGTCCCTTTGCATATGACTCAGCCCTTATATGTTTTAATTTAATTAATTGTGTCAACAATAAAATCATGTACTGTGTTAGTTTAAAAAAAATATTATTTTTTTATTAGGAAAAGTACCAATTACTTAGAAAACTGTAAACAAAACTGTATGCAAATAGTGATTAAAAAACATCTTTGTTTAGAGCTTGAGACAGAAAAAGACGGTAAACTGGTTCTACCAATTCTAGCAGGTAATATGTTTAACCACTATTTATAGACTTTATACTGTAGGATCTAATACTGCTTATATATTCCATGATCTAATTCATTTCAGGTGAATAATAAAACAATATTTTTAGAGTAAATGAACATTACTAAAATTGTTGTTTTAGAGTGAAATTAATACAAATTAATACCAGATATCTAAGTACCCAGCAGTGATAATAAAGGGTAACTAAACATAAGCATGAAATGGCATTTGGTTAATAATCATAACATATTGAAATCACTTACCTTTTCCCAAATATTTATGCTGTTGCACTCAGAGCTGGCCCTAGCTATAGGCAACCTAGGCAATTGCATAGGGCATTTGGAATGCCTAGGGTTATTCCAAGCCAAGGGCCGGTGGAAGTTTGGGGCCCCTAGATAGCTGCTCTGGCTATCGTGATTGGAGCTCAGCATGCAGCCACCAGAGGAGAGCAGACAGTAGGCAGCGGCAGGTAGAGGTGTGCCGCACCAGTTGGCAGCATCCAGAGTCCCAAAAAAACAGAAGCCCACAAAACCAGAAGCATCAGATACAGCAGCACACTTCTGCACTGCATGATGTCCCAAATGCACACGTTATGCATTTTGGGACAAAAAACACACATGCATCGTACACTGTAAATGGGGAAAATATAGGGGTAACTGTGGTGGAAAAAGATTTGGGGGTGCTCATAGATAATAGGCTTAATAACAGTACACAATGTCAAAATGCAGCAAAAAAGGCAAGTACAGTGCTTGCATGCATAAAACGGGGATGAGTATGTAATCCTGCCACTGTACAAATCATTGGTACATCCGTACCTGGAATATTGTGTTCACTTTTGGGCACCATATTATAAAAAAGATATTGGGGAATTAGAGAGAGTTCAAAGGTGAGCGACTAAATTGATTAAAGGGTTAGAGACACTGGAGTACGAGGAAAGGCTTACTAGGTTAAATACAGTTGTATACACTAGAAAAGAGGCTTCTAAGAAGAGACATTATTAATATCTTCAAATATGTGAATGGTCATTACAAGGAGTTAGCAGGGGATTTGTTTATTGAAATAACTCTGTATAGGACACGTGGGCACTCGCTGAGGCTAGAGGAGAGAAAATTCCGTACACAATAGGAAAGGGTTCTGCACGGTAAGGACAATAAAGATTTGGAACTCTCTGCCGGAGAAGGTAATAATGGCAGACTCTGTAAATGCATTTAAAAATGGACTGGACAAATTTCCAACTGGAAAAAGTATCCAGAGTTATAGCAATTAACATAGTGACATTAATATCTGGGAGTGGTAAGAATCATAGTTGTCAATTGGTACTAAACCATTACTTCAGCACGTGCATTATAATATGAAAAGCTTAACACAGAATACAGGTTGAACCTGATGGGCATTTTGCCTCTATTCAACCTCACTAACTATGTAACTATGTAACTATGTAACATGTCATGTGTCGTCCCCACCGCTCTGCACTTCCAAGCATGAATTTATCTCCCGGCCGGCCGGACCGAGTGACTAATCCTGACTGGATCACTGCACTATTAATTTTTTTTTTATTATGTTTAGTGTTATTCTCCAACTAAAGCAATGTCACAGAATAATGTATGTAATCAGTCTCTAATGTGGGGGTACATATCAAAGTGAATAGATGTAAAAAGAAATGCTCAGGGATGATAAACATACAGTATTATGTACAAGTACAAACATAACAAATTAGATATTTAGAGTACAGAAACAAGAACTGAAGAGCAGGTTCAGCATAATGTTTGGGATGACAATTTATCAGTCATCACACGGTTGCAAATTATTTCTTGATACTAGAAAAATAGACATTTTCTTCCCCTGGAAAAAAAATATATTTCTGGTTCATATGTATCTACAAGATACTGTACCTTTGCCATTTATACCTGAGGGGGATACTGGAATAGCCTTTATCTCACTGAGGCTGCAAACTTCACTGGTGACCTGTACAGTCACAAGTCACTCACGCGTTATGTGTAATGGGTCTTGTAGCACATGGAGCAAAGATATAAGAGGATACAGCTGTACCTCAGCAACAAGAGTTGTTCTGCAATGCAAAATGGTGTCAGGCACCATGGCAAATTTTACTCATACTGTCCTGGAGGTCTCGCTTATGGCAATATTATCTAGCTGCATACTAGGGCAGGAAAACTGGAGGTGATATTGTGCCATCCAAGGCCGTTCCCATCACTGAGCGCATGCCACATGACAGGAGTGCAGAGAACCAAAACTGTGCACTCCTGCAGAGAGAAGAGGAGATGGATGGATCACACTACACACCTCAATGTTTGCACCTAACCCATACCTATGTCTGTGAGATTACATAATCACTGTACACCTCGACAAGTTGGCAATGATTTGCAGCTGCTGATGTGTCCTTTAAAGTTAGACACATAAATTTTATCCCACTCCGCACCTCAATGTTTGGCCATGTTTCCGCCAGCCCTGTCATCTTACAACTGATGTGGGACAGTATGACTGATATGAAGTGTAGTCTAATGGCCTTTAGGGAAAGCAATGGTCTACCTGCTCTGGCCTGACAGAAAATTAGAATGAAATAGAGGACATTAGACATGTGAGAGGACTTGTTATCTTTCTTATTGAACCACCCTTGTATTTAAATGCTTACATCGCATAGGATGTTACATTTTGATCAGAGCTTTCGTTCAACATAGTACGTTGAATTCTACAATAAGCATAGCATATTACTGACTATTGTTATAATAAAGAAAAATTGCATTACTACAATGTTTACATTTACATCCATTGTTATTGTCCTAGGAAATTCTGCCCTTCCTAAGACAATTGTCCTGTATGCATTAGAAAGTAGACTGAAACATTAAAATTGACCATTCATATAATTCATTCATATAATACATTCATATATTACATAATAATTTAATGAACAGGTAACCAAAGACATTAATTTGAAAATGTTGTGTAATGAGATTACACACAAACACCTGGAAGCAGTGATTTTAAAATGACTTTGCATATGTGCACTAATAGTGTGTAAGTTTGGCTCCAATAGCAGTCACATGTCAGACAATGACAGGAAATGTGTGGGAGCAGTTGTTTGCTATGTTGCCTTTAATGTATGGAAATGACAGAAACAGGGATGTTCTGTTCCATATTGCTTACAACTTATTCATTTAATTCAAGACCTACAGCAGTTAAACAGAGTGAAATTTATTTTTAAAGGCTGGTTATATAAGCAAGCTGTCCTAATTTCTTTGACAAACAAGCAACAACATATTCAAGTAAAAAAACATTTAAATATACCAACAATCACACATTTATAGGCACATTGTCATAGCAACACATAAACAATATTAATTCTAATTATACATATAATACATGCCTAATGAATATAGTGGTTCATATTTACAGCAATTGTAGCTCACATTCATTGATCAGAAACACAATTTTACTTTTCAAAAGGCTCACCAGAATTAAATAACATACAAAACATATTTTTTAAAGTCCAAAAATGATTTATTTGTGTAGCTCATTCATCTGACTATTTTAAGCTGACCATACAGTATGTACATTGAGTCTGATTGGCAAATAGTTAGAACTTTGCACTGTATATTTACACACAGTGATCCAATATCAAGAGATATTATAAATTCTCAATAGTTTTTTGTTTGCGCTACTCTACCAGTCCTGACCATGTTCCAAAGTGTCAAGGGCTGTGGGGACTATTGTCTCTTACCAGCCTCCACCTTCCACTCTTTTCACATATGTATGATAAGCAAATTGGACATTTACCAAATTTTTTGCATCAGTGACACAGTAGTCTCACATCAATACTTTGTGCTACTGGTAACAATACTTCTTTCACTATCTGTCCAACAGTCTCTGGCTTACTGTTTACCTCCATTCTCCTCTTCATATGAAAATAATCACACTAGATCAGAATGACCCACTAATGATGCTGTGAGCATTTCAATGAGTTGATTGGTTACTTAACATGGTAATGTACTCCTGAAGATTAGTAGATGAAGACTGGTAATACAAAGGTGCTCAGAACTGAGCCAAATACACATTAACAAAACTTAGCCAAATTTTTGCCAAAATTGAGCCTAAATAAGTGCTCTGTTATTTAACGTGCACATTGCCCTATTGCCCTACTATTTAGAATGTTCTAGTGGAGTACATACTGTAATTAAGTGAAATCAGAATAAAATGTCATATAAATCTCATATGTTTTAAGTAATATATAGTTCTTGTTTCAGAACCTGAAAAAGAACAAGAAGAGAAACTTACTGTTGTGATAGTAGAAGGTATGAAATGTTGTGTTATCTTAATAACCATTAGTTATCTTCACTTTGATCAAAATACATTATTTACTAAATGATTAATCTTATCATGCTGAAAGACCATAAACCATAAGTATATGCTAGAAAGAGTTCTACAGCTTGTATACTAAGATATTTTATTAAAATAACAATGTCCATGATTTTTAGCTTTCCGTAAAGATGATCAGTTTTAATATTTGCATGAATATTGTTTATGTTCGAAATAAAAATTATAACCTAAAATATTTCTGAAATATATGCCAGCTGTGTTCAGAAAATAAAAACATTTATTTTTAGTAAACTGAAAAACATAATGATGTTAAAATTGTTGCAGAATCTCTCTGAATGTATCAATGACATTACATTATATTGTTGACCTTGTTTTACATACAAAATTACTGAAATGTACTATGCAAGACATTAAGACTGGAATTTACTTCCTTTGATGAGTTTAGCAAATTAAATAAAATTGTTATTTCAGGAAATTAAGAAAACAAGGAAAAAATATTGTGCAAATACTAATTGATGTTGGGTGGAAGTCCACTCACACTGTGGAGATTAAACATTGAAGCAAAGCCAGGCTTGTGATTCTGTATTAAGAACCACAGTAACTGTATGTTTTTCACTTGGTCTGTTAGTTTGACTAATCAGTTAAGAGGGTGGAGTTGGGCCTCGATATTCTATATGAAAGAAGTTTGTAATGATTCAGGCCTCTTTTTTTGCTGACTATAGGATAGCTTACAAACTGATTAATTTGTGCATTTTGTATATTTTTGTTTTCCTCTCAATTTTTTTATTCCTTCTGCTTTTGTTCAATTCTTCTTCTTCTTCATCATCATCATCATCATCGGTTTTCTTCTCCAAAATTTTGTGCTGTTTGCCCCTTCTCCCAACTATTCTCAGCACTTGCAGCTCACCCAGCTTAACCTTATGCTTCCAAATTGTCATGCTATGTCCCATACTATCTGTTTTTGTCACCCCTGGTCTGCTGCAGTATTTGGATGCTGAGGATCTATCTGCCCAGCATCATGACCTTGCAGTTCTGGAATGGGTGCACAATCCCATGTTGCACTGGCCCTGCCTCTCTTCCTCATTAATAGTTATCACTGACAGCGTGTGGGTCAGACGGCTCTTACCTTGCTGTGTCCATTGTGTCATCAGAATCAGAACCATCATAGCTGTGACCTCATGGTCCGTAGCTGCAGTGCGCAGTTACCATGTGGGCTGCTTACCTGCATTACCTATTGTTACTCACTTCATACTGGGCACAGCAGTGGACTTGTTTTTTTGGACTTTGACTATACCTCTGGTAGGACTACTAACACTACCACAGTAAATCATAAAACTTGGATTTAAGTTTAGCTGTTTTTATATTCTCCTTTTTGTTTTTTGTTTATTTGTTGTATATATCTATAAATAAATGTAGCCATTTTAAATACCTATAAACTGTGCTATGGAGATACAGTATCATTTTTAATTTCATAAATTACAGAAGAGCTTCAAATTAACATTTAGAAGTCTAGAGCCCTTTTGACTGATACTGGCCATTCCTGGTTTTGCATAAGAGGAATTGGATCCCATTGATACAGAAAAAAACACACTACTATAACTAGTATGCAGATTACTTTAATTGACTGATATCCACATATGCTGAAATTGGCTGCACCATCAGGTGCTTGTGCTATATTTATTATTTAGACACACACACACACACACACACACACACTATATATACAGTACACTGTATATATAATGTAAATACCTGCTTGCAGATGACATCTCACTCTGGTCTGCTTAGTCAGATGGTCATCACAGATTCATTGTGACTCAACACTTGAAACGCTCCATGGCTGCCTGACACTAGCTGAAACCACTAGCTCCATCTATCATCTGGCAGCTATTCAGCTATGGATGCTATGCCCACTGGATCCCACAGTCCTTTATCTTTTCCACCATCCCAGACCAATCACACCAATGTAGTGCAGCTGTGTGTAGAACCCATCCTGGAGGTAACAAAAGGATCCTAAACCCTGTCTGCCCCTTTTCTTAGGACATAAGTTGTTTGGAAATGATTTCCATATCCTCTGACGCACAGACCTGTCAAGTGTTCTTGATTGCCTTTTGTTTTGTTCAGTCATTGGTGGGAGGTGACTTTTGCTACTTAATGTTGGCAGTGGCATGTTATCCATAAGACTGACTAGGCTCCATTAGGCTGAAGCTTAGTTGCCCCACAGGGTCTAGGGACCATCAATATTTTTTGCTGAAGCTCTGTTATATGCACCATAGGGCTCCAATAGTTAAAGGCACTTTGGACTCTGCATCATAGAAAGGCACACTCGTCAGTTGAGGTTTGTTTTCAGACAATAAGGGAATGACAGTGGACCAATATTGCACTAGTGCTAAATAGAAAAGGGAAACCGACTGCGCTATGAAAAAACAGGTCAGCAGACTTTACAGTATTTCACCTTGGCATTAGTGTCTATGTGATTACTGAAAGTGTAAATGATAACATAAGCTCTGCTTCTCAAATGTCAGCTGTAGTGGGCCCAAAATACCTGAAAGCCCAAAGGCCTGGCCATGGGTAAATACAGCCCTGCGTGTTGGCACCTCCCTCACTTGACATTTGATTTTACTATGTTGACAGCTGCATTTCCACACAGGGTCTTACTCCTCAATGAGCCCTCTCATTTTGTGTTGGCACAGCTACTTATGTGGCTGTGGAAGGTGTATATCTTCAACACTTCAGGCAATAGGCCTATGAGTTTCTGACTGCTGAGAGAGCTATATCCAGTTTTTCTGGGCACCTGCAGCACGCAAGTTTTGAGACCTGAGGCTGTTCTACTCATTGCTCGGTAGCACAAGCTCCTAACAGGGGTCTGAAAAATTCCTTTTCCCAACAAGTGGGAAAAAGAGTTGAGGCGCTGATATGAAAATATAGTGAACAAACAAACCATATAACAGTATATAATTAATGATTTATTAAAGCTATAAAAATGTTTATGTATATAGAGTACCGGCCGGTATATATATTCAAATTAATACAATCCTTAAAACAGAAAAATTTAAAACAAGTGCATTCCTGTATCTAAATGGCTACATTCCAAAATAACCATTACAGTAAACATGTATCAAGATGCTCATAAAAAATATATATATATATATGTGTTTAAAGTCACACTTCCCATCCGCTGGTTGCAGTTCCTTTATATGCGGACGTATCTGGAAGTCCGTAAGGTGATCTTTAGTACAAGATTGATATGTATGATACTCAGGGTGGACTGTTAATTTACTCAGTGACTTGCACTGTGGAGCAGTCTTTTAGTTGTTGTAACCCAGACTGGGCACACTATAAGCAGTCTTTATATCACTGTATGGCAAGAGGGGCACACTAATCTTTCGTGCAGGTGCTTGTTAGCTGAGTGATGGGGGAGCTGGACGGCAAGGATTTTTATTATTGCAAAAGGTGTATGATCACATGCTCACCTCATCCTCCACATTGGAACCAAAAGGCCGCTTCCAAATTGGGCTGTCAGCGTTATTGCAAACGCTCGTCTTTCCCACCTCTGTGACACAAGCTTCTCCCTCTGCGTCGTGGCGCTAGGCGCTGGGCTGCACCCGGGCTGACCGGCAGTTTTTACTTCTCGTGCCGCCCGCCTCCGCACCAGGTTACCACCGCTGCTGGGACACTCGTCTCGCCTGCAGCTGTCTCCTCGTCAGTAACCTTATTGCCTGCAGTGTCAGGCTCCACGCTGCCGTTTGGCAGTAGTTGTTCTCCAACTCGCTCCTCCTCATGTATCATCAATTATAGAGCAAATGACCAGTAAATGGAAATACCAGCTTGGGGTACACTCATCAGAATGTTTACGCGTTTCTCTGCCTTTGATACAATCGGCAGCTTCTTCAGATCAGAGTGAGACTGTCTGTATAGCAGTGTGTATTTAAACCAATCATGATTAGATACACCTGTATGGAGTTTAGATTTAACCACTCCTATTTTAACTCTTTCCAGTTTGTCATTGCCAATACAGACTGCCTCACATTAAAATATATATACACATTAAAACAACAAAGAAATATATGTATATATTATTAGTTTGCTTATATTAATGGCTTAGTTGAGATATGTGTCCACAGAAATATTCTACACATACATAGCAAATATTACAATGCATAATAAAAGGAGGAAACAAAAAGTGAGAGACAATAAGATTGTTGCAATATCACCTATCATTAGTATTACAACCATTTGCAATATAGGTGTATAGAATTAGTTAATTTAATAAGAACAAAAAGAGAGATATTTCTATTGCTCCACTTGCAGCAACATCTAGGCATAATTGTTTTAAAATTATACATAATAAGTGTATGGTACATACATGTGAAGGCTCTTCAATTATTATTAATATCAATGATAGAGCTAGGACAGGTATTAGATGTTATTCAACTCTACTGTGTCATTAAGTCCATGGGGAACTAACGTTTCCAGTCTATATATCCAGAAAGCTTCTCTTCTGCAGAGCAAATTAAATCTATCACCTCCCCGTTTTGTGCATTTAACAGATTCAATTGCCCTAACATTAATACTACTGAAAGTATCGGATTTCATACATTGTGAGATGTGGCTTGAAAGGGGGTGTGTCTTGACTCCCTTGTTTATATTTCGCCAGTGTTCCATAAATCTAGTGTGTAACATGCGAGTGGTTCTTCCCACGTATTGCTTACCACACCCGCATTGAATTACATAAATGACATATGAAGATCTACAATTCATGAAATTTTTTATAGTAAATATTTTTCCATTATTATTTGAAATAAATTCTGTGGTTTTTCTCAGGGCATGTTTACAGGTGGTACAGGTGGGTTTTCCGCATGCATGAAACCCCTTGGGGCGTTCTGGCATCCATGTTTTATTATTAATCCGTTCTTGATGACACCACTAATTTTTTGAATTTAGTGAATAATGGGGCAGATGTATTAACCTGGAGAAGGCATAAGGAAGTGATAAACCAGTGATTTGTGCAAGGTGATACATGCACCAGCCAATCAGATCCTAACTGTTAATTTACATATTGGAGCTGATTGGCTGGTGCCTTTATCACCTTGCACATATCACTGGTTTATCACTTCCTTATGCCTTCTCCAGATTAATACATCTGCCCCACTGTTCCTTGGAAACAAAATTACCTATTGATGACGTGTGACGTTGAAGCCCTATATTCTAATATTTCTCATACATTGGGAACAAAAGCAGTAGAACACTATCTTCTACAAGATCCTAATATGTCATCACAGTTACGGAATTTTATTTTACAATCTATACAATTTATTTTAGGTCACAATTGCTTCACATTTAACTCACAGTATTTTTTACAGACACGTGGTGCTGCGATGGGGGCGGGGTTTGCTCCGAGTCTAGCAAATCTATTTATGGGAAGATTTGAAGAACATCATATATGGGGGGGGACATACGGAGCGAACCTCGCCCTATATGGCAGATTTATAGATGATTTGTTTTTTATTTGGGATGGGGATTTACTGTCTGCACAACAATTTGCGTCTAATTTAAATAATAATGAGTTTGGTTTACACTTTACGTTTAATATACACGAAACCTCTATTAATTTTTTGGACATTTCACTACACGTGACCGAAGGTAAATTAATCACACAAACATATATTAAGCCGGTTGATCAAAATCGCTACTTAAATTTTACAAGCTCTCACAAAACATCATGGAAGACAAATATCCCCAAGGGGCAATTTATAAGGCTGAAAAGAAATTGCGGAACAGATAGTAGTTTTAAGGAACAGGCGGCCAAACTATACCAATCATTCCTAGAACAGGGATATCCGGATAAAATACTACAGAATGCTCTAATAGAGGTCAATCAAATAGACCGAGTAAAACTTCTGCAGACTTCTAAAAAACCGAACAGCATAGGTAATACAGATAGGACTGCTCTGTTTACTACGCAATACAACAACTGTGCATTTAAAATTAGGTCTATTATAAAAAAGAATTCAGCTCTACTTAAACTAGACAATATACTACGTGAAAATGTGGACTTGGAAGGTACAGTAATTTTTAGAAGATCTACCAATCTTCAATCTCTATTAGTTAAGAGTCACTTTCAACAAGAACGGATTAATAATAAAACATGGATGCCAGAACGCCCCAAGGGGTTTCATGCATGCGGAAAACCCACCTGTACCACCTGTAAACATGCCCTGAGAAAAACCACAGAATTTATTTCAAATAATAATGGAAAAATATTTACTATAAAAAATTTCATGAATTGTAGATCTTCATATGTCATTTATGTAATTCAATGCGGGTGTGGTAAGCAATACGTGGGAAGAACCACTCGCATGTTACACACTAGATTTATGGAACACTGGCGAAATATAAACAAGGGAGTCAAGACACCCCCCCTTTCAAGCCACATCTCACAATGTATGAAATCCGATACTTTCAGTAGTATTAATGTTAGGGCAATTGAATCTGTTAAATGCACAAAACGGGGAGGTAATAGATTTAATTTGCTCTGCAGAAGAGAAGCTTTCTGGATATATAGACTGGAAACGTTAGTTCCCCATGGACTTAATGACACAGTAGAGTTGAATAACATCTAATACCTGTCCTAGCTCTATCATTGATATTAGTAATAATTGAAGAGCCTTCACATGTATGTACCATACACTTATTATGTATAATTTTAAAACAATTATGCCTAGATGTTGCTGCAAGTGGAGCAATAGAAACATCTCTCTTTTTGTTCTTATTAAATTAACTAATTCTATACACCTATATTGCAAATGGTTGTAATACTAATGATAGGTGATATTGCAACAATCTTATTGTCTCTCACTTTTTGTTTCCTCCTTTTATTATGCATTGTAATATTTGCTATGTATGTGTAGAATATTTCTGTGGACACATATCTCAACTAAGCCATTAATATAAGCAAACTAATAATATATACATATATTTCTTTGTTGTTTTAATGTGTATATATATTTTAATGTGAGGCAGTCTGTATTGGCAATGACAAACTGGAAAGAGTTAAAATAGGAGTGGTTAAATCTAAACTCCATACAGGTGTATCTAATCATGATTGGTTTAAATACACACTGCTATACAGACAGTCTCATTCTGTTCTGAAGAAGCTGCCGATTGTATCAAAGGCAGAGAAACGCGTAAACATTCTGATGAGTGTACCCCAAGCCGGTATTTCCATTTACTGGTCATTTGCTCTATAATTGATGATACATGAGGAGGAGCGAGTTGGAGAACAACTACTGCCAAACGGCAGCGTGGAGCCTGACACTGCAGGCAATAAGGTTACTGACGAGTAGACAGCTGCAGGCGAGACGAGTGTCCCAGCAGCGGTGGTAACCTGGTGCGGAGGCGGGCGGCACGAGAAGTAAAAACTGCCGGTCAGCCCGGGTGCAGCCCAGCGCCTAGCGCCACGACGCAGAGGGAGAAGCTTGTGTCACAGAGGTGGGAAAGACGAGCGTTTGCAATAACGCTGACAGCCCAATTTGGAAGCGGCCTTTTTGTTCCAATGTGGAGGATGAGGTGAGCATGTGATCATACACCTTTTGCAATAATAAAAATCCTTGCCGTCCAGCTCCCCCATCACTCAGCTAACAAGCACCTGCACGAAAGATTAGTGTGCCCCTCTTGCCATACAGTGATATAAAGACTGCTTATAGTGTGCCCAGTCTGGGTTACAACAACTAAAAGACTGCTCCACAGTGCAAGTCACTGAGTAAATTAACAGTCCACCCTGAGTATCATACATATCAATCTTGTACTAAAGATCACCTTACGGACTTCCAGATACGTCCGCATATAAAGGAACTGCAACCAGCGGATGGGAAGTGTGACTTTAAACACATATATATATATATATATATATATATATTTTATGAGCATCTTGATACATGTTTACTATAAAGGTTATTTTGGAATGTAGCCATTTAGATACAGGAATGCACTTGTTTTAAATTTTTCTGTTTTAAGGATGGTATTAATTTGAATATATATACCGGCCGGTACTCTATATACATAAACATTTTTATAGCTTTAATAAATCATTAATTATATACTGTTATATGGTTTGTTTGTTCACTATATTTTCATATCAGCGCCTCAACTCTTTTTCCCACTTGTTGGGAAAAGGAATTTTTCAGATTCTTTTTGCTTTTTAGTGGGACGAGCACACCCACTTTTAGAGGCTGCAGATATTAAAATATTATCAGCTTGCGCTGGGTTACTTTTCTTCAAAACGTTTTCCTAACAGGGGTACTGAGGGATTTTATAACTTGTTTTTTTGCCCTGGATGGGATCATAACTAAAATAATATTTGAGGTACCCGACAGGTTTTTAGGAGTTTTTCACCTCAGATCAGGTCCCTTGCTCCCTTTTCCTTCCTCTTTTATTTCCCCTTGTCCTCTCTTTGATGATCCCTTAGTCTTTGGGTTGGGGTTGCCTTTGGTTCTTTTGTGTTGACTGACTGGAGCCCTGGAGTTCTTGTTATTCACTTAGTAATCTTTGAGGTAGTAGGCCTTTTTTCAGCCTTACATGGTGCCATCATCCAAGACTTTGGTCGATTGTTGGGTGTGTGGCTCTTGGTTTGAGTTGTTTGGTCTAACATAGTTCCTCATGGATTTTGGTGCTGCAGTAATGTGGGTGTCTTGATTGATTGATATGACATGAAGTAAACTGTGACAGTGCTCGTTTTTTGCTCCCTCCAGTAGTCTTTATTGTTCACCATGATCGATTTTGCTTCTGTTACATCCACCTTTACCCCCCAGACGGAATTTGTTTGATTGAGTATGTTTTCTTTGTTTTTTTTCTGAAGGATATTTTTGTCTGTTTAGCAGGATTTTGTTATGCTTTATTTGGTGGCATTTGCTTCCACATAGAGGGCATCCTGCCATGGTAGATTGGGTCTGGCAGATCACAAACATTCTATTGGCATAGCAGGTGCACTTTGTCCCACAGTGACTTTTTGGCTGATAGTTTCTTTTCCAGAGGCTGTACACTCTATCTTCCTGGATGGGTCTCACTTATGACATGGAAGAGAAGTGGGACCATCTGAGCTATGCAATCAGGGGTTAGCCAACTGACCCCCGTTTTCATACCATTGATGCTGGCAGGGTCTTACTTGTTTATAATGATTGTTTAATAGGATCTGCTGTCCTCTACATTCCATGACACCATTTTGATCTTTAATGTAATTTGTTATTAATAAATGATGACCGCATTTTGTGGTACTAATTAAATTTTACAGTTGTCTCTAACCTATCTACTTGCGATCTTGACATTTCAACTTTCCATTATCAAGAGAATGTCAAAAGATTGTAAGCCAAGCCATAATATGCCCTTTCCTTAGGCTTTTTAAATAGAGAAAGTTGCGTTTATACAGAAAACAATTAGAATGACTTTGATGGTAGAGATCATTGATATTTATTATGACTCTTATGGGCATATTTATTTATGAAAAATACCCCGATAATGCTGGAAAGTGGTAGCACATGGACAGAGTTTCTCACAAGCTCTGTGGCTGCATGTGATAATTGATACATCCATACAATGTAGTCAATTATCACAGTGCTGATTGGGTTGAATTTATCACATTCCGTCCGCATCCTCAGATACAGATAGTGATAAATTGCCCCCTTAATCATCTAAGTAGTGTGTGGCTTTGAGCAGTGTCTACCATAAAACATTAAACTTGAATGGGCCAGAGTAGAATATATCTACCTGTCTACAGTCCAGCCATAACAACCATAAAAAAACAAATAAACTTTAACTGTAAAAAGACAGTCACACAAAATCAGAAACAAAATAAAAATGTAGGCACATCTGTCTATGGTTGACAAAATTAGTAACTACTCTTTTCAACATGTGTTGCTTTCTCACTGGTTGTATTATTTTTTTTAAAGTGACCAACTTTCATGCTACCAGTGTTGATATATAGTTTGCATTACATTCTATAGATTTATTTGTTATTTATACACTGTTACTGAAGTTTATAGTATAATAATGGCAATGTTGCATACTGAAAGTTTCCAGTAAATATAAACATTTATTTGAAAAGCCAACTCTACAATAAGCAAAAACACATAAAAATGTATGGTCATTTAGCTCAAGATAGTTTTGTACCTTATTTATCAAATGTAAAAATGTACAGATTTGCAATTATTGGAACTGTTTTTATTTTTTCTTCAGAGCTTGAAAAAGAAGAAGCAAAATTGATTCTACCAAAAGGTACAAATTCATCCTATATAATAAAAGTCTATTGCTGCTTCTCACCCCTATGCAGGGAGTTCAAATGTTTTGTGCGATGGCGGCCATTAGATGGCAGCAACGGAGCAGTTCAAGTGCCGCTCTGTTCAGCCATGCACAGCCACCATCGCTGACATTACTGTTATGTTGTTCCATCATTTTGATGGGCTGGTAACTAGTACTGAAATAAATGCTTTGATATGCATATTATTTTTAGTTATTGCCATCACTTTGCAGAACCTTAGGCTAGTTAATATTGCCAGATTTTGTAGTTTCTCTTACATATCATTAGTAAATTAGCTACAGGATTTAAAGCACATAATACAGTGAGTTGCAAACTTTCAATTACTGTATATATTACAGTCTTTAACCCAGGCTCCTATACAGGAGCGGTTCTAGGCACAGGCAAGCAGGGCAGGTACCCAGGGCGCTGTGGCCTGCAGGTACGGCCACAGTCATCCCGCAGGTGCCTACTGCCCAGCCGCACCCCACATCCCACTCCCCAGCTGTAGCAGGTGCCGTGGGCTGTGTGGGAGCCTGCTGCAGCCGGCACCGTTGTCAGATGCTAGAGGTCATAATTGACCTCTAGTGTCTTTGTGGCGCTATGGGAGAGACATCAAGACATCTCTCCCATAGAGAGGAGCGGGTGGCCAGCAGAGACAAAGCAGCAGTGGTATCAGCGGTTGGGAATCAGGAGCAGGGCTGGTGAGTATTTTTTTTGTAAGTGGTGCTACTAGGGGGCACAACTACTGGGGGCATAACTACTGGGGGCATGACTACTGAGGGAAAATCTACTGGGGAAAATCTACCGAGGGCACAACTTCCCTATAAAGCCACGCCCCTATGTTTTACTCTGTTTTACCTGTGTGTGGGAGGCGTGCCAAAGGAAACTTTCACCCTGGGCGCCACAAGTTCTAGAACTGGCCCTGCTCCTATACCTTCCAGTATTTCCAAAAGAATGTTAGTTTTACTGTAGACAATTCAATGAGTAAGACTAGGGGGTAAATTTACTAAGATGGGCATTCTATTTAAGATGTGATGTTGCCCATAGCAACCAATCAGCTTCTACTTCTCATTTATCTAACACCTTCTAGAAGATAATACGTGGAATCTGATTGGTTACTATGGGCAACATCCCATCTTAAATAGAACTCCCATCTTAGTAAATTTACTCCTAGGAATGCTTTGAATTTTATTTTGCGATTAGCAAAGGAAACTTTCACCCTGGGTGCCACAAGTTCTAGAACCGGCCCTGCTCCTATACCTTCCAGTATTTCCAAAAGAATGTTAGTTTTACTGTAGACAATTCAATGAGTAAGACTAGGGGGTAAATTTACTAAGATGGGTGTTCTATTTAAGATGGGATGTTGCCCATAGCAACCAATCAGCTTCTACTTCTCATTTATCTAACACCTTTTAGAAGATAATACGTGGAATCTGATTGGTTACTATGGGCAACATCCCATCTTAAATAGAACTCCCATCTTAGTAAATTTACTCCTAGGAATGCTTTGAATTTTATTTTGCGATTAGCAAAGGAAACTTTCACCCTGGGTGCCACAAGTTCTAGAACCGGCCCTGCTCCTATACCTTCCAGTATTTCCAAAAGAGTGTTAGTTTTACTGTAGACAATTCAATGAGTAAGACTAGGGGGTAAATTTACTAAGATGGGAGTTCTATTTAAGATGGGATGTTGCCCATAGCAACCAATCAGCTTCTACTTCTCATTTATCTAACACCTTCTAGAAGATAATACGTGGAATCTGATTGGTTGCTATGGGACACATCCCATCTTAAATAGAACTCCCATCTTAGTAAATTTACCTCTAGGAATGCTTTGAATTTTATTTTGCGATTAGCAATATAAGAAAAACATATTCTTGTTATATTGAAGCTATGTCATAGTTAATGCGTGATTGGGTTAGCACATTAGATAATTTGGTCATTTTGATCTATGCTAGTTTTCAGTACACACTAATGTTGCAATGCTACGTAGGGTTTATTCATCTAATAATTTTACTGGCTGCAAACAAAAAATATATATATTATTTACTTAAGGTTCACATGTGGTCTGCAAAAAAGTTCAAAGAGGATATTATTCCAGGTGGGCCCCCTCTACACTCAAAGATCATCACTGCTCTCCCATCTCAGCACAGCACCCTTCTCCCCTCACAGAACCCTTCTCCCAGGGTCCCATCACTCACATTACATGCTGACTTACTTAAGAGTTATAGACAGCTGTGGCCACCGCTACTATACCTGGCTCTTTGCTGTGTTGTGCAGCTGGACTTGGTGGCTGCAGCCTGCAGAAGGCAGAACCGTATGGTGTGACTCATGAGCTCCACAAAGGCCCATGGGATAATTGACTTTCCTATTCTGCTATATATAAATTATATATTTTTTTCTAGAGCCTGAAAAAGAAGAGGAGAAAATGACCTTGCCACTACCAACAGGTATTTGTTATTCATACCAATTTTGACTAGCATATCAGTTTATATTTGTGCTCTTCACAACACACACAAATATTTATTTGTTTTAGTGTTAACTTGGAGAGATAGTTAATGCCTTTTAAGATTTCTTCCTGGGTTGTTTTGTACCTGCTTTTTCCACTGTTTTTGTAATCAACCCTTTTGCATGTTATAACATCTTTTGTCTGGATATTGCAGTAGCAAATTATTTATACAGTATGCTGGGTCCAACTGCACTTTGTGTAGCACTCTGATGCCCAGAGCGATAAGGCAATATACTGTAACATATTCCATTCAAACTAAGTATGAACTTGGCAAAATATACCATCCATTTATGGTGAAGGGTTTGGAGACTATCCCAATGCAGTTTTGATATTTTCCTGCTGTTTATAATTATTTGAAATATGAGGCTGCAGTTACATTTTGTTATGCTACTGTACATGTTCTGAAAATGTCCAGTGATCATCTAGCATTGTGTAATATATTATGGCATTCCACCATAAAGTGCATAGTAACTAATATACACAGAGACGGGTTTTTGTATAATTTGTTGACATTCATCATCTTGATGTGAGAATGTCAACATGGCCATAATGTTGACATAGAGCATGTTGAAGTGATTGGAATGTCTACTTTGACCACATTGACATTCAGTTGTTGACACTGATGCAATGTTGACATGAATAGAATGTTGACAAAACTTTCCTGTCACACAAGGACACCTATAATTAGGCACATTCAAAGGTTGTAGTAAAGCTAGTAGTAAACTTGCATGCTAACAGAACTAGGTAAGTACTGAAGGGGTAAGTTCCTCCTTAAATTCCTATCTTTTGGCCTGCTGCATATGATTGGAAGAGGGTTTAGATCAGGCTTGGGCAACTTGTGGTCATGTGACTGGACAATGTAAAATAAGTAAAGTACAAATGCATTCAACCTAAGGAAACCATTTAGTTTATTGAATTTGCTCAGTAACTCAAAAAGATATTCTTATGTTAGTGCATGGTCTCATTTTATTTTAAAGTAAATCTATCTAGACTTTTAGTTGTATTTATGCTCTTTTCACTTACCAGCCTGCATAGCATACTTAGGAATAGATGGTTTTTGCTAACTGAGAATCAGAAAAATGGTGATAAATAAAACCAATGTTCCTAGGCATTCTTTGTTGATATTATTAAATCATA
This sequence comes from Pseudophryne corroboree, assembly GCF_028390025.1. Classification (NCBI taxonomy): domain Eukaryota; kingdom Metazoa; phylum Chordata; class Amphibia; order Anura; family Myobatrachidae; genus Pseudophryne; species Pseudophryne corroboree. The sequence continues at coordinate 524,569,049 of NC_086447.1, read as the reverse complement.
TTTAAATTCTTAATCAACTAATAACAACATCACTTTTTATTTTGGCAAAGGAAAAAATGAATTTTAGAACTAATTTGTATTCTTGATTTTTTAGTAGATATAAATGAAAAATAATATATATACAAACCATCTCCACATAGAAACAGCAGTAATAAATACCAGTGGAATATACAATAGTTAAATGCAATGTCATGCCTCAGATTAATCCACATATTACTAGACAAATTGAATATGACAAACATTTGTGCCTTTTTGTACTTGAGCTCAGAAACCACTCAAAGAAAAAAAAGGTTTTTGGAGCATTACTATATGAATGGCATATTTGTTATTTAAAAGATGTATTCAATTTATAAAAAATACACTATATGTATAAAAAATAAGTGTAATTGCCATTTGCCATAGAAAATATAACACCAATACCAAATAATAATACAAATGGTGGCTTACAAAATAGTATAAACATTTAAGACTGAAAAATATGAATATATAAATCTTTTTATGAAAGTACTCTATGGTTGCTTTGGTGTTGATAGAAAGACATGTCAATAGTAACTAAAACCAATTTCTATCAATGTACCTAGATCAGATAACTACCGGGTAGTAAATAACTTAAAATAAGCTAACAGACCAATGCGCCTTTGCAGTGCACCAGCAAAAAGGGTGAGCGAGTCTTCTCAGGTAGCCCCCTTTTACATCACACCAAAGACATGTCAAGCATTCCTGGAAATGCTGGGCTGCTACTGGGGTTTCTGTCAGCACTGCCAACCCTCCTCAGTGACCAGCATTGCCCCCCCCCCCCATGCAGGGTGCGTGCCGGCCTTGCAATTATTTTCTTTTTACATAATTTAATGTTAATGGGCCTGTCAGTGACAGGACCCAGGCTCTCCACTATAATGTCACAGTGGAGCACCCGGCTCCCGGTCACTGCGGAGAAGCCTGCATGTTGGTGTCACCTCTTTGGAATGGTAACACCTGGGTGTGGTCCTCACCCCCGCACCATCCTAGTAACCACCTCTGTGAATACCAGTATGTTCTAGTCTCATAATTTTCATATGTAAATATTACCCTTAAATCCATGTAGCTGCTGAGCAGATGGTAATGGCAGTGCAAGGGGCAGAGTTACTCTTTCTTTTTGAGTATATATGGTATATATTTCATGAATCTTTTTGTATAACTTATATCCATACAGTATTATACTTATAGTCTAAATATATAGTATGTACCCTATATTCAAGCATAGATATTGGATTATTTGTTATGAAAGCTTTTGTTCAAGTTCTCATTCCTAATATTCTTTTACTGTATATTAAATTGCAGAAATTTTAAAGCAAAAATTAGAGCCTCCCATCACAGAAGCAAAAGGTAACTGCACCCATACACAAACACACAAATGCCCACTATTTTCTTTTTTGTATTCATAGTATTTAAAATTGTTCTTCTAGAACTGGAAAAGGAAGAGGAAAAGCTGACTGTGCAAATACCACCAACAGGTACTAAGGAAAAGCTAAATATTATTTACCATTGCTTTTACATCAGTTTATCCCAGTTGTTACAGGCAGGTAATTTGTTCCTATAGTCCTCACCTATGGAACCTATTTTGACGAAAGACACACAAAATTTTACACATTTTGTTTCAATCCAAGGCTTTTATCCAAAGCTCTGACAGGAACATGATAGACTTAAACTGGCCGTATGGTACATTATTCAACTTATTTCATCTAACTAATGAACTAAACAATTATCTGGCCATCTAAATGATCATGAAGTGTGACTCCATACACTATCCAACATTTTCATTTGACCAGACAGCTAAAGAACTTTTCTGTCCAACTGAATGATTTTTTGATGTTTCAGAAGTATTTGGACACTATCTGCCTACTTCTGTATGTATAAAAAAATAACAGAATAAAATAACTGTCTAAAGTAAAAAATATACCACATGCATGTTTTAAGCAACACTTGTATTTTCAGCATAGTGCTGGCTATGCCAAAATCTTGGCAACCCTACTTATTTCAGGTTAACCAGCAATGGGCATTGCCAGCTGGGGTTTGTAAAGACATGATGATGTTGCATTTTTAAAAATCTAACCTTCCCAGGGAAACCAACCCTAGTGCCAATTGGCCGCAAGTTGTTTGGAACCATGGTGGGAGGCCACCACAGGAATAGGCTGTCAGGCAGGCAGGCAGAGCCTCCATTGTCATACTACCTGTCAAATTCCTGAGGTTTTCTATAAAAATGATTAGAATAATACAAAGAAGATATTTATAACATAAGCATTTTTTTGTATATTGTAATCATTTTTATAATTAACACTCACCAGCTTTATGGAGATCTTGCAGAATGCATAATTGTTAGTAAACTGGATATAATATCCTTTTTTTGCATAAAATACCTGGCTCTGAATGCTCACCTAAGAAGCATATACTGTATTGTAAATGGGTATGGGTCGCTGGGTCAACTCAACTTAGGTCGACAGTCATTAGGTCAACCACTGACAGTCAACATGGGCATTAGGTTGACATGCACTAGGTCGACATGAGCATTAGGTCAACATATACTAGGTCAAAACTAAAGGTGAAAAGGTCGACATGAGTTTTTGGAGTTTTTTGGTGTTGTTTTCTTCGTAAAGTGATGGGGAACCTGAATTAGTGCACTGTGTCCCCTTGCATGGCTCGCTTTGCTCGCCATGCTTCCAATCATAGTCCACATGGATCATCAAGTATGGAAAAAGCCAAAAAAATGGAAAAAAATGAAAAACTCATGTTGACCCTTTGACCTGTTGACCTAGTAGATGTCGACATAATGAACATGTCGACCTGCTGACCATGTTGACCTTCATTGTGTCGGCCTAACAACCATATCCCTTGTAAATATATACTATATGGACAAAAGTATTTGGCCACACCTCTTAATTATTGAATCAGAACTGTTGCCCCAGGTGTATAATATCAAGCACCTAGCCATGGAGTCTCCATTTGCAAACATTGATGATACAAAATAGATTGTTCCTAAGAGCTCAATGACTTCAAGTGTGGTACTGTGATAGGATGCCACCTTTGCAATAAAACGGTTCGCAAAATTTCATCCCTGCTGGATATTCCACTGTCAACTGTTAATTATAATATTCAAATGTGGAAGCGTTTAGGAACAACAACAAATGAGCCATGAAGTGGAAGACTACATAAAATCACTGTTCAGTGTTAACGACTGCTAAGGCACAAAAGTTGCCAACTCTGATTCCATAGCTAAAGAGTTCTAAACTTCCACTGGCATTAGTGTAAACACAAAAACTGTGCAGTGGGAGCTTAGTGGAATGGGTTTCCATGACCAAGCAGCTGCATCCAAGCCTCACATCACCAAGTCCAATGGCACGCGTCGGATAGAGTGGTGTAAAGCACATTGACTCTGGACTGTGGAGCAGTGGAAATGTGTTCTGTGGAGGAATCACACTTCTCTGTTTGACAGTCAGATGAGCGAGCCTGGGTTTAGCGGATGCCGGGAGAACATTACCAGCCTGACTGCATTATGCCGACTGTGAAGTTTTGTGGAGGAAGGATAATGGTATAGGGCTGTATTTCAGGGTTTGGGCTAGGCTCCTTATATCCAGTGAACAGCAATCTTAAAGATTCAGCATGCCAAGACATTTTTAACAATGCTATGCTTCCAACTTTGTGGCAACAGTTTAGCGAAGGCCCTTTTCTATTCCAACATGACTGTGCCCCAGTGAGGACTATAAAGACATGGTTTGATGAGTTCAGTTTGGTGTGGAAGAAGTTGACTGACCTCAAACCCATCGAGCACCTTTGGGATGACCTGGAACGAAGATTGCGAGCCAGGCCTACTTGTCTAACATCAGTGCCTGACATCATAAATGCTCTACAGCATGAATGGGCACAAATTTCCACAGGAACACTCCAAAATCTTGTGCAAAAGGGGCACCAACTCCATATTAAAATATATGTATTTGAATAAAATTTTACTACAGTCCCTATTGGTGTAATGGTCAGGTGTCTGAATACTTTTGTCCATATAATCTATGTGCATTCCTTTGCATCTTACAATTATGACCCCAAAGTGTGTATTTTGGTTTGTTTTTTACAAGTTTTTTCATGCAAATAAAATCTTTGCACATACCTTAAGATACAGTACATGCATGTCAGAATAAGCTTTTACATTTACCGTGCTTGTATAGCACATTTTACATATAGATTTTAGATGCAAATGTGTTCAACTCTAATTAATGACAAAAGTTTAAAAATTGCTAAATGCTATACTGTCAAACCTAGAACATATTTCTATTCATATTGTCTAACAAGAGAATGTTATTGCTACAGTGATTTTGCACTGTAGCTCTGATTATTATTTAAATGGACTGGTGATTAAAACATTGTGATGCAGAAAACAACTACTGTATCTTTGGTAATTACATGATTATATGCAGGTTCACTATGTCCCCATCTTTAATTGTCTGTTTTATTAAAACTGCAGAAGCCCTGATACAAGAAGAAAAACTTCCAGTTGCTGAAACAAAAGGTAACTACAACATAATTTAAGTGTATATTTTGAATGGTTTAATGGTTTAATGGTTTTTAGAAATTTTTTAATAGATATCACAAAACATAGCATAATTAGAAACAATATCACTTAAGTATATAAGATGTAATATTTTAGTTAGATGACTAAATATTAGGTCACTTAGCATACTAGGTATGGAGTTACTGTACTTCATATTCATTGTGTACTTCCTAAGCGTGGAGAATGTGAAATATCACACCACACTAACCCAGAAGTCTCCACAGAGCTTCATAAACCTTATAGGCTTATTACAATACAGTCTACGTAATAATATATATTTTTTTTATAATGCCCCATTTAATGGACAAGTGGTCATAAAGGGGTAAACCTGTAAGTCCTCCATCAATACAGTATATACAATAACTAAGTTAAATCAATTTTATGGAACAGAATAAAACAGATTACATATGAGCACATAGTTTATTATATTCCAAAAGACAGGTTATTTTTGTAAAGCATATATAGCAGGCAGCATTTGACCCAGAGTACGCAGGACTTCATCAATGTACTGTAACCTCTAGATTACTATCTCCAAATCTGATCACCTTACAGCCTTTCTGTGTATAACATATAGCAGAGGTTGTTCAGAATGTGTCTTTCACTTCATTCCCCAGGCTTTATCTCCTATCTCTTATTAGCCACTATTAATAAAATATTTGTCAAGCTGTATCCATTCTCTTATTTTTAACTTATGAATTTATATTTTTGATGTCTAAAATTTGGGCCTGGAAGTAGACTATCACCCAAGGACACCAAAAGTAATAGTATTATTATGATTAATATTCTTTATTTATATGGCACCACAATGGTTCAGAGTAAATAAACAAATGAGCACACCAAGAGAACAGTGGCTTATAGTACAAAAAATTTCAGGACAAGGATACAGTATATAAATATTGTTATATTAGAGGTCATAATAATCAAATAATCAGCAGGGTGACAGAAACCAAGTATGGTGCTGTTGTAGGGAGTATGGAGTAGATTATAGTATAAGTAAGGGAAAGAAAAGAACATTAAGTAAGAAGGCCCTGTTTGTGAGAGCTGACATTCGATAAGGGAGTGACAGACAGAAATAGAGTATAGGGAACACATGGATCAGTTGGTTCAGATGAGTGCTGGATGGTGTTGATGAATTAGTGGGTCTTAAGAGCCCATTTGATGTGTTGTAGAGAGGCACAGAGTCTGATAAGGAGAGGAGACAGTTCCAATGGTAGGGAGCAGTACAAGCAAAATCTTGGAGGCAATAGTAGGAGGTAGTAATCAGTTGGCAGGAGAGCACAATTTATTTGTGGAGTGAAAAGGGGGAGCAGGAGTTTGAAGCAAGTTAAGGTCACAGATGTAAATGAGAGATAATTTGTTGAGGGCTTTGTGAGTGTAAGAAGTTTGAATTTGGTTCTGCAGAGGATAGGGAGCCAGTGTAGTGCTTGTGGAGTGAAAAGGCATATTTAGTACATTTGGAGAGAAAGATGAGTCAGGCAGCAGCTTGAAGAAATATTGGAGTGGAGAGAGGTGGGAGTTAGGGTGGCCAGATAAGAGAAGGTTACAGTAGTCCAATCTGGAGATGAACAGTGAGTGGATTAAGGATTTAGTAGCATCCTGTGTGAGAGGGTCTGATCCTGGGAATATTTCTGAGATTGAAATGGCAGGACTGCAAAAGGTACTGAATTTGTGGTTTGAAGGAGAGGGAGGAGTCAATAATAATTCCAAGGCAGCTCTCTTTAGGACATTTGCTGTTAATTTGCTAATTCAATTGTGGGAGGTAATGTGGGAGGGTGGGAAAATGTTTGATTCAGTTTTATTCATGTTAAATATAATAAAAGTGCTTGTACTTCCAGGAACAAAAAGCAGAGTGACATTGGAAGATATGAGTGATTAGTTAAGGGGAGAAGTCAAAGAGAATAGGTAGATCTGAGAGTCGTCTGCATACAGTTGATAAAGGAGGCCAAAAGAGCTGAGGAGCTCATTTAAAGAGGATGTATAGAGGGAGTGTAGGAGAGTTAAAAAAACAGGACCTTGGGATACACCTACCATCAATAGACATGTGTGTGTGTGGCGGGTGAATTCATGACAGGAAACAGAAAAAGAACACCAGAGAAGTAGGACAACAGCCGGGAGAGGGCAGTACCACACCAACAGAACAAAGGCAAGATGTGCAGGAGAAGAGGGTGGTCCACAGTTTCAAAAGCAGCAGAGAGGTTGATAAGAATGACCCAGACTGAAATGGGTCAAGTAGGGAGTGTGGAGAAAGAAAGGCAGTGACGCATTTGTAGCCAATATGCTTGAGGAGTTTGTAGCCAAATGGAGAGATGGGACAATAGCTGGAGAGAGTGTTATGATCAAGGGTTAGTTTATTTAAGAATGGGGAGAACAATTCTTGAATACAGAGGGGACAGTGCCCAAGAAAGGGAAAGATTAAAGAGATGGGCAAGATAGGAACAGGCAAGAGAAGAGATATAGTAGAGGAGACAGGGGTGGCATAGGGTAAAAAGGAGAGGGAAAAGGTGATGGAAAGAATGCAGGCCGTTATTTCATCTCTTCATACAGGGGAGAAAGAAGTAAGAGTTGGTAAAATGGATGGGGCTGGGTAGATTGGGAAAGCAAGAGGTAGGGTAGTATGTGATGTTAATTTTAGGGGTGGTCTTCAGGTTGCCGACTGTCGGGATCCCGGCTCACAGTATACCGGTGCCAGAATCCCGACAGCCAGCATACCAACAGATTTTCTCCCTCGTGGGGGTCCACGACCCCCCTGGAGGGAGAATAAATAGTGTGGCGCGCGTAGCACGCCACCGTGCCCGCAGCATGGTGAGCGCAGCGAGCCCGCAAGGGGCTCTTTTGCACTCGCCACACTGTCTGTATGCCGGCGGTTGGGCTCCTGGTGCTGGTATGCTGGTCGCTGGAAGCCTGACCGCCGGCATACCATACTATACCCTAATTTTAGATGTGATGTATTTTGCAAAGACAGCGGAAAGAGAAAGGGGGCAGAGGAGGGAGTTTAAAGTGGTGAAGAGATGATGAGGATTTGAGTCCTAGGAGTAAAGTTTATTGAAATATGATGTGTAGAGAAGGAGAGGGCAGCACTGTAGGTTGATACCATTTATTTGTATTTGCATTGGAGTGTGGCTTCTCCAGTGTCACTCAGCAGTTTGGGAGCACTTTTGCAAGTATCTGGTGCTTTTATAGTATCAGGGTTGAGGTGTGGATCTGCGAGGTTGAGTAGTGCTTGCCAGAAAAGAGAGTCAAGAGGAGAAGTAAAGTAGATGTATATAGTGAAATGGCTTGTTGATGGCAGGAGAGAGAGACAATAGGGGAGAGAAATAAGGTGAGCAGGGAGGATAAAGATACAGGGCCTAATTCAGACCTGATAGCTGTTGTGCAAAATCACATTGCAGCCGATTATCAAATGACTGCGCATGCATATGCACTGCAATGCGCAGGCGTGAGCCCAAGTAGCGACAGAATGGTGTAAAATTTGATCGCTAGGCATATGCAAGGTTATTGACAGGAAGCGGACAATTGTGGGTGGTAACTGCCCATTTTCTGGGAGTTTTAAGGAAAACGCAGGCATACCCAAGCAATTTCTGGGAGGGTGTGGGATGTCAGCTTCAGTCCCGATCAGCCCGATTTTATTGCACTGTAGGAGTAAGTCCAGGGCTACACACAGACTAGAAAAATACTTTGATGGTGAGTGAGTAGCAAATGGATTTGCAGATGTGTGCTGTCTGGTGAAGTTTTCACATGGTATGCATATGCATTTGCACACTTGCACGTAGTGGGTTTTCATTCTCTGTGGATGGTGACTATCTGATCGCAGCCCTCTGAAAATTTGTGTCAATAACCTTGATGTTATGCTTAGTGATGGTATCCTTGGAAGGCAGAAGTAGGGAAGGAGTCAGGAATAAGTTAAAAGAGAGAAGGGGATGGTCAAAGAGAGGGAATGGGGAGTTGGTGTAATCAGAAATATGACAATGGTGAGTGAAGACCAGATCAAGTGCATGTCCACTCACATGTGAAGGTGGAGAGACCAAATGATGAATTGAGGGTAAGGAGTTTAGAGATAGAAGATTCTCTGAGGACATACTGAAGTCATCTCTGATGAGGGTGGGAAGGTCTGAAGAAAGTAAGTAGGGGATCAAGGAAGCAAAGTTGTCAAGGAATTTGGAGGTAGGGCAAGGGGGATGATAAATTACAGCTACATGAAGGTGGACATTTGGAAGAGGCAAATAGCATGACACCTGGTTGAAGCGACTGTAAGGGACAGTTCTGAGGGTATGAGTTGGTAGGAGTATTCTGAGGATAGAGGGACCCCAACACGACCAGCATGTGTGTAAGAGAATGTGAGGCCCCGCAAGGAGAGAGCAATTGGAGAAGTGGTGTCAGGGAGGAAAAAAAATCAGGTTTCAGAAATGACTAGGAGATTCAGGGAGTTGGAGATGAAAAGGTCATGGGGGACTAGTTTGTTACAGACAGATTTGGCATTCTAGAAGGCACAGGAGAGAGAGAGACCAACTTAGTATTGCAGAATGCCATTATTCCAAATGTGATGTTGCACATTTTGCCAGCAGAAGGCTTTACCTACAGTATGCAGTGTAAGATGTGCATGTGCAGTGTAAGTGATATAAGGAGCAGTGGATGCAGCTGTAAAGATAAATAATTTCCTCAGCCATTGGCGTATGTGCACAGTCATGTACTGTACAAGCATCTCAAGTTCATTCATATGGCAGTGCTTATTAACTTTACTGAAGGAAAACTGGAAAAATAAGGATTTGTACACAGTCACACAGGCATTACAGTGGTACTTAAATGTATTGAAAAACAATTTTCTTCCTTTTTAAGAGTATTAAACAATACAGACAGCTACATCCCGCCCTCCTCAAAATCCTGACAGTTGGCATGCCGACTAACAGGGACTATTTCCACCCATAGAGTGGGAATTGAACCTGTGGTGACTGCCGGTCACCCATACCCAACACTATTATACTATCATTATTTCTACACATATAATAGGCTATAAATTCACAGGTTGAATGTGAAAATTAAAAATTTTACATATGTTTATTAAGAATTAGGGTGCTATTTTATACATTTGGTCCTTTGTTATAAGAATTGTTACTAGGCTCTGGAACTGCTATTTCTCCACAATTGTGTTTATTTTTCTAATTACACAGTACATAACCACATGTGAATAAATTGAATCAGTCTTATTAGAAAACATTTTTTTTATTATGACAATAATAATGTTAATAATAATAATAATAATAATAATAATAATAATAATGTTAATGCATTTTATTGCCCAATCTAATAAAAAATGGACAATTTTCCCAACGCTAAGTATAAATCTTGTATTAAAATTGTCTAATTGTTTTTTTATTTTTCTATTTAACTGTAGAGCATCCAAGACATGAAGAAAGAACCCCAGCCCTAGAAATCCTAAAAATAAAAGGTAAAAATGCCATATAGAAATGTTGAGACTAATCATTTAAAGTTTTATAAATTATTCAGCCAAGAAAACCAAAATTAATTGTTTTATTAAAGATTCTCTAAAGAATGTTTGTTTGTTTTTTGGTTGTACCTGCCTACTGTATAATTAACAAATTGGCCAATAATTTCATTTTATGAAGATATTACTGTTATCTGCATTTTACTTGATTACATGACCATTGTCTTTATAGGCATATCATAATCCTTGTATCTTATCTAAACTTTTTTTTTTTTTGCTCAGTTTATTTTCTATGTGATTCTGTACTTGATGTTGGGGGATATGTTGACTACAATAAAAAAAATACTGAAAATATTGTTGTGTTTAAATTGTGAGATGTAACACATTTGTTACCTTTAAAAGTAGAGGACCAACAATTCAGCTGGATGAAACAAGTTTATAATTAAAGGCAAATGTCTACTGTTAAAACAAAACTGTGTTTTTTCTTAATCTGCAGTACTTTTAAAGTAAATATATATATTTCAATATTGTTTATAGAAGTTTAATCATAAGCTGCAATATACACTCAAAACATGCTTGTGAACACATACAAACTAGAGATGAGCGCCGGAAATTTTTCGGGTTTTGTGTTTTGGTTTTGGGTTCGGTTCCGCGGCCGTGTTTTGGGTTCGACCGCGTTTTGGCAAAACCTCACCGAATTTTTTTTGTCGGATTCGGGTGTGTTTTGGATTCGGGTGTTTTTTTAAAAAAACCCTAAAAAACAGCTTAAATCATAGAATTTGGGGGTAATTTTGATCCCAAAGTATTATTAACCTCAAAAAACATAATTTACACTCATTTTCAGCCTATTCTGAACACATCACACCTCACAATATTATATTTAGTCCTAAAATTTGCACCGAGGTCGCTGTGTGAGTAAGATAAGCGACCCTAGTGGCCGACACAAACACCGGGCCCATCTAGGAGTGGCACTGCAGTGTCACGCAGGATGGCCCTTCCAAAAAACCCTCCCCAAACAGCACATGACGCAAAGAAAAAAAGAGGCGCAATGAGGTAGCTGACTGTGTGAGTAAGATTAGCGACCCTAGTGGCCGACACAAACACCGGGCACATCTAGGAGTGGCACTGCAGTGTCACGCAGGATGTCCCTTCCAAAAAACCCTCCCCAAACAGCACATGACGCAAAGAAAAAAAGAGGCGCAATGAGGTAGCTGTGTGAGTAAGATTAGCGACCCTAGTGGCCGACACAAACACCGGGCCCATCTAGGAGTGGCACTGCAGTGTCACGCAGGATGTCCCTTCCAAAAAACCCTCCCCAATCAGCACATGATGCAAAGAAAAAGAAAAGAAAAAAGAGGTGCAAGATGGAATTATCCTTGGGCCCTCCCACCCACCCTTATGTTGTATAAACAAAACAGGACATGCACACTTTAACCAACCCATCATTTCAGTGACAGGGTCTGCCACACGACTGTGACTGATATGACGGGTTGGTTTGGACCCCCCCCAAAAAAGAAGCAATTAATCTCTCCTTGCACAAACTGGCTCTACAGAGGCAAGATGTCCACCTCATCTTCACCCTCCGATATATCACCGTGTACATCCCCCTCCTCACAGATTATCAATTCGTCCCCACTGGAATCCACCATCTCAGCTCCCTGTGTACTTTGTGGAGGCAATTGCTGCTGGTCAATGTCTCCGCGGAGGAATTGATTATAATTCATTTTAATGAACATCATCTTCTCCACATTTTCTGGATGTAACCTCGTACGCCGATTGCTGACAAGGTGAGCGGCGGCACTAAACACTCTTTCGGAGTACACACTTGTGGGAGGGCAACTTAGGTAGAATAAAGCCAGTTTGTGCAAGGGCCTCCAAATTGCCTCTTTTTCCTGCCAGTATAAGTACGGACTGTGTGACGTGCCTACTTGGATGCGGTCACTCATATAATCCTCCACCATTCTATCAATGTTGAGAGAATCATATGCAGTGACAGTAGACGACATGTCCGTAATCGTTGTCAGGTCCTTCAGTCCGGACCAGATGTCAGCATCAGCAGTCGCTCCAGACTGCCCTGCATCACCGCCAGCGGGTGGGCTCGGAATTCTGAGCCTTTTCCTCGCACCCCCAGTTGCGGGAGAATGTGAAGGAGGAGATGTTGACAGGTCGCGTTCCGCTTGACTTGACAATTTTGTCACCAGCAGGTCTTTCAACCCCAGCAGACCTGTGTCTGCCGGAAAGAGAGATCCAAGGTAGGCTTTAAATCTAGGATCGAGCACGGTGGCCAAAATGTAGTGCTCTGATTTCAACAGATTGACCACCCGTGAATCCTTGTTAAGCGAATTAAGGGCTGCATCCACAAGTCCCACATGCCTAGCGGAATCGCTCCGTGTTAGCTCCTTCTTCAATGCCTCCAGCTTCTTCTGCAAAAGCCTGATGAGGGGAATGACCTGACTCAGGCTGGCAGTGTCTGAACTGACTTCACGTGTGGCAAGTTCAAAGGGCATCAGAACCTTGCACAACGTTGAAATCATTCTCCACTGCACTTGAGACAGGTGCATTCCATCTCCTATATCGTGCTCAATTGTATAGGCTTGAATGGCCTTTTGCTGCTCCTCCAACCTCTGAAGCATATAGAGGGTTGAATTCCACCTCGTTACCACTTCTTGCTTCAGATGATGGCAGGGCAGGTTCAGTAGTTTTTGGTGGTGCTCCAGTCTTCTGTACGTGGTGCCTGTACGCCGAAAGTGTCCCGCAATTTTTCTGGCCACCGACAGCATCTCTTGCACGCCCCTGTCGTTTTTTAAAAAATTCTGCACCACCAAATTCAAGGTATGTGCAAAACATGGGACGTGCTGGAATTTGCCCATATTTAATGCACACACAATATTGCTGGCGTTGTCCGATGCCACAAATCCACAGGAGAGTCCAATTGGGGTAAGCCATTCCGCGATGATCTTCCTCAGTTGCCGTAAGAGGTTTTCAGCTGTGTGCGTATTCTGGAAAGCGGTGATACAAAGCGTAGCCTGCCTAGGAAAGAGTTGGCGTTTGCGAGATGCTGCTACTGGTGCCGCCGCTGCTGTTCTTGCGGCGGGAGTCCATACATCTACCCAGTGGGCTGTCACAGTCATATAGTCCTGACCCTGCCCTGCTCCACTTGTCCACATGTCCGTGGTTAAGTGGACATTGGGTACAACTGCATTTTTTAGGACACTGGTGAGTCTTTTTCTGACGTCCGTGTACATTCTCGGTATCGCCTGCCTAGAGAAGTGGAACCTAGATGGTATTTGGTAACGGGGGCACACTGCCTCAATAAATTGTCTAGTTCCCTGTGAACTAACGGCGGATACCGGACGCACGTCTAACACCAACATAGTTGTCAAGGACTCAGTTATCCGCTTTGCAGTAGGATGACTGCTGTGATATTTCATCTTCCTCGCAAAGGACTGTTGAACAGTCAATTGCTTACTGGAAGTAGTACAAGTGGGCTTACGACTTCCCCTCTGGGATGACCATCGACTCCCAGCGGCAACAACAGCAGCGCCAGCAGCAGTAGGCGTTACACGCAAGGATGCATCGGAGGAATCCCAGGCAGGAGAGGACTCGTCAGACTTGCCAGTGACATGGCCTGCAGGACTATTGGCATTCCTGGGGAAGGAGGAAATTGACACTGAGGGAGTTGGTGGGGTGGTTTGCGTGAGCTTGGTTACAAGAGGAAGGGATTTACTGGTCAGTGGACTGCTTCCGCTGTCACCCAAAGTTTTTGAACTTGTCACTGACTTATTATGAATGCGCTGCAGGTGACGTATAAGGGAGGATGTTCCGAGGTGGTTAACGTCCTTACCCCTACTTATTACAGCTTGACAAAGGGAACACACGGCTTGACACCTGTTGTCCGCATTTCTGGTGAAATACCTCCACACCGAAGAGCTGATTTTTTTGGTATTTTCACCTGGCATGTCAACGGCCATATTCCTCCCACGGACAACAGGTGTCTCCCCGGGTGCCTGACTTAAACAAACCACCTCACCATCAGAATCCTCCTGGTCAATTTCCTCCCCAGCGCCAGCAACACCCATATCCTCCTCATCCTGGTGTACTTCAACACTGACATCTTCAATCTGACTATCAGGAACTGGACTGCGGGTGCTCCTTCCAGCACTTGCAGGGGGCATGCAAATAGTGGAAGGCGCATGCTCTTCACGTCCAGTGTTGGGAAGGTCAGGCATCGCAAACGACACAATTGGACTCTCCTTGTGGATTTGGGATTTCAAAGAACGCACAGTTCTTTGCGGTGCTTTTGCCAGCTTGAGTCTTTTCAGTTTTCTAGCGAGAGGCTGAGTGCTTCCATCCTCATGTGAAGCTGAACCACTAGCCATGAACATAGGCCAGGGCCTCAGCCGTTCCTTGCCACTCCGTGTGGTAAATGGCATATTGGCAAGTTTACGCTTCTCCTCCGACAATTTTATTTTAGGTTTTGGAGTCCTTTTTTTTCTGATATTTGGTGTTTTGGATTTGACATGCTCTGTACTATGACATTGGGCATCGGCCTTGGCAGACGACGTTGCTGGCATTTCATCGTCTCGGCCATGACTAGTGGCAGCAGCTTCAGCACGAGGTGGAAGTGGATCTTGATCTTTCCCTAATTTTGGAACCTCAACTTTTTTGTTCTCCATATTTTATAGGCAGAACTAAAAGGCACCTCAGGTAAACAATGGAGATGGATGGATTGGATACTAGTATACAATTATGGACGGACTGCCACGGTTAGGTGGTATAAAAAAACCACGGTTAGGTGGTATATATTATAATAATAATACAATTATGGATGGACGGACTGCCTGCCGACTGCCGACACAGAGGTAGCCACAGCCGTGAACTACCGCACTGTACACTGGTTGATAAAGAGATAGTAGTATACTCGTAACAACTAGTATGACACTATGACGACGGTATAAAGAATGAAAAAAAAACCACGGTTAGGTGGTATATATTATAATAATAATACAATTATGGATGGACGGACTGCCTGCCGACTGCCGACACAGAGGTAGCCACAGCCGTGAACTACCGCACTGTACACTGGTTGATAAAGAGATAGTAGTATACTCGTAACAACTAGTATGACACTATGACGACGGTATAAAGAATGAAAAAAAAACCACGGTTAGGTGGTATATATTATAATAATAATACAATTATGGATGGACGGACTGCCTGCCGACTGCCGACACAGAGGTAGCCACAGCCGTGAACTACCGCACTGTACACTGGTTGATAAAGAGATAGTAGTATACTCGTAACAACTAGTATGACACTATGACGACGGTATAAAGAATGAAAAAAAAACCACGGTTAGGTGGTATATATTATAATAATAATACAATTATGGATGGACGGACTGCCTGCCGACTGCCGACACAGAGGTAGCCACAGCCGTGAACTACCGCACTGTACACTGGTTGATAAAGAGATAGTAGTATACTCGTAACAATTAGGATGACACTATGACGGTATAAAGAATGAAAAAAAAACCACGGTTAGGTGGTAGGTATATAATAATAAATAATACAATTCTGGTCGGACGGACTGCCTGCCGTGTGCCGACACAGAGGTAGCCACAGCCGTGAACTACCGCACTGTACACTGGTTGATAAAGAGATAGTAGTATACTCGTAACAATTAGGATGACACTATGACGGTATAAAGAATGAAAAAAAAACCACGGTTAGGTGGTAGGTATATAATAATAAATAATACAATTCTGGTCGGACGGACTGCCTGCCGTGTGCCGACACAGAGGTAGCCACAGCCGTGAACTACCGCACTGTACACTGGTTGATAAAGAGATAGTAGTATACTCGTAACAATTAGGATGACACTATGACGGTATAAAGAATGAAAAAAAAACCACGGTTAGGTGGTAGGTATATAATAATAAATAATACAATTCTGGTCGGACGGACTGCCTGCCGTGTGCCGACACAGAGGTAGCCACAGCCGCGAACTACCGCACTGTACACTGGTTGATAAAGAGATAGTAGTATACTCGTAACAATTAGGATGACACTATGACGGTATAAAGAATGAAAAAAAAAAACCACGGTTAGGTGGTAGGTATATAATAATAAATAATACAATTCTGGTCGGACGGACTGCCTGCCGTGTGCCGACACAGAGGTAGCCACAGCCGTGAACTACCGCACTGTACACTGGTTGATAAAGAGATAGTAGTATACTCGTAACAATTAGGATGACACTATGACGGTATAAAGAATGAAAAAAAAACCACGGTTAGGTGGTAGGTATATAATAATAAATAATACAATTCTGGTCGGACGGACTGCCTGCCGTGTGCCGACACAGAGGTAGCCACAGCCGTGAACTACCGCACTGTACACTGGTTGATAAAGAGATAGTAGTATACTCGTAACAATTAGGATGACACTATGACGGTATAAAGAATGAAAAAAAAACCACGGTTAGGTGGTAGGTATATAATAATAAATAATAAAATTCTGGTCGGACGGACTGCCTGCCGTGTGCCGACACAGAGGTAGCCACAGCCGTGAACTACCGCACTGTACTGTGTCTGCTGCTAATATAGACTGGTTGATATTTAAAGAGATATTAGTAGTATACAACAATACTATACTGGTGGTCAGGCACTGGTCACCACTCCTGCAGCAAAAGTGTGCACTGTTAATTAATATAATTGTACTCCTGGCTCCTGCTAACAACCTGCAGTGCTCCCCAGTCTCCCCCACAATTAATTATAAGCTTTTAATTTATACATTGATGACTGTGCAGCACACTGGGCTGAGCTGAGTGCACACAGACTGAGTCACACTGTGTGACTGACTGTGCTGTGTATCGTTTTTTTTTTCAGGCAGAGAACGGATATAGCAGAGAGAAGTGAACGGATATATTATATTAAATAAAAGTTAACTAGCAACTGCACTGGTCACTGACTGTGGTAAACTAACTCTGTCTGCGACTCTGCACAATCTCTCTCTATCTAATCTATCTATCTCTATTCTAATGGAGAGGACGCCAGACACGTCCTCTCCCTATCAATCTCAATGCACGAGTGAAAATGGCGGCGACGCGCGGCTCCTTATATAGAATCCGAGTCTCGCGATAGAATCCGAGCCTCGCGAGAATCCGACAGCGTCATGATGACGTTCGGGCGCGCTCGGGTTAACCGAGCAAGGCGGGAAGATCCGAGTCGCTCGGACCCGTGGAAAAAAAAGTGAAGTTCGTGCGGGTTCGGATTCAAAGAAACCGAACCCGCTCATCTCTAAAAACTCCACACCATATATATGGATGTGGAACAAGATAATTTTTTTGACAAAAGTGTGCGCTAATTTTATTAACCCCAGTCTGATATGTACCAAAAACTAAGTTGGGGTGTGTTAGACTCTGCACAACCTGGGTAGTATTTAAATTAGCAGTAAATATAAAGAAAGACCAGAATTGGACAATATATTGGAAGCTATTCCTGAATAGGTCCACCTGGTAGTGCACCCTGAGTCCAAAAATACAAGTTATTAAGAGAAGAGAAAAAAGTAGACTCTTGTGTGGGTGCACAAGAGTGTACTGATTGATGCCAGGAGAGCCCATTTAGCTACAGGACATGACCAAGGCTGGAAGCTGGGCGAAACACGTTTTCCTCAGGGCCAGCAGGGGACTCAATCACTGGATCACTCTACCTTGAGGCATGGTCATCCTTAAACAGACCGAGGATATGGGTAACTAGGGGCAGTATGCCCCCATCTTCCATCTATGTGATTATCTAGCATAAATTGCTTACTTTTACCCCTATCAGGCACAACGAATGTTGAACCTTAAATGCATTCATTTTCTATCTGAAATTGCAACTATTTATCTATCTTATTGTTTTGTGTTATTGTACTTAATTTGGGGTTTAACAAAACTTCATTGTGCTTGGAATAAGTATTTATTTAACTCAGTGTTCTGCAGGAACCATGTCTCCTAGGTATATATATCTTTTTTAAATCCTAGATTGTAACTATCTATCCACCAAGGCTTAAGTGTGACTTACAGTAGCACTTTGTTTCAGGGTCCTCATAAGACCATGTTTATTTCAATTGCGGATATATCATATTTTACCTTGGTGTAAATCACTCTGGGATTAGAAATTATTCACCCTCTCACAATTAACCTGATAGGTGGTATGTTCTGAAAATAGCTTTATTCATTACCGCTTTATATTATGAATTAAGATATTTGTCAATTTTTTCTCTCTATCTCTACCCTAATCTAAACTTATTCAGCGGACTCTCATTTATGATCCAGTGACATACTTGTGCTTTGAAGGCATAAATGTATATCTCACTGCCTAATGTAAACAGCAGATCCATGTACTCTATTTTAACCTGTATCTACCTATTTCAAATGGGTTATCTTGCTCTCTCTTATCTTCCTTTTTCTGAGGCAGATAATCTGCAAAGAGAATAACCCTTTAGGTGCATTCTCATTAGTGAGTCAGACAGGCTCATACACTATCCTACTGCCATACTTCATCGCTTATGCCCAATCTCGTCTGATCTTGGAAGTGACACAGTGTTGGCTTGTGTCAGTACCAGGAAGGGCGACCTCCTGGTAATACCAAGTATAGTAGGACAGTTCTAGCAGCCTTGCCTGGCATAAAACGCTAACAGCAGAATCACCAATTTCTCTCTTCCTTCTTGCCAATTGCCAATTTTTACTCTCTATGAAGAATATGACTTAAGATGGCAAAAAATATAATTAACGAGTGACCAGTATTCATGAAAACAATTTTTTGAGCTAAATGGGCTCTCCTGGCATAAATCAACCAATTTAGGTTTCAATTAAAACAGGTTATTGTACTGGCCCATACGTTGTGGTTGTAGTACTGGATGTGTCTACATCTCACCTCTTGACTATATATACAAATATAGAGGGACCAGAACATATTTTCTCCGGCAGGGTCCACAGTTTATCAACAGGATAACACTGGGATATGATGGAGCGACAGCGGATTGGTTCCAAACGATCACAAGCTTTCAGGCCTCCCAGGATGCAATGGGCCCATCCATATATCCCCGCCCACTGGCTCAGGCAAATCAGTTTTTTGTTTGGTGAGGCAGGAGCCGGACCGTGGTAGGAGGGCTGCTGTTCTATGGCAGCCCGAAGCTTTCTTGTTTTATTTTTATAGTCTTACTATGTTTTTGAGTGATCTTTCTTAACAGCGTTTTATACGCAAATTGGAAAGAGTTGCTCCAACAACTCTCCGCCGGGTCGCAACAACGCTTACCTATGAGTACAGTGCTGTCTCGGTGGGTGTCTGTGTCGGATATACTAGCAGGTCCAGCAGACGTTACCAGGCTGTGGCCAGAGCATAGGGAGAAGGTAAGGCATTGGTTCCCCGTAGTCGGGGAATATGGCCACAGTCGCACTGTATTGGAAGGAGACTACCAAACAGTAGCTGACGCGCCGCCACCACGGGTGCTTCAGCGCTAGGCCTTAGGGATCATAAGGCACCAGGAATAGTATGAGGCTGCGATCCCTAGGGTTGATGTCAGCGGTGGGAAGTTGGACACTCTCCTGGTTGCCCCTCCCCCCAGTTCATGACCAAATTCCACGAGTCTCCCGCCATGAACTGTTGCCTCACTTCCGTCTCAGACGATACCACGAGGGGTCTCGGTTGCAGCATAGGCCGCTGCATCTGTGTTCACAAGCACTGCCGCAAGGAGACCCAGTCGCAATACATGTGTCTGTATGGCTGGTGCGTCTGTATGCACGATGCGTCTGTGTTCACTAAAAGTTCCATGAGCGGTGGTGTACACTAGTAGCATCTGGATCCACTCAGCGTTCACTAATGTATTGATCGATCTTGGAAGTGAGGTGAGTCTCCCTGTATCCCACTCTACTGAGTACGGGGTATACAGCACTAAATTTCTATCTACTTTTGTCAGTATGAATAGTTAATTTTAAGTGCATATTGCATATGAGTCTGTGTACATTACTGTGGTTTCCTTCGCATTGCGCCTGTATACGTTAAATAGGTATAAAACAGAATTCAGTATTATGTACTCCTACATACTGTACTTCAAAATGTGTTCGTAGTTGATTATGTGCTCATATGACTAATATATGACTGCTAGTGTGATTGCTGTCTTTTATATATGTTTGTCAGTTGGTCTTCTGATCCTCAATGTGGGTGCATGGGTAACGGTCAGATTGATATCACTTTAGAATGATAAAGTGGTTACAGTCACAAATTGTGTAGTACACTGTGAAAGTGCTGATTATTTTCATATCTAAGAGCGGCAAAAGTGACGAGAGTACACTTACAGTAACACCAACACTCATAACATGTTGTCTTGCAAAAACTGTGTTATTCTCTCTGATCTGGTACAGGATGGTTTATATGTAAAATTATTTGCTTTTCAGCATAATACAAGGCAGATCCTTGATCTACGTCAAGAACAGATAGATCCCCCTTGGGCGATGTTTGCACATACCTTGTTCAGTATAGCTGAAAGGTTAATTCCTACAGCCTCAATACCAGGAATAGGGTTCACTATTAACCCATACATGCAGCTCTCTACCTACTGTATACCCAACAGCTTCTCCAATAAAGCAAGCTGATAAACCGAGTGTAAATAAATCATCAACTGCACAGGCTACACATGATGATTCATCAGATGATGAAAGCTCTACATACTCTACTTCGGCATACAAAGAACAGGTAGAGGGTATCAGCTTAGTGAATATATCTGAAATAATGAGAGCAGTAAAGGCCTTTCTGTCCCCAGGGGATCAGCAGAGCCTGTATTAAAAATAAAGGGCCTAGGTTTAAATGTCCCAAAAAATAGGGCCTCCTCATGGGGGACCCAAGCAGCTGATGGAAATCATGGAAAAGGTTTGGGCTATACCCAATAAGGAATATAGGTTCCCAGTAAATGGGATTCCATATATCCTTTTCCAGCTGGGGACTGTTTAAAAATAGCCTCCTGAAGTAGATATGCATATCATTGATAGTGCAAAAATCTATATGGCCTTTGCAGTCAATGTCAAAAGAGGGATGGTTTTCTGAAAACCACATGGTCTCTGTATGGGGCAGTCATAAGGCCAGCCATGACTTCACCTTGCATTCGACAGCCACACCACACTGGATAGGCCCAATCTCACTAGATCTTGGAAGCTAAGCAGTGTTGGGACTGGTTAGTTCTTGGAAGGGAGACCACCTTAGAATACCAGGTGCTGTAGGTACACTGGGCTTAGGTACTGGAAAACAGGTTTTCAGCACCTGCAAGGGAGCAAGAATCCCATATAGCACATATGGACACTAATGTTCTAGGGCATCAGCATTAACAGTAGCTGCTCACAGAGCAGTTTTGCTTACATACATGGAAAGCTTATTCAGAATCAAAGAAGGTTCTGGAAACTTTGCCTTTGGCTTGAAGTTTCTGTTTGGGAAGGAGTTAACAGATATTCTGCAGTCAGAAACAGACTCCAAGAAGGTCACGTTTCCTTCCACATATAACCTCAAACCTAGGGGTCCGGTTTTGGCCTTGTCGGTCATAAAGGAACGTAACAGCCCCAATACAATAAGTTTGGTAAGGCAAAGAAGCAAAGGCAACCAGAGGGCCAGCTTCCAAACCAGAGGATAAGCCATCAGTGTGATGGTGCGGGCCTCCTTCTGGGGGACCCCAAAAGGATAGGAGGTCAACTTCTTCAGTTTGCACAGATCTGGTAGCAGTCTACAAACAGATTTCTGGGTGTAAGAAGCAGTATCTCTAGGTTATGCTTTCCCTTCTAGAAGCATCTCCTCGAAGGTTCTTCTGTTCCAGTCCATCTCGGGTGGAGGCAAAGGACAGGGGTTTGCAAGAAGCAGTTCAGAAATTGCTTTTGTCAGTAATAGTCATTCCAGTAACCCCTGCACAATAGGGACAGGGGTTTTTACTCCAACCGGGTTTGGGTTCAGAAGGATCCTTTCACCCCATTCTCAAAATCCCAAACAGATAAGTTTGGGTACCACGGTTCACATGGAGATGTTGTGCTCCATAATTTTTGCATGGAGCCATGAGATTACATGGTATTCCTGGATAGTCAGGATGCTTACCTACAGGTTCTTATAGCACTGTTCCATCAGTGTTATCTCAAGGTTCACCATCCTCCAGCAACATTTTCAGTTCCAGACCTTACTCTTTGGGTTAGCCACAGCCCCCAGAGTACTGTATGTACCAAAATTATGATGATTATGGCATCTTATCTCCGCAAGAAGGGGATAAGAAAATGACCATACCTCGACCACCTTTTTTATCCTGGCACAATCACAGGAAAAGCTTCTGTGCCATCTCCAACAGACGGTGACTTGTCTGCAGAGGCACGGGTGGTTCATAAATTGGGCAAAGTCATCTCGGGTTCTGTCACAGCGGATGACTCACTGTGGGGCTGTACTGAATTAGAGTCTGCAGAAAATTGATTACCTCGGAACAAGATATCCAAGGTACAGTAAAGTACTCATGAGTTGTTACACAGTCAAACAATATCAATCCACGCAGCTATGCGACTGATGGGTTTGATGGTGTCAACAATCAACATGGTAGAGTATGAACAATTCCACTCAAGACCTTGGCAGCATCTGATTCTGGCCAGATGGAATGGAATACTGTACGTCAGACAATAAAGAAACAGACTATGGTACTTTCACACAAGGTAAGAAAGTCATCAGCCTGGTTGCTACAGACATCCCATCTAGACAAAGGGAGAACCTTTTTGGATATCAGATGGGGGATCCTGATAACAGATGCCAGTCTTCAGGGCTGGGGAGTAGTGTCCGGAAGATTATGGTTCCAGGGACAATAGACCACAGTAGAAAGCTGCCTGCCAATAAATCTGTTAGAACTTCAGACTGTTTCAGGGCCATATACATGGCAATGATTCAGGCAAAGGACACTCTTCAAGGAAGACCAGTCCTGATCCACTCGGACAATTTAATGGCAGGGGCGTACCTCAACCATCAAGGAGGAAAGCGCAGCCACACAGCAATGAAGGAGGTAAGTCACATACTAAAGTGGGCTGAACTCCATCTTCATTCCAGGAGTCCTAAACTGAGGAGCGGACTTTCTCAGTCGACACGCCATTCAAGCAAGCAAATGGGCTCTACACCCGGAAATCTTTCAGACTTTGGTAGACAAGTGGGGTTTGCCAGAGATAGATCTTATGGCGTCCCGTCTGAACAACAAAGTGCCCGCATACGGGGCAAGAACAAAGGATCCCGGAGTGATCTTTGTGGAAACCTTGTAAGTGAAATGAGATTTTCATCTGGTGTATCTATTTCCTCCGATCATCCTGCTACCAGGGTGGTAAGGAAAATAAAAGAAGCAAAGGGTGTTGTGATTCTAATAGCTCCGGCTTGGCCCAGAAGGCATTGGTACACAGATCTGCAGAGAATGTCGATGGATGCTCCATTTCTGCTCACTCAACGTCCAGATCTACTAATGCAGGGTCCTTGTTATCACAGGCATCTGTATCAACTATCGTTGACGGCGAGGCTCTTGAAACCTCTATCCTGAAGTCAAGAGGATTCTCGCTACAGGTAATTCAAACAATGCTCAGTGCAAGGAAACCCTCCTCAGCTCGCATTTATCACCAAATATGGTAGACCTATATTCATGGTGCAGTGAAAGAAATATGGACCCGAAATCTTTTCAAGTTTCCAGGGTCTTAGATTTCCTTCAGGCGGGTATGGATAAAGGTTTGAAGGTGGCTTCCTTGAGAGTATAAGTATCAGCATTGACTGTATGGTTCCAAAAGAAAATTGCCAATTTACAGGATGTGCATACTTTTTCCAGGGAATGCTGCGCATTCAACCTTCTTTTGTTCCTCCTACAGTGCCTTGGGACTTAAATTTAGTCCTGAAAGCCCTTCAAATTGCTCCGTTTGAACCACTTAATAAAGTGGATCTTAAATGGTTGACAGCTAAAGTTCTCTTTCTACTGACTATGCATCAGCTAGAAGAGTGTCAGATTTAGGCGAGCTCTCATGTTCTCTTTTTCTGATTGTTTTTTTCCAGATAAAGCAGTTCTCAGAACTAGGTCTGGGTATCTTCCTAAGGTGGTTTCTAAAATCAACCTTAATGAAGAAATTGTAGTCCCGGTTTTCTCAGGTATCGGGACTTTCTGCGGGAGATTCGTCACGGGACGTAGTCCGAGCATTAAGGATCTACGTGGATCGCACCAGTGCCATCAGAAAGACAGATTCTATCTTCATTGTCTACGGAATTCACAAGAGAGGATGGCCTGTTACTAAATAGACGCTGGCTAGAGGGCTTCGAATGACGATTTTGGAAGCATATTCTCAAGTGGATCTCCCTGTTCCGGCTAATGTCTCTGTTCACTCTACTTGTAAGGTAGGTCCTTCATAGGCAGCACTACATGGTGCTTCAGCAGAACAGACATGTAAGGCAGCCACATAGTCTTCCATTAACACATTCATTAGACATTATGCTTGGATACTTTTGCCTTTCATGACGCTGAATTCGGGCGTAAGGTTCTCCTATCCCGACCACTAAAATTGCTTTGGGAGATCCCAATGTTATCCTGTGGATAACCTGTGGACCCTGCTGGAGAAATATACGTTATGGTAAGAACTTATCATTGATAATGATATTTCTTCTAAGTCCACAGGTTCCACAGGGATCCCACCCTGATGCACCTGATTTGAGGATCTTGCTACTCACTAACCTCTACCTTCTTGTACGGAAGGGTGTGCATGTGTGTTTTTCTCGCTTGATTAGGGCTCTACATGATGCTCCTGCCTAGATGCTTTGGAATCCAACTGATTTGCCTGAGCCAGTGGGCGGGGATATATGGACCGGCCCGTTGCATCCTGGGAGGCCTGAAAGCTTGTGATCATTTGGTGCCAATCCGCTGTCGCTCCATCATATCCCAATGTGATCCTGTGCAACCTGTGGACTTAGGAGAAATACCGTTATCAATGGTAAGTTCTTACCATAACGTATATTTATATTTTATACAAAATTATTTTTCCTTTTTTGTATATGAAAAAAACAATTTTATCTGGCTATTAAAAGTTTAGTTTTAGTTTTCATAACAACACATAAATTCTTACTTCCATAACAAGAATGTACTAAAAACTACCAGAAGAGTTTTGCAATAAATTTGCTTTTTTATTTTATATTAATAACAAGATTTTTTCTTTAAAACTGGTAACATATTTCTTTTGAAAGTATCACATATATATAAGCAAAAGTATCACATGAATAAAAACACATACATAAAAAACAATCTACTAATATACTTTACACAATTATGATGGCAAATGTGGGGTGTCCTTTTTCAATAATATATAACCTGTTTTGTAGATCACAGGTATTTATACCTGTGGCCCATTGTAGGTGATAACTGAATTTTTTTTCTTGAAACAGATATATATACTGTAGTGGCACCACTGCATCATGAAAATATATTCATATAAGTATACTGAGGCTTTTATTTCTATATTTCTGTGGCTGGGAAATCAGCAGTGAAGTCAAGTGGTTAGATCATGAGCATATTCTGAGACTGCACTCGGTATCTCACCACTATATAGTAGTAAGTAGTGGCGACCTCCTCATTTACTGTGTGTTTCAGTCACCTCATACCGCTTACATCCTCTGTTTTGTGTACTGTGCTTACAGTCACATAACATAGGGGGTTATTTACAGGTATTGTGTTTGTCTGGCTATTTTGTACTGTTACGCCCTAAGGCTACATTCCTTATAATGTCTGCTACACAGGGCAGGAAATCTGCAGACACTTCTGCATCCTGCAGTACTGGCACCATGGATTTACCTGAGGGGGAAGTTTTAGCTGCTGGTTCAGGCACTGAGTGCCATACACCCAGTCAAACTACAGCACCTGGGCCAATCAGGACCCACCCTGGCAGCATTCTCAAGTCTGCTGACTACACTTGTGACACATCTTATGCCCCCTTGTGGAACCTCCTGTGCCATTGCAGCCACATATTGTCCCTGTAGTTAATTTGCCCTGGGCAGATACTCTGTCTACCCAATTACAACAATTAATCAGTTTTTGGTTAGACAAAAGTCTACCCCACGCTCCATTGGGACCAAGGGGGTCATCTAAATGGGCCATTTCTTCCTCACAATCCACTAGTATTTTGGATAATTCTTCTGATGAGGATGGGGAATATACTGATCCATCAGACACTGATACAGTTGCTTCTGATGAGGAATCTACAACCAAGGTTGATGTTCCTGACCTTGTGGAAGCTATTAAGCTAATTCTTCAAATAGATGATGACATTGAGCCTACTACTGCATCTAAGAAACCTGATAAGTTCAAACATAAGTAGGTTGCTAAAGTAGTCTTACCACATTCTGACCATTTAATTGACATACGTCAGGAATCCTGGTCGTCTCCAGGAAATAAATTTCCCCTGTCTAAAAGATGCTAACGCGTTATCTTATCACTGCGGAGCGGAGTAACAAGTGGGAAACTCAACCGCCGGTGGACTCTCATGTCGCCCGTCTTGTGGTGTCATCTACTCTGCCTGTCACCACCGTCACCTCACTGAAGGAACCAATGGAGAAGCGTGTGGAAAGATGCCTGAAGTCTATTTACTCCCTTACTGGCACTGTACTGTATATAGACCCACTATGGCAGCCTCCTGGGCTGTGAAAGGTATTGAAGCATGGGTTCAGGCAATTGAGGATGAGCTGCCGTAGGATTTTTCTGACACTGCTAGACAATATTTGTCTTATATTACAACAGCCTACCACTATATTCAAGAGGCGGCCTCTGATGCAGGTGTAATGGCGGCCAAGGCATTTACTACATCTATCCTGGCTCATTGAATTATGTGGTTGAGGTCCTGGAAGGTGGACCTGGACTCCAAAAAGACCTTGGAGATGCTCCATTTGGCTACTGCCAAGACTGCGTGTCTCCCAAATACTAATCCTTCAGCTCCAAAGGCTAAGAGTACCACCTTTTGTTCCTTACGACCACCAGGAAAAGCAAAGGGTCAGGCGTATCCATGATAGGCTCGTGCTTTCAAAACCACTAAGCCTAAATCTAAGCAATCCTGGGCCGCCCGTCAGACTGCATCCAAACAAGACAAGCCTGCTGCAACATGGGGTGGCCCTCCCCCTGGGGGACCCCAGGTTGTGAGGCCAACTTCTGCAGTTTGCCCAGGCCTAGTTAAAGACCACTTCATATGCCTGGGTGCGGGAAGTTGTCTCTCACGGGTATGCAATCTCTTTCAAGAGACGTCCCCCTCGCCAGTTTTTCACAACCATTATCCCTGCGGATCCGTTAAAAGTGAAAGCTCTACGCTTGGTTGTACAATCCCTCCTGGATACAGGCGTGGTAGTGCCAGTACCTCTGTCTCAGAGAGGCAGGGGCTATTATTTAACCCTGTTTCTAGTTCCAAAGCCAAATGGGTCCTTCCGGCCTATACTCAACCTCAAATCATTGAACAAGTTTGTGAGAGTATCCAAATTCCATATGGAAACTCTGTACTCTATAGTGCTGGCCATGAAACCTGAAGACTTTATGGTATCCCTGGACATACAGGATGCTTACCTGCACAAACCTATTGCCATGTCGCATCAGCAATATCTGCGATTTGCTATTGGCAACCTACGTTATCAATTCCAGGCACTGCCTTTTGGATTGGCCGTGGCCACTTGGATCTTCACCAAGGACATAGCCATGATGACGGCTATTCTCCGCCATCAGGGTATCAGGATCCTGCCATATCTGGATGACTTGCTGAACCTGGAAAACTCCCAAGAGGTTCTCCTCAGTCATCTGGAACTGACGGTCCAATTACTACAAGCCCATGGGTGGCTCATCTACTGTAAAAAGTCCTCACTGGTCCCTGCTCGGAGCATGGTGCACCTGGGGGCACTACTGAACACACACAACCAATGATTGTTTTTGTCTCCAGAGAAAGTCCTGAAACTTCAGGACAGGATCAGATATTTCCTCTCTAACCCAAGAGTGTTGATACACTCGCTGATGCAAGTACTAGGCATCATGGTGTCGGCTTTCGACATGTTAGAGTACGCTTAATTTCATTCCCACCCTCTGCAGAGGTTAATTCTTTCCAAGTGGGATGGCCTGCCTCATCGGATCAGATCTCAAATGATCTCCTTGACTCTGGAGGTTCGTCTGTGACTGAGATAGTGGCTACAGGATCAACAATTGAGCAGGGGCCGTCCCTTCTGGATCTCCAACTGGGTCCTTCTCACAATGGATTCCAGTCTGTGGGGTTAGGGCATGGTGTTGGAGCAACGCTCTCTCCATGGTCGGTGGACCAGGGAGGAGTCTCTCCTCCCAATAAACATTCTGGAATTGCGGGTGGTGTTCACTGCATTGACACTGGCCTTGCTTCTAGTACAGAACAGGCCTGTTCAAGTACAATCAGACAACGCCACCACTTTGGTGAACATACATCATCAAGGCGGCACTCAAAGTCGCATGGCAATGCTGGAAGTATCAAAAATCCTCAGTTGGGCGGAACGCCATCTGCCAGCAATATTGGCAGTGTTCATCCCTGGAGTCCTCAACTGGGAAGCAGATTTCCTCAGTCATCAGGATGTTCACACCGGAGAGTGGAGTCTTTCAACTCCTAGTGGACAAGTGGGGCCTACCAGACGTAGACCTGATGGTGTCTCGACACAATCACAAGGTTCCGGTCTTCGGATCAAGGACAAGGGATCCTCAAGCAGCATTTGTGGATGCACTGGCAATTCCATGGAATTTTCGGCTGCCATACGCGTTCCCTCCGGTATCATACCTGACCAGGGTACTTCGGAAGTTCAAGCAAGAAAAAGGAATACTTATTCCAGTCGCTCCAGCGTGGCACAGATGGCATTGGTTCTTAGACCTGCAGGGTCTATTGACAGAGCATCCTCTTCTACTTCCTCAATGCCCAGAACTCCTCATTCAGGGCCTTTGTGTCTATCCGGACCTGGCCAGACTGGCTTTTACAGCGTGGCTCTTGAAGCTTCACTCCTGAGGGCCAAGGGATTCTCTGAGGTGGTTATTTAAACTATGCTGAAGGTTTGCAAACCAGCTTCTGCACGGATTTATTACAGGGTCTGGAATTCTTATTTTACATGGTGTCCTGCTAAGAATTATGATGCCTATTCATTCAGAACTTCTAGGCTTTTGGCTTTTCTGCAACAAGGCCTAGATTTAGGCCTTCATCTGGCCTCACTCAAGGTTTATATATCTGCCTTTTCGGTGTGGTTTCAGAGGAAAATTGCATTTATTCCTGATGTTCATACTTTCACTCAGGGTGTTTTAAGGATTCAGCTTCCCTATGTCACTCCTGTGGCTCCATGGGATCTGTCTGTTGTATTAAATGCACTGCAAGAGTCTCTATTCAAATGTCTTGAGTCTGTGAATCTTAAATGTCTTACACTTAAGGTCATGTTTTTATTGGCTATTGCCTCTGCTAGGAGGGTGTCGGACTTACGCGCTTTGTCCTGTCATCCACCCTTTCTGATTTTTCATTGTGACCGGTCAGTTCTTTGAACTTGCCCTGGTTATCTACCTAAGGTGGTATTATCTTTTCATCTTAACCAAGAGATTGTGGTTCCGGCCTTTATCTCTTCTGGTTTGTCCTCCAAAGAGCGGTCTTTGGATGTGGTACAGGCTCTTCATATTTATGTAGAGAGGACTGCCTCCCTCAGGAGGTCAGATACCCTTTTTGTACTTTTTGGTTTTCACAAACGTGGCTGGCCTGCAATTAAGCAGACCTTGGCCAGATAGATTAGAATGGTGATTGCACAAGCCTATGCGCAGGCTGGTCTCCCAGCTCCTGCTGCTATCAAATCTCATTCTACTCAGTCTGTTAGACGATCTTGGGTGGCCCGCCGAGGTGCATCTGCTGAACAATTGTGCAAGGCGGCTACGTGGTCTTCTGTGAACAAATTCATCAGGTTCTATGCCTTCAATACTTCCGCCTCCCAGGATGCTTCCTTTGGACGCCGGGTTCTTGTACCTGCTACAGTGCATCCCCTCCCATGAGGAACTGCTTTAGGACATCCCCAATATTATTCCCTGTGGAATACCAGTGTATCCCGCTGCAGAAAAGGAGATTTATGGTAGACTTACCATAGTTAAATCTCTTTCTGCGAGGTACACTGGATTCCACAGGGTGCCCACCCTGATGCACTTAGCTTCTTTGGGTTTGTATGACATTAGCCGCTGGTCCCTTCTCCTGTCATGGAAATGTAGTTCTATGTGACTAACATCTGCCGTCTCTTTTACCTGCTACTACATTGGACTGGTTAACAAAATTGAGCTCCAGTGCTTGGAGGCGGGGCTACATAGGAGGCGATGCAATGCATCCTGAGAACAGTCAAAGCTTTAGCCTGTTGGTGCCTTGGATCAAGAGCCAACTCTACACCCCAATGTTATTCCCTGTGGAATCCAGTGTACCTTGCAGAAAGAGATTTAACTATGGGAAGTCTACAATAAATCTCCTGTTTGGATCAAATATATATATATATATATATATATAAAATTGTGAAAGCCCTCACTCACTCACTCACTCACTCACTCACTCACTCACTCGCTGACTCATCACTAATTCTCTTACTTCCTGATATATTAGGAAGCTAATATTTAACATAGGTATTCTTCAGGTGGGAAATAGGAAAACTACGTTACCTAGATGTTTAATAAACCTCCCCTAAGGGGATGAAAAGGCAGTTGATATAATGACATCATCACCGATGCATTGCTTGCATTGCGTGAATGATAACGGCCAAACGAACAATTGGATCAAAATTTGGATTGCACCTCCAGTGGGTAGAATTTAATAAACTACAAAAATGGTCCTGTCACTTTTTACCGTATCTGCTACAGGTGTTCCTCGGGTAACGCCAAGAACCATGGATTAATATTTACTTAAATTAAGACATCTCAAATTTACATTTCTATAGATTTACTACATTTTTAACACTCATTTATGTTTACAACTGGGAAAATCAGAAACTCCTGTGCTGAGAATGGGTAGAACAGTTAGTTATGGAATAAATGGGAAAATGTATAAGGAGCTTGGTAATATCAATAGTTATGTTAAAAAAATAGTAAAATCTAAATAATCATTAAGAAAAGTTATTTTAAAATATTTATTTGAAAGTACCTACTAATGTACCTAAAAAGAGTGCCTTGCCTTTCTTTATCTTCTTTTTTTTTTTTACTTATATCAAAAATGAGAAGGGGTTGTATTCTGGCAATACTTTGAAGGCAGTGGCAGCATGACAGCACAAAGGGCTGAACATGTGGAGTAATGTTAGCACAAGAATAACAAGGCAGTGAGAATTGGATACTTTGGAAGAGTATTAAGTTGTTAACACTGAGGGAAACTAAAGGTGGAGCAGTGATACTGGGAGAAATATGATCAACTCAGCGTTGGACATGTTGAACTTTAGATAGTATTGAGGTAGTTGCACACATGGGATAAAAGAGAAAACCAGAGGTCAAGGGAGCAGAGTTGTCTGGACAAAATTGGTAGCAGAGGTTATTGCATATTTCTTCAGAGAGAAGAAGTATAAGGAGATAAAGCATAGGTGTGAGGTGTGAGAACAACCATAAGTGATGTCAATAGATAGATGAAGAATGTGCCAGAAGTAATGTAGAGACCCTGATGGAGCATTTGCAAAGAGTGTTGAGAGGGAAAAATATGTATGTTCTATGAGAAGGCTTAGAGTAGAAGGAATTCATATTCATCTTTTTTTAAAGTGATTAATACAATATTTTATTATTTCAAATGTACTGTAACAGATATTTTTCCCCTCCATAAAGACCAACTCAGACCTTTTACAGGGAAGAATTGCAAATATGTTTGTTGGAAATTTGTATAGCAGAAATGTTTTTTTCTAAGTAGTCAGTCAAGCAAACTAAGTGGCACAGTTCCTTCAAACTCTGATAAAAGTCATAGTTATATATTTAAATAGATTGCATAGACTTGTTTTGTTGCATGTTACAAGAAGCAGCATTTGCTATGCGTGATGTTCTGCTTCTGGTCTGACAACCCACTGACTTAGCCAATGTGTCAGTGTTGCTCTTAGATGCAGCTTGTGATGTATATTCTGGGGAGAATACATTTCTTTTAGCAACTCACATTTTATTTATCCCTTATTCATGTGCTGACTGTATGGAAATGTAAAAAGGAGAGATGTGCACCGGACATTTTTCGGGTTTTGTGTTTTGGTTTTGGATTCAGCTCCGCGGCCGTGTTTTGGATTTGGACGCGTTTTGGCAAAACCTCCCTGAAAATTTTTTGTCGGATTCGGGTGTGTTTTGGAGTCAATGTTTTTTTTTAAAAAAAACCCTCAAAAACAGCTTAAATCATAGAATTTGGGGGTCATTTTGATCCCATAGTATTATTAACCTCAATAACCTTAATTTCCACTCATTTCCAGTCTATTCTGAACACCTCACACCTCACAATATTATTTTTAGTCCTAAAATTTGAGGTCGCTGGATGACTAAGCTAAGCGACCCAAGTGGCCGGCACAAACACCTGGCCCATCTAGGAGTAGCACTGCAGTGTCAGACAGGATGGCACATAAAAAAAATAGCCCCAAGCATCACATGATGCAAAATAAATAAATAAAAAAGAGGTGCAAGATGGAATTGTCCTTGGGCCCTCACACCCATCCTTATGTTGTATAAACAGGACATGCACACTTTAACAAACCCATAATTTCAATGACAGGGTCTGCCACACGACTGTGGCTGACATGACTGGTTGGTTTGGATCCCCACAAAAAAGAAGCAATCAATCTCTCCTTGCACAAACTGGCTCTACAGAGGCAAGATGTCCACCTCCTCCTCATCGTCCGATTCCTCACCCCTTTCACTGTGTACATCCCCTTCCTCACAGATTATTAATTCGTCCCCACTGGAATCCAACATCTCAGGTCCCTGTGTACTTTCTGGAGGCAATTTCTGGTGAATGTCTCCACAGAGGAATTGATTATAATTCATTTTGATGAACATCATCTTCTCCACATTTTCTGGAAGTAACCTTGTACGCCGATTGCTGACAAGGTGACCGGCTGCACTAAACACTCTTTCGGAGTACATACTGGAGGGGGGGCAACTTAGGTAAAATAAAGCCAGTTTGTGCAAGGGCTTCCAAATTGCCTCTTTTTCCTGCCAGTATACGTACGGATTGTCTGACGTGCTTACTTGGATGTGGTCACTCATATAATCCTCCACCATTCTTTCAATGGTGACAGAATCATATGCAATGACAGTAGATGACATGTCAGTAATCGTTGGCAGGTCCTTCAGTCCGGACCAGATGTCAGCACTCGCTCCAGACTGCCCTGCATTACCACCAGTGGGTGGGCTTGGAATTCTTTGTCTTTTCCTCGCAGCCCCAGTTGCGGGAGTATGTGAAGGAGGAGATGTTGACGGGTCACGTTCCGCTTGACTTGACAAGTGTCTCACCAGCAGGTCTTTGCACCTCTGCACACTTGTGTCTGCCGGAAAGAGAGATACAACGTAGGCTTTAAACCTAGGATCGAGCACGGTGGCCAAAATGTAGTGCTCTGATTTCAATAGATTGACCACCCATGAATCCTGGTTAAGCGAATTAAGGGCTCCATCCACAAGTCCCACATGCCTAACGGAATCGCTCCATTTTAGCTCCTCCTTCAATCTCTCCAGCTTCTTCTGCAAAAGCCTGATGAGTGGAATGACCTGACTCAGGCTGGCAGTGTCTGAACTGACTTCACGTGTGGCAAGTTCAAAGGGTTGCAGAACCTTGCACAACGTTGAAATCATTCTCCACTGTGCTTGAGTCAGGTGCATTCCCCCTCCTTTGCCTATATCGTAGGCAGATGTATAGGCTTGAATGGCCTTTTGCTACTCCTGCATCCTCTGAAGCATATAGAGGGTTGAATTCCACCTCGTTACCACCTCTTGCTTCAGATGATGGCGGGGCAGGTTCAGGAGTGTTTGCTGGTGCTCCAGTCTTCGGCACACGGTGGCTGAATGCCGAAATTGGCCCGCAATTCTTCGGGCCACCGACAGCATCTCTTGCACGCCCCTGTCGTTTTTAAAAAGATTCTGCACCACCAAATTCAATGTATGTGCAAAACATGGGACGTGCTGGAATTTGCCCAGATGTAATGCACGCACAATATTGGTGGCGTTGTCCGATGTCA
Source organism: Pseudophryne corroboree (assembly GCF_028390025.1). NCBI lineage: Eukaryota > Metazoa > Chordata > Amphibia > Anura > Myobatrachidae > Pseudophryne > Pseudophryne corroboree. Next base: position 524,534,813 of record NC_086447.1, on the reverse strand, counting down.
CAAATCCCCAGGAGAGTCCAATTGAAGTAAGCCATTCTGCAATGATGTTCCTCAGTTTCCGTAAGAGGTTGTCTGCTGTGTGCCTCTTATGGAAAGCATTGAAACAAAGCGTAGCCTGCCTAGGAACGAGTTGCCGTTTGCAAGATGCTGCTACTGGTGCCGCCGCTGCTATTCTTGCTGCAGGAGGCAATACATCTACCCAGTGGGCTGTCACAGTCATATAGTCCTGAGTCTGCCCTGCTCCACTTGTCCACATGTCCGTGGTTAAGTGGACATTGGGTACAACTGCATTTATTAGGACACTGGTGACTCTTTTTCTGACGTCTGTGTACATTCTCGGTATCGCCTGCCCAGAGAAATGGAACCTAGATGGTATTTGGTACCGGGGACACAGTACCTCAAGCAATTCTCTAATTCCCTGTGAATTAACGGTGGATACCGGACACGCGTTTAACACCACCGCAGCTGCCAAGACCTGAGTTATCCGCTTTGCAGCAGGATGACTGCTGAGATATTTCATCTTCCTCGCAAAGGACTGTTGGACAGTCAATTGCTTACTGGAAGTAGTACAAGTGGTCTTCCGACTTCCCCTCTGGGATGACGATCAACTCCCAGCAGCAACAACAGCAGCGCCAGCAGCAGTAGGCGTTAAACTCAAGGATCCATCGGAGGAATCCCAGTTAGGAGAGGACTCGTCAGACTTGCCAGCGACATTGCCTGCAGGTCTATTGGCGTTCCTGTCTAAGGAGGAACTTGACACTGAGGGAGTTGGTGGTGTGGTTTGCAGGAGCTTGGGTACAAGAGGAAGGGATTTAGTTGTCAGTGGACTGCTTCCGCTGTCACCCAAAGTTTTCAAACTTGTCAATGACTTCTGATGAATGCGCTCCAGGTGACGTATAAGGGAGGATGTTCCTAGGTGGTTAACGTCCTTACCCCTACCTATTACAGCTTGACAAAGGCAACACACGGCTTGACACCTGTTGTCCGCATTTCTGTTAAAATAATTCCACACCGAAGAGGTGATTTTTTTTTGTAATTTGACCAGGCATGTCAATGGCCATATTTGTCCCATGGACAACAGGTGTCTCCCCGGGTGCCTGACTTAAACAAACCACCTCACCATCAGAATCCTCCTTGTCAATTTCCTCCTCAGCACCTGCAACACCCATATCCTCATCCTGGTGTACTTCAACAGTGACATCTTCAATTTGACTATCAGGAACTGGACTGCGGGTGCTCCTTCCAGCACTCGCAGGGGGCGCGCAAATGGTGAAAGGCGCATGCTCTTCCCGTCCAGTGTTGGGAAGGTCAGGCATCGCAACCGACACAATTGGACTCTCCTTGGGGATTTGTGATTTAGAAGAACGTACAGTTCTTTGCTGTGCTTTTGCCAGCTTAAGTCTTTTCATTTTTCTAGCGGGAGGATGAGTGCTTCCATCCTCATGTGAAGCTGAACCACTAGCCATGAACATAGAACAGGGCCTCAGCCGTTCCTTGCCACTCCGTGTCATAAATGGCATATTGGCAAGTTAACGCTTCTCATCAGACGCTTTTAATTTTGATTTTTGGGTCATTTTACTGAACTTTTGTTTTTTGGATTTTACATAGTCTCTACTATGACATTGGGCATCGGCCTTGGCAGACGACGTTGATGGCATTTCATCGTCTTGACCATAACTAGTGGCAGCAGCTTCAGCATGAGGTGGAAGTGGATCTTAATCTTTCCCTATTTTACCCTCCACATTTTTGTTCTCCATTTTTTTAATGTGTGGAATTATATGCCAGTAATATATCAATAGCAATAGCCTACTGTACTGTACTATATATGTATACTGTTGGTCACCAAAATGCTGCACTGTAATACTAGAAGCTATAGAAAAGTATATATATTATTGTATATATATCAGTACAGAGCAGTGTAACTGTGACACGTGTCCTGACAAGCAGTATAGAAGCTATAGAAAAGTATATATATTACTGTATATCAGTAGTAGTACAAAGCAGTGCAACTGTGACACATGTGTGTCCTGACAAGCAGTATAGAAGCTATAGAAAATGATTTCAAATTATTGTATATATCAGTACAGAGTGGTGTAACTGTGACACATGTGTCCTGACAAGCAGTATAGAAGCTATAGAAAAGTATATATATACTGTATATCAGTAGTAGTACAGAGCAGTTTAACTGTGACACATGTGTGTCCTGACAAGCAGCATAGAAGCTATAGAAAAGTATATATATTACTGTATATATCAGTACAGAGCGGTGTAACTGTGACACATGTGTCCTGACAAGCAGTATAGAAGCTATAGAAAGTATATATATTACTGTATATCAGTAGTAGTACAGAGCAGTGTAACTGTGACACGTGTGTCCTGACAAGCAGTATAGAAGCTATAGAAAATTATTTAAAATTATTGTATATATCAGTACAGAGCGGTGTAACCGTGACACATGTGTCCTGACAAGCAGTATAGAAGCTATAGAAAAGTATATATATTACTGTATATCAGTAGTAGTACAGAGCGGTGTAACTGTGACACGTGTGTCCTGACAAGCAGTATAGAAACTATAAAAAAATGATTTAAAATTATTGTATATATCAGTACAGAGCGGTGTAACCGTGACACATGTGTCCTGACAAGCAGTATAGAAGCTATAGAAAAGTATATATATTACTGTATATCAGTAGTAGTACAGAGCGGTGTAACTGTGACACATGTGTCCTGACAAGCAGTATAGAATCTATAGAAAAGTATATATATTGCTGTATATCAGTAGTAGTACAGAGTGGTGTAACTGTGACACATGTGTGTCCTGACAAGCAGTATAGAAGCTATAGAAAAGTATATATATTACTGTATATATCAGTACAGAGCAGTGTAACTGTGACCATGTGTCCTGACAAGCAGTATAGAAGCTATAGAAAAGTATATATATATTACTGTATATCAGTAGTAGTACAGAGTGGTGTAACTGTGACACATGTGTGTCCCGACAAGCAGCATAGAAGCTATAGAAAAGTATATATAATATTACTGTATATCAGTACAGAGCAGTGTAACTGTGACCCATGTGTCCTGACAAGCAGTATAGAAGCTATAGAAAAGTATATATATTACTGTATATATCAGTACAGAGCGGTGTAACAGTGACACCTGTGTCCTGACAAGCAGTATAGAAGCTATAGAAAATGATTTAAAATTATTGTATATATCAGTACAGAGCGGTGTAACTGTGACACGTGTCCTGACAAGCAGTATCGAAGCTATAGAAAAGTATATATATATATATGTATTACTGTATATCAGTAGTAGTGCAGAGCGGTGTTACTGTGACACATGTGTGTCCTGACAAGCAGTATAGAAGTTATAGAAAAGTATATATATTACTGTATATCAGTAGTAGTACAGAGCAGTGTAACTGTGACACATGTGTGTCCTGACAAGCAGTATAGAAGCTATAGAAAATGATTTAAAATTATTGTATATATCAGTACAGTGCGGTGTAACTGTGACACATGTGTGTCCTGACAAGCAGTATAGAAGCTATAGAAAAGTATATATATATTACTGTATATATCAGTACAGAGCAGTGTAACTGTGACCATGTGTCCTGACAAGCAGTATAGAGGCTATAGAAAAGTATATATATATTATTGTATATATCAGTACAGAGCGGTGTAACTGTGACCATGTGTCCTGACAGGCAGTATAGAAGCTATAGAAAAGTATATATATTATATACTGGTGGTCCCCAGTCCCCACAATGCAGCACACTGATCAGATATTTGCAGCACACTGAGCACAGATATGGAGCGTTTTCAGGCAGAGAACGTAGATATTTTTAGTACACTGAGCACAGATTATTTGCAGCACACTGAGCACAGATATTTTCAGCACACTGAGCACAGATTACGAAGCTTTTCAGGGGAGAGAACGCTGCCACGTCCTCTCCGTACAATCTCCAAAGCACGAGTGAAAATGGCGGAGACGCACGGCTCCTTATATAGAATATGAATCTCGCGAGAATCCGACAGCGGGATGATGACGTTCGGGCGCGTTCTGGTTAATTGAGCATGGCGGGAAGATCTGAGGCTGCCTCGGACCCATGTAAAATGGATGAAGTTCGGGGGGGTTCAGATCTCGAGGGACCGAACCCGCTCTTCTCTAGTAAAAAGTACAAATAAATAAAACAAGTATATCAGACACATAGACAATACACATACAAAATACATATAGTATGCCAGCAGAAATGTATCAGCAATATCATAGAATGAAGAATATTGAGTATAATACAATAAAGGGCACAACTGGGATATATCCTTTATTTGTTATTACAGATGTATAAACTTACACATATCCTGGAATAGGACTTTGCGACTTTGCTCACCAGATACACATAACGTGTCTTATTCTCATCGCTGATGCAATACAAATGCAGTACATGTGGACCCTGAATATTGACGCTGAATTTCATGCAGCTACTGTTTGTGGCTTGCACAGAGATGAATGCAATGTCTATGTTGTATGCAGTGGTGGGATTATTGTTACTGAGCCTGCATATAAGTTATACTGCACAAGTGCTGCGATGGTCCTAAACTGATGGTCGCAGTGAGTATTTATTCACAAAGTGAGTGTTGGGCACTGAGTGCATGTGGAAGGTAGCGGGGGGGGGGGGGGGGGGGGCGGAGTAGAGACTCAAACACAGGCATGTATGACCATTTCAGGGCATGTCACAGCTTGTGACTGTGATCCCATCAGGGGTGCTTTAACCACTTAACTAATGATTTATTTTGCCAAAAAATGCACTGAAATTGTCAGGTTTTTTTTTTTATGAGTGAATTAGGTGAAGAACATCAATTTAACCCTATCCAAAATGATTTTAGTAAAAAAAAAATATTTTTAACCCCCCCCCCAAAAAAAACATCGAAAGATCGATCGGGAACATCGTGGCCATCGGAAACATTGCAACCATGGTGGCTTTCATTTTGAAAGCTGGGACAGCCTCCAGATATACAGGGGAGGTCTGGGGGTGGCTTTGGGGGGAAGGGGTTAATTTACACTCCCCAGCAGCTGCCATTGTCTGCAGCCGCTGAAGGGGGAGAATCCTACCCTGCTGACCGATCAGCAGTGATCGGCAGCACGGCAATCAGTAAGTGGAGAGTGCAGGGAGGCAGAGGGACCGGAAGCAGCAGCGGAGGGAAGTTTCCCTTCCCTGCCGCTGCTAACACTGTTTATCTGACTGGTCACATCCTGTGCAACCAGTTCAGATAGAGCACTTGCAGGCATGGTCGCATCTGATGCGACCATGCCAGGCAAGTGGTTAAGAGAGGAGGAGGCCCGTATTCGGCCTCCTCCGTTCAGGCCCCCTCCTCTCTACTGGCAGTGCTGAGAGTCTGAGCACTAGAGAGCTCAGACTCTACTGCGCATGCGCAGATCTTTGGGAAAATGGTGCGGCGGCCATTCTCCATGAGCTTTCTTTACTGCGCATGCGCAGAACTCCGTGAAAATGGGCGTTGAGCCATTTTCACCATGTTTTAACAGCGCTGCGGATGCCGGCGCTGGACTCCGGAGGGGTGAGTATTTTAAAAATGGGTGCAGCTTGTGCGATGGGGGCCCCTTCTGGACTCAGGGGCCAGTGTGCACCGCACACACTGCACCCATTATAGAAGCGTCAGTGGATCCCATACACAGATAAATGTCTCCAGTGTCTTACGTGCGACAACCATGCTGTGCAACCTTAGGGTTACACAGAAGGCTGATTACCAACCGTTGCGCATCTGATGGCTGCATCTCTGTAAACAAGCGTGGATTCTCAGAAGCCTTCAGTGGGCATCTCAATATACTTCCTGGTGGTTAAAACATTTACATATTGTCGCACAGCCAATGCATGCTGATTAGCAGACACAGTAATTGCTGACATCTCTAAATCAGGCCCTTGGCTGCAAAGTTGGATAAAAAGGCAAAAAGAAAGATTTCTAATATGAGTGGTCTGTGAGATGTTTTTGTGAAGAAACATGTCAGTGGCCTACAGTACATGTTTATAGGGAGTATCTTATTAGGTGTGGTAATTGGTTGTGCAAAAAAACGGGTTTTTATCGTGATTTTTCGGTTTTGTCTATCAAAATTGCCAAAATATGCTGGCATCAGGGCTAATAGGATAGTCCTGGGTGAGTCAGCCATGGTAATTTACAGCAGCTAATTGGATACTGCCCTATGTCTCTGTAATAGTCTTCCCATTTCATTAAATCATATCCACTTAAACCATATGTACTTACTGTATATACCATATATAGGCTTTTTTTGCTACTGTGTCTCTTCCCAAATGCTGTGGGACTATGAGCCTAATTCAGACCTGAACTGTCAAAGTCAAAAATATTACATAGAGAGAACATACAGACTCCACACATATGAGTCGCTAAGCTTGCAAATACGCGCAGCGAGCACAGCAATATATGGTAACATATGCATTTACACAGACATGCCACAGAGATGGATTCGACACATATTTCATACAGCACATAATTTGAACATATCAAGTGCCAGACATCATAATGTTTTAATTATATAATGGAGTAACGTCATGTATGTGTATTAATGGAGCAGAGCAAGATAGACATGTTGTGTTTGGTATTACAGTAACCCGATTAATGTGTAGATTCATTTGATACTTGTTATTAAGTTGTAGGACATTGCTATGAGTAGTTATGATTAAATGTATGAAAGCTAAAGTCACTCTTATTAGAACAATGGATTTCCTAGAAGACAGCATGATTGTAGACTGACCAGTGGCTATCTCCCGTAATTACACCATCAGGGCTGGACCTAGTTAGCATACGAACAGACCAGTGACTCATCATGAATGAGAAAGTTCCCTCCCTTAAACTAGTCTGTGCACTCCCCCAAACCACATAGTGTATTGCTGATCAGACACACAGAAGTTGCTGTTTTGTCCCAGACGATGGTGGAGTTGCTGCCAGTCCGGTGCCTACATGATTTTACAGAGAGAGAGAGAGAGTGATATGAAGTGAAGACTTAATATGAGAAAGATATGGTGATGTATTTGCTGGCCTGTAACGTTATGTATTTGATTTAGTTTGTATTAACTGCTTACTGTATAAATTGTAACCATGTAACTATATATATATATATATATACTGTACATTGTGATATATTGAATACATATCCTTTTAATAACAAATATATACATCAATGAGCTTTGGAACTCTGATAATGTGTGGGGGTTTATTGTTTTCTCTTAAGGGATGTAGTGTTTTGTGACGTACAGCGCACTTTTATCGTATATGGTACTAAGATGCGCCTGATGTCCGCAGTATAAATTTCAGTGGGCATTTTAAATATTTGTTAGAAAGCAATCTGGTATTTACAGAACGCATCCCCTTGTCTGTACACAGCCGCTGCATTTGGGGGATCTCCTCACGTGCACTGGCCGCAGTGCGCGTGCGCGACCTTACACATTGCGGCAGTAGCCAGGAAGCAGCAGCCATCGGGGGGCGTCATCTGGCATTTTGGGGCGGGGAGGAGATGGGAGGAGCATGTGAGAAGATGAACGCAGATCTGGCTACATATGCAGCGATCTGTGTTCTTCTTTGAATAACCCCCTATATACATATATTGGTAACAATAATAATAATAATAATAATAATAATTATTATTATTATTATTATTATTATTATTATTATTATTATTACATGTCAAATAAGTACAGAGACGTACTATGTTCCAGACAATGCTCTATACAGAAGACAGGAGTCTTATTTTTATTTTTTTATTTAGCACACTGACTTTTGTCTTCCTATAAGCTGGTTAGCAATGGTGCATAGTTCCTCAGTTACTTCTATGGGATCTGGCAATGAAGATCTTCAGCAGTCTAGCATAAATCTGTCATGAAACAGATGTTAGTTTTATATTTTTTTTAAATTCGTCATCTCAGTTTGTCAGCAAGAAACATGATGACCATGATAGCTATTGATTCTGACACTACAATGTTTGTGTCACAGTGAATTATACAACATAGTGTTTGATTTATACAATTGACAAACTTGTTTGGAGTGATCTATGTGAAGCATCATGCTCAGTGAAAGGATTAAAGAACAAGGAATGTTCTGGGTTCTTCTGAGACACTATAGACAATAGAGTGCTTTATTAAGAGATGAATACCATATACTGCAGAAAACATGAGAGAAGCCTTTTGGGCTCTTAAGAATGCAGTATATTCCTACATTAAAATCATTGTTATTCTGGCAAGTATTAATAAGAAACACACATACTGTAGTTTCAGAGGCAGCGGTGGAACTACCATTGGTGCAGCAGGTGCATTGCACCAGGGTCCCTGAGGGCTAAGAGGCTTACGGCTGTGCAGAACAGCAATGAGTTATTCCCTGGCCCCCTGCAGGCCATTTTTGTCAATGTCAGATGAATGACCCAGTGCAGAGAGCAGGGTGGGCCCCACTGCCTGAGGGACCTGTTCCTTTCCTTAGGGAGGTAGGACTGACCTTGCGTGTACTGAACTGATAGAGTATTCCTGCCACCTATCAGCGCTGATGATCACAGGCACCAGTGACGTGCGGTGGGGTGAGGCAGGTGAGGCAGAGCCTTTCCTGTCATACTTACGTTTAAACAAGAGTTTTGATTGAATAAAGTATACGAAAAATACTAATAATTTGTTTGAAATATCTTATTTGCATTATTCTAATAATTTTTATAGCCCAAACACTGGAGTAAAAAGTCTATGGCCCTCACCTGCTTATCTTTTCAGCACATCTCTGATCAAAACTCACCAAATTTCCAGGAGTTTATACTGCTGTACCCGTGTATAATGCCCACATGCACCCTTTGGCTCATATATTGCATGGAAATCTGGCTCTGGGGTTAGCCAGTGCCTCCTGAGCCATTTAGCTCACCGCACGTCCCTGACAAGCACACACTTCCTCTAATTAACAGCTGAAAATGTTTCTGATTCACTGTTGTCTGTGAATTAAAGGCAGCACACAACTGGTTTAATTGGCACTGACAGGGTCTGCCTGACTGCGTGCCAAACTGAGGAAAGCACAAGGTGCAGGGACCCTTGTCACAGACAGAGCAGAGGCTGCTGTGTTCTTGCCCCCACCAAGGTGTATGCTGCCTGTTTTTCACACCACACAGGACATTGTGCTTGTACTCGTCAGCCACTGTCTTTCCCTGTCACCCTCTGCCTCTCCCTTCACTGACGTGCAACATATTGTGAAGTTAGGTTGGGGTGGAGGAGGGGGGCCCAAATTATATTTTTGCACCTGGGCCCACCACTCACAAGTTCCTCCACTGTTCAGAGGAGCTAACACACATTGAATGACACCCATACCTGACACTGGTAGCAATACAGTAGTATGACATAAATCTAGGTTGGTTCTCAGTGCTTTTGTTCTGCAGCTGATTTTGTACTTGCAGAGCACAGAAAACAGTGACTTATACAGAAGTTCTCAATGTAAGCAATCTACAGTAAACGTCTCCTCCATAGTGATACCAAGGCTGAGACTTGTACAATATATGATAAGTGCAGAGAATCAGACAAATATTTCATACCTTCCAACATAACCCTTTCCACCATGTAGTAAATACTCCTGGAACTCCTACTAGAATTACAACTGCAGTTATCTCTGTTGAACTAACTAATTGATGAGAAGGGTTATTTACATTTTTTATTGCAATAATAAATCTAGCTTGTGAGATACAGTATGTACAAAATCAGAGAATTACATGTCAAAAATCAATGTGTAAAACATACAACTTTGATTTGCACAAACATAGCATAATATGAACTTACTGTAACTCTAAGATAAAGTAATGTGCAGTTCAGAAGAAAGACTGTGTAGGGCATATAATGTGACCAAGCAGCATAAACTCACCATCCGGGCTGCAGCGCGCCTCTTAGTGCATCACTTTGCCATGGAAGATGTTAATGTTTTTGTGGGCGGAACGTGAGGAGAAACATTCAGGATCATGATTGGCTGGATGGTGAATAGGGGCTGGTCTGATATACATATAGTCTGCAGACCTAGGACATCCTGCCTCTTTCCAGTTTTCCTCGTGACTGTTAAGTACTACTGCTTGTCAGTATTTATTCCATTTAACTTCCATTACTCTATCCGATTTCTCCCTGCCTTCTCCTCAGCCTTAATCTCTCTGTATTTCTCTTTCCTACCCTGTTCTTCCCTTCTTCTTTCCATCTCTTCCCGCACCCCTTTTGACTCCATTAAGTGCACGTGATGGCCGCAAGACCCAGACGCAGCGCGGGCCTCCCTGCTCGGCTTCTGAACTCCTATACGGTCCAGTCAATCCGGGGCAGGCCTGCTGCGGCTGGGTTATGGGAGACACCGGGCATCCGCGGCCGGGTTCGGCCACCCGCCCATGCTCCCTTATGCCCGTGTTCTCCATCTCCATCCCCGCCGCTAGGTGCGGTGGTGGAAGGAGCACGGGGGTGGGGGTCGTGGGCAGCTGAGGCGGCCTGCTGGGGATGGGTTTGTGCCATCCCTGCACCCGCTGGTTGGGGCAGCTGGTGGGCGCGCTAGTCCTGCACGGACGGGACAGCGCTCCCGCCCTGCTGCCCGGCAGCTCTCTTCCACCAGGGGGCAGCCCCAATGATATTACACGCTCCAACCAGGCGTGCAGGGGGTCGCGTGGCTGCCGGACGCGGTGAGTCCATGCAGCACGCACGTGCTGCCCCTGATATGGCCCAAACCAGTGGGGGCAGCCTCCATATACCTCCGGCTCTCATCCCTCTCTCCACTGGGTGGGCGGGGGGTCGCGCGGCTGCCGGATGCGGTGGGTCCGTGCAGCGCGCGCGTGATCATATATTTCAGGTCCGCACCAGGGGAACCCATATGAGGCCTCCTCTCGCTGGGCCTGGTGGGGATCATAATGTTCTAGATCAGGGCCGGTTAGCACGGTCCCATGGCGGGGCAGTGCGACACGCCCGCTCTGCTGCTGCTGATGGGCCTGTTCCGCCGGAGGACCTTGCAAGGGCCGTCACGCAGGGACTCCCCACGTCTGCACGCAGTGGGAGGGGGCCACCAGGCCTCTCCTGCCGTGGTTGGACCCGTGGCTCCACCCCCTTCTGGGGTTGCACGCGCATCGCATAGTAATCGCATAGTAATGCCACCCTGAGGTGACGGCGGGCGCAGGTGGGTAACGAGTTGTCTGTCCCCCGCCGCATCCAGATTGATAATTCGGACGCTGCTGCGGACAGCCCTCTGTAGGACGGTGCGCTGCATTTTTCTAGTAATGACAGCGCTCAGGTATATGGTGCTGAGACCAATGCTCGGGATAGGAGTAGGTCGCTGCAAAGGCGGATCAGGCAGAGTTTATTGCAGCAGGACAGATATGCCGTGATACCAGACAGTGAGGGATCGTCCGGGTCCTTGCTCCTGACGGGTGGTTTGCGAACCTCCCGTGGGACGCGGGACTCGCGTGCCACGTCTGAGCTTAGAGCGACGGCGGCGGCACATTTGGTGGACGCCACCATCTTGTCCGCCATTTGTGCCGCAGTCATGTCAGTGGTGGCTCCATTGTTATCCTCTGTACCCGGGGGACAGGGGCAGACCACCGTTTCTTTGGTTGAAAGCATCACGCAGACTCTTGCGCCGCTCCTGTCCTCTGGCAGAATGGCCGGCCCACCAGCCCCGCTGGTAGAGGATGCAGGACCGGTGGGGGTGCACGGGAACAATGTCTCTTTTGTCTCCCCAGCCCTGGATGTCGGGACTGGAATTGAGTTGGTCGGTGCCTCAGATAGTCGTCCAGAGGTAGCAGGGATGGATGGAGTTGCTTCTTATGCATGTGAGTCTTCATCAGACCCTGACTGCTCCCAGGGGAGTGCGGTTACCCCACGTTGCGGATTGGGGTCAAGTACCTAGTCCCGCTCCTCTAGCGAGGGTAGGAGTAGGCGTAGGGTTTCCAGCAAGCGCAGTAGATGAAGGCGTAGGCGTCGGGGCACGGACTCTTCCCTTGGCTCCACATCCTCGGAGGGTGTGTCCTCCTCCGACGGTGGTTTGCACAGGGTCAAACGTCATAAACGGCATGAGCGCCAGTATTCAACCTCTTCCACCTCGCAAGTGTCGGTCGAGTCGGACACCGTTCACTGCGCTAACACAGCAGTGCAACGTGGTCTGAGGCCCCGGATCTGGGACAGGATCTGTAAGGGCCAATTCGTCAATATCTTCGCCCCTACTAGCAATGACCGTAAAGCCTTGCTTTTGGCTAAGAAAAAGTGACAGGGCAGCGAAGACGCTTTGCGATCCTACCCTAATTGGGTTAGGTGCATGTTGATCTTCGCGGCGTGTAATCTAGAGACGCGCCCGGATGAGCACATGAACCTAGTGCGCTATCAGTTCCTTATACACGTGCTGTACCATAAGTACAAAGGGTCGGATTGGCAACATTATGATGAGGACTTCCGGCGCAAACAGCACGTCCGGGAGATCTACAATTTCTGTAAAAAGGATGTCGAATTGTGCTCTGAGCTGACACAGGGCTCCGTGGGCACCGATGAGGGCGGTACGGCGAGAAGATGGCCAAAGCAGCCTGGCTCTCATTCTACCACTTTTCGAGGGGGTCCGTCGCGCACTGGGCATGGAAAATGCTTCGCTTTCAATAATGCCCAATGTGACTGGGGGTCGGTGTCGTTTTCGTCACTCCTGCATCAGATGAGGCGGAGCTCAAGGGATCAAGGACTGCACCAGTCCTGGGACAGGGGGTAATTCCGGCCCACAGACCCGGCAGAGTCGCGTTCCCGCGGCCCCAGGCGCTGGCCATGGCCCCCACCCCTATTAGGCTCCTGGCGCTCATACCCTGGCTGCGACAGTACCCGCAGCGGGTGGACGGCCAATTTTTGCACTCTGGTTTGGCGTCCGGCTTCCCTTTGCCAATATCTGGGCTAGTGGGTCCCGGGCTGTTATGAACCTGCTTTCAGCTCAGGAGTTTCCGGACGTGCTACGGCAGAAGGTTCAGGCTGAGGTGTCGTTGGGCAGAATGATAGGCCCTTACCGGATTTGGTCTTGTCCCCTGTCAGGATTGTGCCCAAGAAGACCGCGGGCAAATTTAGGCTCATACAACATCTTTCCTGTCCCCTCGGGTCATCAGTAAATGATGCTATCCCTGATGATCAATGTAGGGTCATTTACCTATCCTTTGATTCGGCCATAGCCACCATTAGGTCTTTTGGTCCGGGGGCCGTGATGTGTAAATTGGACATCCAGTCAGCGTTTCGTCTTCTCCCTCTGCACCCTTCGGCCTTTCGGTTTATGGGTTTTAAACTGGACAATGGCTATTACATGGATCGGTGCCTCCCTATGGGTTGTTCCATCTCTTGCGCATACTTTGAGAGATTCAGTTCTTTCCTCCATTGGTGCCTGGAGCAGGCGATGGGCGAAAGGGAAATTTTGCACTACTTGGACGATTTCCTTTTGATCGGTCCACAGGACTCTGATCAATGCTCTTGCTTGCTACGGAGGACACTGGCCCTCTTCGCACACTTTGGGGTTCCGGTGGCGCCTGATAAGACTGAGGGTCCCTCTTCCTCCTTTGTTTACCTCGGAATTCAGATTGATACGGTCGCCGGACTATGTAGGCTCCCAGTGGATAAGGTGTTACGTCTTCGCGATGATATCCTTTATGCGCTTGCTGCGTGCAAGCTTACTCTCAAGCAGGCTCAATCCCTCTTGGACCTGTTTAATTTTGCTTGCAAAGTTATTCCCATGGGTAGGGTTTTCTGCAGGAAATTGGAGCGGGCGACAGTTGGGAGCCCGCATCATTTTCTTAGATTGTCCCTCGAAATTCGGAGGGATTTACGTACATGGGATGAATTTCTAGTTGGTTTCAACGTCGTCTGTATTTGGCAAGAGGCGGTCGTGTCTAGCACATCCTTAGAGCTTTTCACGGACGCCTCTAGTGCTTGCGGTTTCGGAGCTTATTTCGTTGGCCGGTGGTGTGCATCTCCTTGGCCGAGGGCCTGGATTAGTGAGCACCTCACGACAAACATGCTGTTGCTGGAAATTTTTCCCATAATGGTCGCATTGGAGTTATGGCGCGATGCCCTACATAACAAAAAGGTGATCTTCTGGTGCGACAATTTGGGCATGGTTTTTGCCATTAATAGGCAGAAATCCACTTCCTTGCCGGTCCTGCGGGTCATTGCGTGGATAGTCTTGCTATGCTTGGTGGACAACATTACGTTGCGAGCCAAGCATGTCCCGGGCGTGCATAACTAAATTGCTGATGCCCTTTCTCGCGGCAAATGGCAGCGGTTTAGGCGCTTGGCTCCTGCAGCACTAATCCAAGGGGAATTATGTCCTGATTACGTGTGGCAGGTTATCCACCCAGATTGGAGGATTTAGCACACAGGTCGTTGGCTCCTGCAACTTTTGCAGCTTATCTGGCTGCATGGGAGCGGTGGAGTCGCTACCTTCTGGAGAGAGGCCATAGTGGTAAGACCTCTCACGAATTACTTTTAGATTACATCTGGGTTTTGTACACCGACGGAATTTCGCGGGTGTATGTTGGTAGGGTTCTAGCGGGTATATCTTACTTTCTGCAGCTTCAGGGGGAGGTGTACTTTACTAAGTCCTTTTTCCTCTGGAGGGTGTTAAAAGGATGGGCCCAGGCGATCCCGCCCCACCCGGCCAATCGCCGGCCAATCACTGGGTCTTTGTTGAGGTGGATTTTAGGATCCTTCCGGAGTATTTGTTCTTCGGGGTATGAAGTTCGCCTCTTCATGACGGCCTTTACGATGGCATTTCACGGTGTGTTCAGGGTGGGTGAGCTGATGTCCGTTTCTCGGACTTCGGCCTCGCCCATGCTAGCCGCCCACGTCATCATACAACCCGACAGTTTGTGGTGTAGGATTTAGCACTCCAAGACTGATGTAGACGGCAGGGGGCAGTGGGTTCGAATGGGTCGGGCTCGTGCGCGGGGCACTTGTCCAGTTACCGCGGCCCTGTCTTATTCATCCGTACAACCTCCAACGCCTGACGGGTGGCTCGTCCATAGTGACGGTTCCCCGTTGACCAGATATCAATTCCGGTCACTTTTGGGGTGTTGTATTTTATACCTGGGTCTATCTCCGGCCGACTATGGGACTCACTCTTTCTGCATCAGCGCTGCTTCAGCAGCCGCTGTGGCGGGTTGGTCCGAAGTCGAAGTCCGGGCACTGGGTAGGTAGAGGTCTGGTGCAGTCAGGCGCTATATCAGGCCTTTACCTCCCAATGCACCCCTTTGAGGATTAGCCGCTCATCATAGTCACCCTTTGCGATTGTGGGGGCCTTGAGGAATTTTTGCTTTATCGTTGGTTTTAATTACGGTTTTGGTCGGCTAACAAATTTTTGTGTTTTTCCCTCAAGTCAAATTGGGCGACCCACCCCCCTTCCCCTCCCTGTTAGGGACGCAGGTTAGGTTCCCCCTTTTTCTCCATATTCCCTTTATTTTGTTTATTAACCTAAGTCACACCCTTCTTTTGCAGGACAGGGGCTAGATCCGCACTTTATATGGTTTGTCGGCCATTCCTATGTATACTGGCTGTCGGTGTCGGCTCTGGCTTGCGACACGACCTGGTTTCAGGAGCTGCGGGCTGTGCGCTGGTTGGGGCATAGAGGCCTTTGCTGGGATGGCCTGTGGGATTGGCTGAGGTCGGCAGTCGGCCGTTTCGGGGATCCGCTTTTTCTGTTCCTACATCTGGGTGGCAATGATCTGATGCACCGCACTGGGCTTGACATTCGCCTCAAGATCAGACGTCAATTGCTGGAGCTTATGGCATACAGGACATTTTGCCTGTTCCTCTGGTCAGACATTATCCCTAGGAGGTCTTGGCGCGGAGCCTTTAACCCGGGAGGATTGACCTGGTTCAGAGGCGGGTCAATTCGGTGGTCGGTCACGCTGTCCTCCAGCAGGGCAGGCTGGACGTGATGCACGGGAGAATCTCCTTTCGTGATCCAATGCAGTACTGGTCTAACGGGGTGCACTTGTCGCCGGCGGGTATGCTGATCTTTTTGGAGGACATTATTCAGGTCGTTAGGTTTGTTTACTTCGTATTCTGCTTTGTTTAGTTGAGTTGGTTTTTTTTTTTTAGTTCGGTGGCGGTGTCAGGTTGGTAGCCTGGCAGTTGGCCGGTTTCTGAACGGTTATTTTAGTTTAACTTAGGAGTTTATGGTAGTAAGTTCGGGTGTACTTTTAGGTTATTTTATAGTATTATAATTAATTTAGGGGCACCACCTGTACCAGGTGGGCCCATATGATAGATCATAATCATATGTGGATATCGTGGCTGGTGGCCCAATTTTTACCAGTAGGGGTGGAGTGTACCTCCGTCCCTACAACTGTTGGTGGGCAGGGGTAGTGGCAAAAGGTCGACCCCTGGCCTTGGAGTTTGGCTTTCCGATGTCTGGGATGGAGGCAGGAGGCCGATCCCGGAACATCTGGGGCAGAAGGCTCCCTAACACATATGTTTTTTATTGCTTAATTTTCTGTATTATAATGTTGATCACCCATGTTACGTTTTATCATGTTTAACCGTTCTTCTCCCCGCCACCTTAGTCAGAGAAGGAAGTCTGCATTTTAGTTTTAGTATTAATAGGCCTTCTTCTCAGTCAAAAATAAAAAGCCGACCCCTTTCACGCCAATTACAGTTTTGTATTTATTTATTAATATAAGTGTGCTTGAGTGGCGTGCGGATGCATCTGACGTGTGAAGTTTATGGATTGCTGAACCTAGTTTTCATATATGGTATTTTCCCATGGTGTCTGGAACCTGTTAGCTGAAGTGTTTCACCTCCTAGTAAACTGTACATCTTTTAAACTGCTCACTAATGTGGAGTGCTAAAGTTTAGAGAGAAAAAAATCTGCATACGTTGTGGTTTATATAATAAGATAAATAAGGTGGTAATAGAGACACATTTACATTCTTTCATCCATAATGTATGTTCTCCTCTTAGCCTGCCTCCATCTGCTCAGCCGTGTGGATGGAGAAAAACGCATTGTAAATCCAATGTTGTAAACATGGTTATGAGATTATGCATTACTATATGATGTGTTGAATCGCACTTAATCCTCACCTATGCGCAGAGGGGGTCATTCAGACCCTGCCGCTTATGCAGGCTGCAGCGCATTTTGCCATTGGAGGCAAACTGTGTATGCACAGTGGCCACATTGTGGCTGCGCAGATGTACACATTGCGGCTGCATCCCCGATGGATGCAACTGCGATGTGATCAACAGCGGCAGGCATTCGCGGGTCAGCAACACTGCATTGAGGGGGCTGGGGGGACTGAATTGGGGTGGGCTGGGACCATTCTCGGGGTGGAAGCATGACATCCAATTCAGGCCCCTCCGATAAAAAAATGGTGGCAGACCACCTGACAGCACTGCCAGGCTGTGCTGCCAGGGGTAAACTTTAGTTCTGATGTGCCAGCAATCTAATTGCAGATGCATCGGTAGGTGGCCTCACACATGCTGGATGACGTTGCCCTGTGCTGGGTGGCCCCCAGCATGTGAGGAGATGAACGCAGACCTGACTGCATCTGCAGCAATCTGCGTCCATCTCTGTTCCACGGGCTGACAAATGTATATTCCAAAACAATCAAATGTGGTCTAGAATATGTTGATCTTTAGGTATAGGTTCCACTGCTCATATTGGTGTTATTGCCCCCCCCCCCCTCTTAATTTGTAATGATACCCATGCCTTCTGCATAGTTATCTTCCATGTAACAGCAAACTGTAAATAGCAATCTTAGATTGACTGAATTGCATTATCCCCTGTTTTCCTTTTTGTATTTTAAGAGGCTGAGCAAGGGCCCTGGCCCGATGTGCAGGAAGAAGTATGCCCCCTCCTCAGTGAGAACTATAGATCATAGTAGTTATCATTCATTTTTCTTGGGAGATGGCCTGGTAATGACTTCAAGATTTGGCCATGCCTTCTCCAGAGTACAGTATATTACAGTAGTCTGACATTCTTCATATTAATAGTCAAAATGTCAACAAAATCATTATGTTGATTGTGATTATATGGTCTAGTTCATAATATTGACATTGTCCATGGTGACATTAAGCATATTGACACTGATGACATGTTGACATGGTCAGATTGTCGACAATGTGGTTTTCAGGTACTATACTGTAAGTCTAAATTTAACCCTAATTCTAACACCAACCTTTTAACTTAAGCCAAAATCTATTGCTAATGTCGACATTTTGATAATGTCAACTTTTCCTATATCCTCATTCTGTCAATGTCAACATTTTTCAGGTGTTGACATTACTGATGACTACATTTTAACAATGTAGACATCATAACTGTCCACATTCTGGTGTTAATATTATGAATGTCTGCTTATGTTCTATCATCGCCTGGGCTGGGCCCATCCTTGTTCTCTATGGCCCTGGTCAAACTCTCCACATGGATACTGTATACACTGTCAGGGATACTGTATAAATATAAATTGTATTTTATTCACATTTTTGTTTATGGATTTCTAGCACTAAAAGATCTAGTGTAGATTTGTTTCTTTTGGATCCAATATACATTAATCCAGTAATGCCAGCATGCAAGAGATATTGCATTAACAACCCAGGATTTCCTATTCATGCAAGAAGTCGCACATACTGTAGCAGTCACTATATGAGACTGGGAATTTATATAAATTCATCAGGACTAGAGGCGCACATGCTTTCAGGAAAGTGTGGGTAGAATTCTGAGTGAGGATTTACAGTAACTACTGTACATTGATAGGATCATAGTTTTGTAAGTGCTTCCACAAAGTAACTCATGGCAGTGCTTTTTCAATTCAACCACTGTAACTTTTCTGTATTCCAATTTTAGTTCTCTTATTTCATCCAAACAATGAATCAAGTGGGTAATATATAAAACTGTTACATAAATGCAAATATAGACATGTAGTGAATATTAAATGCAGAGATAAAGTAAACCTCAAGTTGTAGATGCATATGAATTGATGTAGTTTAATTGCATGCTTAATTTAGTGGGATTGGAAAATTACTGGATGACATTGATGGAGCACGGCATTTAAAAAAAATCAAAATTGGCCTTGGGGGAGTAAGTAAAAGAACATGTGGCTGCTCTCTGTAATTCTCCAGTTTCATTGAATACATCAAGTTGAAATGATT